>NC_091981.1:304488536-304810307 GCF_044704955.1 Pristiophorus japonicus
TCTCTCTACTCTAGGACTGATCCAGAATTAGTGACTCCACAATCTCTCTGCTCCAGTACTGATCCAGTTTTAGTGACTCCACAATCTCCCAGCTCCAGGACTGATCCAGTATTAGTGACCACACTCTCTCGTCTCCAGGACTGATCCAGCATTATTGACTCCACAATCTCTCTACTCCATGACTGATCCAGTTTTAGGGACTCCACAATCTCTCTGCTCCAGGACTGATCCAGTATTAGTGACTCCACACTCTCTCCAATCCAGGACTGATCCAGTATTATTGACTTCACAGTCTCTCTGCTCTGGGACTGATCCAGTATTAGTGACTCCACACTCTCTCTGTTCAAGGAGGGAACCAGCATTATTGACTCCACACACTCTCTACTCCAGGAGTGATCCAGTATTAGTGACTCCACACTCTCTCTACTCCAGAACTGATCCAGTATTAGTGACTCCACAATCTCTCTGCTCCAGTACTTATCCAGTATTAGTGACTCCACAATCTCTCTGCTCCAGGACTGATCCAGTATTAGTGACTCCACACTCTCTCTGCTCCAGAACTGATCCAGTATTAGTGACTCCACACTCTCTCTACTCCATGACTGATTCAGTTTTAGTAACTCCACAATCTCTCTACTCCAGGACTAATCCAGAATTAGTGACTCCACACTCTCTCTGTTCAAGGACTGATCCAATATTAGTGACTTCACTGTCTCTCATCTCCGGGACTGATCCAGTATTAGTGACTCCACACTCTCTCTACCCCAGGACTGATCCAGTATTAGTGACTCCAAACTCTCTCTCCTCCAGGACTGATCCAGTATTAGTTACGCCACAATCTCTCCACTCCAGGACTGATCCAGAATTAGTGACTCCACACTCTCTCTGCTCCAGGACTGATCCAGTATTAGTGACTCCACACTTTCTCTACTCCAGGACCGATCCAGTATTAGTGACTCCACACTCTCTCTCCTCCAAGACTGATCCAGTTTTCGTGACTCCACAATCTCTCTACTCCAGGACGAATCCAGAATTCGTGATTCCACAATCTCTCTACTCCAGTACTGATCGATTATGAGTGACCCCACACACTCTCTGTTGCAGGACAGATCCAGCATTCGTCACTCCATACTCTCTAATCCAGGACTGATCCAGTATTAGTGACTCCACAATCTCTCTACTCCGGTACGGATCCATTATTCGTGACACCACGTGCTCTCTGTTCCAGGATTAATCCAGCATTCGTGACTCCATAACTATCTTCTCCAGGACTGATCCAGCATTAGTGACTCCACACTCTCTCTATACCAGGACTGAACCAGTATTAGTGAATCCACACTCTCTCTACTCCAGCACTGATCCAGTATTATTGAATCCACAATCTCTCTACTCCATGACTGATCCAGTTTTAGTGACTCCACAATCTCGCTGCTCCAGGACTGATCCAGTATTAGTGACTCCACAATCTCTCTACTCCAGGACTAATCCACAATTAGTGACTCCACACTCTCTCTGTTCAAGGACTGATCCAGTATTAGTTACTCCGCATTTTCTCTCCTCCAGGACTGATCCAGTATTAGTGTCTCCACACTCTCTCTACTCAAGAACTGATCCAGTATTATTGACTCCACAATCTCTCTACTCCATGACTGATCCAGTTTTAGTGACTCCACAATCTCTCTGCTCCAGGACTGATCCAGTATTAGTGACTGCACACTCTCTCCACTCTAGGACTGATCCAGTATTACTGACTTCACAGTCTCTCTGCTCTGGGACTGATCCAGTATTAGTGACTCCACACTCTCTCTTTTCAAGGAGGGAACCAGCATTATTGACTCCACACACTCTCTACTCCAGGAGTGATCCAGTATTAGTGACTCCACACTCTCTCTACTCCAGAACTGATCCAGTATTAGTGACTCCACTATCTCTCTGCTCCAGGACTTATCCAGTATTAGTGACTCCACAATCTCTCTGCTCCAGGACTGATCCAGTATTAGTGACTCCACACTCTCCCTACTCCAGAACTGATCCAGTATTAGTGACTCCACACTCTCTCTACTCCATGACTGATCCAGTTTTAGTAACTCCACAATCTCTCTACTCCAGGACGAATCCAGAATTAGTGACTCCACACTCTCTCTGTTCAAGGACTGATCCAGTATTAGTGACTTCACTGTCTCTCATCTCCGGGACTGATCCAGTATTAGTGACTCCACACTCTCTCTACCCCAGGACTGATCCAGTATTAGTGACTCCAAACTCTCTCTCCTCCAGGACTGATCCAGTATTAGTTACGCCACAATCTCTCCACTCCAGGACTGATCCAGAATTAGTGACTCCACACTTTCTCTGCTCCAGGACTGATCCAGTATTAATGACTCCACACTCTCTCTACTCCATGACTGATCCAGTTTTAGTAACTCCACAATCTCTCTACTCCAGGACTAATCCAGAATTAGTGACTCCACACGCTCTCTGTTCAAGGACTGATCCAGTATTAGTGACTTCACTGTCTCTCATCTCCGGGACTGATCCAGTATTAGTGACTCCACAATCTCGCTGCTCCAGGACTGATCCAGTATGTGTGACTCCACAATCTCTCTACTCCAGGACTAATCCACAATTAGTGACTCCACACTCTCTCTGTTCAAGGACTGATCCAGTATTAGTGACTCCGCATTTTCTCTCCTCCAGGACTGATCCAGTATTAGTGTCTCCAAACTCTCTCTACACAAGAACTGATCCAGTATTATTGACTCCACAATCTCTCTACTCCATGACTGATCCAGTTTTAGTGACTCCACAATCTCTCTGCTCCAGGACTGATCCAGTATTAGTGACTCCACAATCTCTCTACTCCAGGACTAATCCAGAATTCGTGATTCCACAATTTCTCTACTCCAGTACTGATCGATTATGAGTGACCCCACACACTCTCTGTTGCAGGACAGATCCAGCATTCGTCACTCCATACTCTCTAATCCAGGACTGATCCAGTATTAGTGACTCCACAATCTCTCTACTCCGGTACGGATCCATTATTCGTGACACCACGTGCTCTCTGTTCCAGGATTAATCCAGCATTCGTGACTCCATAACTATCTTCTCCAGGACTGATCCAGCATTAGTGACTCCACACTCTCTCTATACCAGGACTGATCCAGTATTAATGAATCCACACTCTCTCTACTCCAGCACTGATCCAGTATTAGTGACTCTGTACTCTCTCTATTCCAGGACGGATCCACTATTAGTGACTCCACACTCTATTCCATGGCTGATCCAGTATTAGTGACGACACCCTCACTCTGTTCCAGGACTGATCCAGTATTCGTGACTTCACACTCTCTCTACTCCAGGATTGATCCAGTATGAGTGACTATAGCCTCACTCTGCTCCAGGTCTGATCCAGTATTAGTGACTGCACACCCTCTCTGCTCAAGGACTGATCAAGTATTAGTGACCCCACACTCTCTCTGCTGCAGGACTGATCCAGTATTAGTTACTCCACACTTTCTCTGCTCTAGGATTGATCCAGTATTAGTGACACGATGCTCTGTGCTCCAGGACTGATCCAGTATTAGTGACTTCACAGTCTCTCTGCTCTGGGACTGATCAAGTATTGGTGACTCCACAATCTCTATGGTCCAGGACTGATCCAGTATTAGTGACTCCACCCTCTCTCTACTCCAGGACTGATCCAGTATTAGTGACTCCAAACTCTCTTTGTTCAGGGACGGAACCAGTATTATTGACTGCACACTATCTACTCCAGGAGTGATCCAGAATTAGTGACTCCACACTCTCTCTGCTCCATGATAATGCAGTATTCGTGACTCCACATTCTCTCTGCTCCAGGACTGATCCAATATTAGTGACTCCACATTCTCTCTACTCCAGGACTGATCCAGTATTATTGACTCCACAATCTCTCTACTCCATGACTGATCCAGTTTTAGTGACACCACAATCTCTCTGCTCCAGGACTGATCCAGAATTAGTGACTCCACACTCTATCTGCTCCATGATAATGCAGTATTCGTGACTCCACATTCTCTCTGCTCCAGGACTGATCCAATATTAGTGACTCCACACTCTCTCTACTCCAGGACTGATCCAGTATTAGTGACTCCACACTCACTCTGCTCCAGGACTGATCCAGTATTAGTTACGCCACATTCTCTCTGCTCCAGGTCAGATCCACTATTAGTGACTCCACACTCTCTCTGCTGCAGGACTGATCCAGTATTAGTGACTCCACAATCTCTCTGCTCCAGGACTGATGCAGTATTAGTGACTCCACAATCTCTCTTCTCCAGGACTGATCCAGTATTAGTGACTCTACACTCTCTCCACTCCAGGACTGATCCAGTATTAGTGACTTCCCTGTCTCTCTGCTCCGGAACTGATCCAGTATTAGTGACTCAACACTCTCTCCAATCCAGGACTGATCCAGTATTAGTGACTTCACAGTCTCTCTGCTCCAGGACTGATCCAGTATTAGTGACTCCACACACTCTATGTTCAAGGACGGATCCACTATTAGTGACTCCACATTCTCTCTACTCCAGGATTGATTCAGTATTAGTGACTCCACATTCTCTCTCCTCCAGGATTGATCCAGTATTAGTGACGCCACAAACTCTCTACTCCAGGACTGATCCAGAATTAGTGACTCCACACTCTCTCTACTCCAGTCCTGATCCATTGTGAGTGAACCCACACGCTCTCTGTTCCAGGACTGATCCAGCATTCGTGACTCCATACTCGCTAGTCCAGGAGTGATCCAGTATTAGTGACTCTACAATCTCTCTACAACGGTACGGATCCATTATTCGTGACACCACGCGTTCTCTGTTCCAGGACTGATCCAGAATTAGTGACTCCGCACTCTCTCTCTACCAGGACTGATCCAGTACTAGTGAATCCACACTCTCTCTACTTCAGCACTGATCCAGTATTAGTGTCTGTACTCTCTCTAATCCAGGACTGATCCAGTATTACTGACTCCACACTCACTGCTCCAGGACGGATCCAGTATTAGGGACTCCACACTCTAATCCATGACTGATCCAGTATTAGTGACGACATCCTCACTCTGCTCCAGGACTGATCCAGTATTCGTGACTCCAGACTCTCTCTGTTCGATGACTGATCCAGTATTAGTGACTTCACAGTCTCTCTGCTCCAGAACTGATCCAGTATTGGTGACTCCACAATCTCTCTGCTCTAGGACAGATCCAGTATTAGTGACTCCACAATCTCTCTACTCCAGGACTAATCCAGAATTAGTGACTCCACACTCTCTCTACTCCAGCACTGATCCAGTATTAGTGTCTGTACTCTCTCTAATCCAGAACTGATCCAGTATTACTGACTCCACACTAACTGGTCCAGGACGGATCCAGTATTAATGACTCCACACTATAATCCATGACTGATCCAGTATTAGTGACGACATCCTCACTCTGCTCCAGGACTGATCCAGTATTAGTGACTCCAGAGTCTCTCTGTTCGATGACTGATCCAGTATTAGTGACTCCACACTCTCTCTGCTACAGGACTGATCCAGTATTGGTGACTCCACAATCTCTCTGCTCTAGGACAGATCCGGAATTAGTGACTCCACAATCTCTCTGCTCCAGGACTGATCCAGTATTAATGACTCCAAAATCTCTCTGCTCCAGGACTGATCCAGTATTCGTGACTCCACAATCGCTCTACTCCAGAACTGATCCAGTATTAGTGACTCCACACTCTCTCTGCTCCAGGACTGATCCAGTATTAGTGACTTTACAGTATCTCTGCTCCGGGACTGATCCAGTATTAGTGACTCCACAATCTCTCTGCTCCAGGACTGAACCAGTTTTAGTGACTCCACAATGTCTCTCCTCCAGGACTGATCCAGTATTAGTGATTCCACACTCTCTCTACTCCAGCACTGATCCAGTATTAGTGACTCTACACTCTCTCTGCTCCATGACTGATTCAGTATTAGTGACTCCACAATCTCTCTGCTCCAGGACTGATCCAGTATTAGTGACTCCACAATCTCTCTACTCCAGGACTAATCCAGAATTAGTGACTCCACACTCTCTCTGTTCAAGGACTGATCCAGTATTAGTGACTCCGCATTCTCACTGCTCCAGGACTGATCCAGTATTGGTGACTCCACAATCTCTCTACTCCAGGACGAATCCAGAATTAGTGACTCCACACTCTCCCTGCTCCAGGACTGATCCAGTTTTCTTGACTCCACAATCTCTCTACTCCATGACTGATCCAGTTTTAGTAACTCCACAATCTTTCTACTCCAGGACTAATCCAGAATTAGTGACTCCACACTCTCTCTGTTCAAGGACTGATCCAGTATTAGTGACTTCACTGTCTCTCATCTCCGGGACTGATCCAGTATTAGTGACTCCACACTCTCTCTACCCCAGGACTGATCCAGTATTAGTGACTCCACAATCTCTCTGCTCCAGGACTGATCCAGTATTAGTGACTCCACACTCTCCCTACTCCAGAACTGATCCAGTATTAGTGACTCCACACTCTCTCTACTCCATGACTGATCCAGTTTTAGTAACTCCACAATCTCTCTACTCCAGGACGAATCCAGAATTAGTGACTCCACACTCTCTCTGTTCAAGGACTGATCCAGTATTAGTGACTTCACTGTCTCTCATCTCCGGGACTGATCCAGTATTAGTGACTCCACACTCTCTCTACCCCAGGACTGATCCAGTATTAGTGACTCCAAACTCTCTCTCCTCCAGGACTGATCCAGTATTAGTTACGCCACAATCTCTCCACTCCAGGACTGATCCAGAATTAGTGACTCCACACTTTCTCTGCTCCAGGACTGATCCAGTATTAATGACTCCACACTCTCTCTACTCCATGACTGATCCAGTTTTAGTAACTCCACAATCTCTCTACTCCAGGACTAATCCAGAATTAGTGACTCCACACGCTCTCTGTTCAAGGACTGATCCAGTATTAGTGACTTCACTGTCTCTCATCTCCGGGACTGATCCAGTATTAGTGACTCCACAATCTCGCTGCTCCAGGACTGATCCAGTATGTGTGACTCCACAATCTCTCTACTCCAGGACTAATCCACAATTAGTGACTCCACACTCTCTCTGTTCAAGGACTGATCCAGTATTAGTGACTCCACACTCTCCCTACTCCAGAACTGATCCAGTATTAGTGACTCCACACTCTCTCTACTCCATGACTGATCCAGTTTTAGTAACTCCACAATCTCTCTACTCCAGGACGAATCCAGAATTAGTGACTCCACACTCTCTCTGTTCAAGGACTGATCCAGTATTAGTGACTTCACTGTCTCTCATCTCCGGGACTGATCCAGTATTAGTGACTCCACACTCTCTCTACCCCAGGACTGATCCAGTATTAGTGACTCCAAACTCTCTCTCCTCCAGGACTGATCCAGTATTAGTTACGCCACAATCTCTCCACTCCAGGACTGATCCAGAATTAGTGACTCCACACTTTCTCTGCTCCAGGACTGATCCAGTATTAGTGACTCCACACTCTCTCTACTCCATGACTGATCCAGTTTTAGTAACTCCACAATCTCTCTACTCCAGGACTAATCCAGAATTAGTGACTCCACACGCTCTCTGTTCAAGGACTGATCCAGTATTAGTGACTTCACTGTCTCTCATCTCCGGGACTGATCCAGTATTAGTGACTCCACAATCTCGCTGCTCCAGGACTGATCCAGTATGTGTGACTCCACAATCTCTCTACTCCAGGACTAATCCACAATTAGTGACTCCACACTCTCTCTGTTCAAGGACTGATCCAGTATTAGTGACTCCGCATTTTCTCTCCTCCAGGACTGATCCAGTATTAGTGTCTCCAAACTCTCTCTACACAAGAACTGATCCAGTATTATTGACTCCACAATCTCTCTACTCCATGACTGATCCAGTTTTAGTGACTCCACAATCTCTCTGCTCCAGGACTGATCCAGTATTAGTGACTCCACAATCTCTCTACTCCAGGACTAATCCAGAATTCGTGATTCCACAATTTCTCTACTCCAGTACTGATCGATTATGAGTGACCCCACACACTCTCTGTTGCAGGACAGATCCAGCATTCGTCACTCCATACTCTCTAATCCAGGACTGATCCAGTATTAGTGACTCCACAATCTCTCTACTCCGGTACGGATCCATTATTCGTGACACCACGTGCTCTCTGTTCCAGGATTAATCCAGCATTCGTGACTCCATAACTATCTTCTCCAGGACTGATCCAGCATTAGTGACTCCACACTCTCTCTATACCAGGACTGATCCAGTATTAATGAATCCACACTCTCTCTACTCCAGCACTGATCCAGTATTAGTGACTCTGTACTCTCTCTATTCCAGGACGGATCCACTATTAGTGACTCCACACTCTATTCCATGGCTGATCCAGTATTAGTGACGACACCCTCACTCTGTTCCAGGACTGATCCAGTATTCGTGACTTCACACTCTCTCTACTCCAGGATTGATCCAGTATGAGTGACTATAGCCTCACTCTGCTCCAGGTCTGATCCAGTATTAGTGACTGCACACCCTCTCTGCTCAAGGACTGATCAAGTATTAGTGACCCCACACTCTCTCTGCTGCAGGACTGATCCAGTATTAGTTACTCCACACTTTCTCTGCTCTAGGATTGATCCAGTATTAGTGACACGATGCTCTGTGCTCCAGGACTGATCCAGTATTAGTGACTTCACAGTCTCTCTGCTCTGGGACTGATCAAGTATTGGTGACTCCACAATCTCTATGGTCCAGGACTGATCCAGTATTAGTGACTCCACCCTCTCTCTACTCCAGGACTGATCCAGTATTAGTGACTCCAAACTCTCTTTGTTCAGGGACGGAACCAGTATTATTGACTGCACACTATCTACTCCAGGAGTGATCCAGAATTAGTGACTCCACACTCTCTCTGCTCCATGATAATGCAGTATTCGTGACTCCACATTCTCTCTGCTCCAGGACTGATCCAATATTAGTGACTCCACATTCTCTCTACTCCAGGACTGATCCAGTATTATTGACTCCACAATCTCTCTACTCCATGACTGATCCAGTTTTAGTGACACCACAATCTCTCTGCTCCAGGACTGATCCAGAATTAGTGACTCCACACTCTATCTGCTCCATGATAATGCAGTATTCGTGACTCCACATTCTCTCTGCTCCAGGACTGATCCAATATTAGTGACTCCACACTCTCTCTACTCCAGGACTGATCCAGTATTAGTGACTCCACACTCACTCTGCTCCAGGACTGATCCAGTATTAGTTACGCCACATTCTCTCTGCTCCAGGTCAGATCCACTATTAGTGACTCCACACTCTCTCTGCTGCAGGACTGATCCAGTATTAGTGACTCCACAATCTCTCTGCTCCAGGACTGATGCAGTATTAGTGACTCCACAATCTCTCTTCTCCAGGACTGATCCAGTATTAGTGACTCTACACTCTCTCCACTCCAGGACTGATCCAGTATTAGTGACTTCCCTGTCTCTCTGCTCCGGAACTGATCCAGTATTAGTGACTCAACACTCTCTCCAATCCAGGACTGATCCAGTATTAGTGACTTCACAGTCTCTCTGCTCCAGGACTGATCCAGTATTAGTGACTCCACACACTCTATGTTCAAGGACGGATCCACTATTAGTGACTCCACATTCTCTCTACTCCAGGATTGATTCAGTATTAGTGACTCCACATTCTCTCTCCTCCAGGATTGATCCAGTATTAGTGACGCCACAAACTCTCTACTCCAGGACTGATCCAGAATTAGTGACTCCACACTCTCTCTACTCCAGTCCTGATCCATTGTGAGTGAACCCACACGCTCTCTGTTCCAGGACTGATCCAGCATTCGTGACTCCATACTCGCTAGTCCAGGAGTGATCCAGTATTAGTGACTCTACAATCTCTCTACAACGGTACGGATCCAATATTCGTGACACCACGCGTTCTCTGTTCCAGGACTGATCCAGAATTAGTGACTCCGCACTCTCTCTCTACCAGGACTGATCCAGTACTAGTGAATCCACACTCTCTCTACTTCAGCACTGATCCAGTATTAGTGTCTGTACTCTCTCTAATCCAGGACTGATCCAGTATTACTGACTCCACACTCACTGCTCCAGGACGGATCCAGTATTAGGGACTCCACACTCTAATCCATGACTGATCCAGTATTAGTGACGACATCCTCACTCTGCTCCAGGACTGATCCAGTATTCGTGACTCCAGACTCTCTCTGTTCGATGACTGATCCAGTATTAGTGACTTCACAGTCTCTCTGCTCCAGAACTGATCCAGTATTGGTGACTCCACAATCTCTCTGCTCTAGGACAGATCCAGTATTAGTGACTCCACAATCTCTCTACTCCAGGACTAATCCAGAATTAGTGACTCCACACTCTCTCTACTCCAGCACTGATCCAGTATTAGTGTCTGTACTCTCTCTAATCCAGAACTGATCCAGTATTACTGACTCCACACTAACTGGTCCAGGACGGATCCAGTATTAATGACTCCACACTATAATCCATGACTGATCCAGTATTAGTGACGACATCCTCACTCTGCTCCAGGACTGATCCAGTATTAGTGACTCCAGAGTCTCTCTGTTCGATGACTGATCCAGTATTAGTGACTCCACACTCTCTCTGCTACAGGACTGATCCAGTATTGGTGACTCCACAATCTCTCTGCTCTAGGACAGATCCGGAATTAGTGACTCCACAATCTCTCTGCTCCAGGACTGATCCAGTATTAATGACTCCAAAATCTCTCTGCTCCAGGACTGATCCAGTATTCGTGACTCCACAATCGCTCTACTCCAGAACTGATCCAGTATTAGTGACTCCACACTCTCTCTGCTCCAGGACTGATCCAGTATTAGTGACTTTACAGTATCTCTGCTCCGGGACTGATCCAGTATTAGTGACTCCACAATCTCTCTGCTCCAGGACTGAACCAGTTTTAGTGACTCCACAATGTCTCTCCTCCAGGACTGATCCAGTATTAGTGATTCCACACTCTCTCTACTCCAGCACTGATCCAGTATTAGTGACTCTACACTCTCTCTGCTCCATGACTGATTCAGTATTAGTGACTCCACAATCTCTCTGCTCCAGGACTGATCCAGTATTAGTGACTCCACAATCTCTCTACTCCAGGACTAATCCAGAATTAGTGACTCCACACTCTCTCTGTTCAAGGACTGATCCAGTATTAGTGACTCCGCATTCTCACTGCTCCAGGACTGATCCAGTATTGGTGACTCCACAATCTCTCTACTCCAGGACGAATCCAGAATTAGTGACTCCACACTCTCCCTGCTCCAGGACTGATCCAGTTTTCTTGACTCCACAATCTCTCTACTCCATGACTGATCCAGTTTTAGTAACTCCACAATCTTTCTACTCCAGGACTAATCCAGAATTAGTGACTCCACACTCTCTCTGTTCAAGGACTGATCCAGTATTAGTGACTTCACTGTCTCTCATCTCCGGGACTGATCCAGTATTAGTGACTCCACACTCTCTCTACCCCAGGACTGATCCAGTATTAGTGACTCCAAACTCTCTCTCCTCCAGGACTGATCCAGTATTAGTTACGCCACAATCTCTCCAATCCAGGACTGACCAGAATTAGTGACTCCACACTCTCTCTGCTCCAGGACTGATCCAGTATTAGTGACTCCACACTCTCTCTACTCCAGGACTGATCCAGTTTTAGTGACTCCACAATCTCTCTGCTCCAGGACTGATCCAGTATTAGTGACTCTACACGCTCTCCAATCCAGGACTGATCCAGTATTAGTGACTCCACACACTCTTTGTTCAAGGACGGATCCACTATTAGTGACTCCACACTATCTTCTCCAGGATGATACAGAATTAGTGACTCCACACTCTCTCTGCTCCAGGACGGATCCACTATTAGTGACTCCACATTCTCTCTACTCCAGGATTGATTCAGTATTAGTGACGCCACAAACTCTCTACTCCAGGACTGATCCAGAATTAGTGACTCCACTCTCTCTCTACTCCAGTCCTGATCCATTGTGAGTGAACCCACACGCTCTCTGTTCCAGGACTGATCCAGCATTCGTGACTCCATCCTCGCTAGTCCAGGAGTGATCCAGTATTAGTGACTCTACAATCTCTCTACAACGGTACGGATCCATTATTCGTGACACCACGCGTTCTCTGTTCCAGGACTGATCCAGAATTAGTGACTCCGCACTCTCTCTCTACCAGGACTGATCCAGTACCAGTGAATCCACACTCTCTCTACTCCAGCACTGATCCAGTATTAGTGTCTGTACTCTCTCTAATCCAGGACTGATCCAGTATTACTGACTCCACACTCACTGCTCCAGGACGGATCCAGTATTAATGACTCCACACTCTAATCCATGACTGATCCAGTATTAGTGACTACATCCTCACTCTGCTCCAGGACTGATCCAGTATTCGTGATTCCAGAGTCTCTCTGTTCGATGACTGATCCAGTATTAGTGACTCCACACTCTACCTGCTCCAGGACTGATCCAGTACTAGTGAATCCACACTCTCTCTACTCCAGCACTGATCCAGTATTAGTGTCTGTACTCTCTCTAATCCAGGACTGATCCAGTATTACTGACTCCACACTCACTGCTCCAGGACGGATCCAGTATTAGGGACTGCACACTCTAATCCATGACTGATCCAGTATTAGTGACGACATCCTCACTCTGCTCCAGGACTGATCCAGTATTCGTGACTCCAGACTCTCTCTGTTCGATGACCGATCCAGTATTAGTGACTTCACAGTCTCTCTGCTCCAGAACTGATCCAGTATTGGTGACTCCACAATCTCTCTGCTCTAGGACAGATCCAGTATTAGTGACTCCACAATCTCTCTGCTCCAGGGCTGATCCAGTATTAGTGACTCCACAATCTCTCTGCTCCAGGACTAATCCAGTATTAGTGACTCCACACTCGCTCCACTCCAGGACTGATCCAGTATTATTGACTTCACAGTCTCTCTGCTCCGTTACTGATCCATTATTAGTGACTCCACAAACTCTCTGCTCCAGGACTGATCCAGTATGACCGACTCCACACTCTCTCTACTCCAGGACTCATTCAGTAGTAGTGTCTCCACACTCTCTCTGCTCCAGTATAGATCCATTATTCGTGACACCACGCGTTCTCGGTTCCAGGACTGATCCATCATTAGTGACTCCGCACTCTCTCTCTCCCAGGACTGATCCAGTACCAGTGTATCCACACTCTCTCTACTCCAGCACTGATCCAGTATTAGTGTCTGTACTCTCTCTAATCCAGAATTGATCCAGTATTACTGACTCCACACGAACTGGTCCAGGACGGATCCAGTATTAATGACTCCACACTCTAATCCATGACTGATCCAGTATTAGTGACTACATCCTCACTCTGCTCCAGGACTGATCCAGTATTAGTGACTCCAGAGTCTCTCTGTTCGATGACTGATCCAGTATTAGTGACTCCACACTCTCTCTGCTCCAGGACTGATCCAGTATTGGTGACTCCACAATCTCTCTGCTCTAGGACAGATCCAGAATTAGTGACTCCACAATCTCTCTACTCCAGGACTGATCCAGTATTAATGACTCCAAAATCTCTCTGCTCCAGGACTGATCCAGTATTCGTGACACCACAATCTCTCTACTCCAGAACTGATCCAGTATTAGTGACTCCACACTCTCTCCACTCCAGGACTGATCCAGTATTAGTGACTTCACAGTATCTCTGCTCCGGGACTGATCCAGTATTAGTGACTCCACAATCTCTCTGCTCCAGGACTAATCCAGTATTAGTGACTCCACACTTCCTCTACTCCAGGACTGATCCAGTATTAGTGACTCCAAACTCTCTCTGTTCAAGGACGGAACCAGTATTATTGACTGCACACACTCTCTACTCCAGGAGTGATACAGAATTAGTGACTCCACACTCTCTCTGCTCCATGATAATCCAGTATTCGTGATTCCACAATCTCTCTGCTCCAGGACTGAACCAGTTTTAGTGACTCCACAATGTCTCTCCTCCAGGACTGATGCAGTATTAGTGACTCCACACTCTCTCTACTCAAGGACTGATCCAGTATTATGGACTCCACAATCTCTCTACTCCATGACTGATCCAGTATTAGTGACACTACACTCTCTCTGCTCCAGGACTGATCTAGTATTATTGACTCCACAATCTCTCTACTCCATGACTGATCCAGTATTAGTGACTCCACAATCTCGCTGCTCCAGGACTGATTCAGTATTAGTGACTCCACAATCTCTCTACTCCAGGACTAATCCAGAATTATTGACTCCACAATCTCTCTGTTCAAGGACTGATCCAGTATTAGTGACTCCGCATTCTCTCTGCTCCAGGACTGATCCAGTATTAGTGACTCCACAATCTCTCTACTCCAGGACTAATCCAGAATTAGTGACTCCACACTCTCTCTGTTCAAGGACTGATCCAGTATTAGTGACTCCACAATCTCTCTGCTCCAGGACTGATCCAGTTTTCTTGACTCCACAATCTCTCTACTCCATGACTGATCCAGTTTTAGTAACTCCACAATCTCTCTACTCCAGGACTAATCCAGAATTAGTGACTCCATACTCTCTCTGTTCAAGGACTGATCCAGTATTAGTGGCTTCACTGTCTCTAATCTCCGGGACTGATCCAGTATTAGTGACTCCACACTCTCTCTACCCCAGGACTGATCCAGTATTAGTGACTCCAAACTCTCTCTCCTCCAGGACTGATCCAGTATTAGTTACGCCACAATCTCTCCACTCCAATACTGATCCAGAATTAGTGACTCCACACTCTCTCTGCTCCAGGACTGATCCAGTATTAGTGACTCCACACTCTCTCTACTCCAGGACTGATCCAGTATTAGTGACTCCACACTCTCTCTCCTCCAGGACTGATCCAGTTTTCGTGACTCCACAAACTCTCTACTCCAGGACTAATCCACAATTAGTGACTCCACACTCTCTCTGTTCAAGGACTGATCCAGTATTAGTGACTCCACATTTTCTCTCCTCCAGGACTGATCCAGTATTAGTGACTCCACACTCTCTCTACTCAAGGACTGATCCAGTATTATTGACTCCACAATCTCTCTACTCCATGACTGATCCAGTTTTTGTGACTCCACAATCTCTCTGCTCCAGGACTGATCCAGTATTAGTGACTCCACAATCTCTCTACTCCAGGACTAATCCACAATTAGTGACTCCACACTCTCTCTCCTCCAGTACTGATCCAGTTTTCGTGAATCTACAATCTCTCTACTCCAGGACTGATCCAGAATTCGTGATTCCACAATCTCTCTACTCCAGTACTGATCGATTATGAGTGACCCCACACACTCTCTGTTGCAGGACAGATCCAGCATTCGTCACTCCATACTCTCTAATCCAGGACTGATCCAGCATTAGTGACTCCACACTCTCTCGAAACCAGGACTGATCCAGTATTAATGAATCCACACTCTCTCTACTCCAGCACTGATCCAGTATTAGTGACTCTGTACTCTCTCTATTCCAGGACGGATCCACTATTAGTGACTCCACACTCTATTCCATGGCTGATCCAGTATTAGTGACGACACCCTCACTCTGCTCCAGGACTGATCCAGTATGAGTGACTATAGCCTCACTCTGCTCCAGGTCTGATCCAGTATTAGTGACTGCACACTCTCTCAGCTCCAGGACTGATCCAGAATTAGTGACTCCACACCCTCTCTGCTCAAGGACTGATCAAGTATTAGTGACACCACACTCTCTCTGCTGCAGGACTGATCCAGTATTAGTTACTCCACACTCTCTCTGCTTCAGGACTGATCCAGTACTTGTGACTACACACTTTCTCTGCTCTAGGATTGATCCAGTATTAGTGACATGATGCTCTGTGCTCCAGGACTAATCCAGTATTAGTGACTCCACGCTCTTAACTCCTGGACTGATCCAATATTAGTGACTCCACATTCTCTCTGCTCCAGGACTGATCCAGTATTAGTGAGTCCACTCGCTCTCTACTCCAGGACTTAACCTGCATTAGTGACTCCAAACTCTCTACTCCAGGACTGATGCAGTATTAGTGACTCTGTACTCTCTGTAATCCAGGACTGATCCAGTATTACTGACTCCACACTCACTGCTCCAGGAAGGATCCAGTATTAGTGACTCCACACTCTCTCTGCTCCAGGACTGATGCAGTGTTAGTGACTCCACAATCTCTCTGCTCCAGGACTGATCCAGTATCAGTGTCTCCACACTTTCTCGACTCAAGGACTGATCTAGAATTAGTGACTCCACACTCTCTCTACTCAAGGACTGATCAAGTATTATTGACTCCACAATCTCTCTGCTCCAGGACTGATCTAGTATTAGTGACTCCACACTCTATCTACTCCAGTACTGATCCATTATGAGTGACCCCACACGGTCTCTGTTCCAGGACTGATCCAGCATTAGTGACTCCATACTCTCTACTCCAGGAGTGATCCAGTATTAGTGACTCCACAATCTCTCTACTCTGGTACGGATCCATTATTCGTGACACCACGCGTTCTCTGTTCCAGGACTGATCCAGATTTAGTGACCCCGCACTCTCTCTCTACCAGGACTGATCCAGTATTAGTGAATCCACACTCTCTCTACTCCAGCACTGATCCAGTATTAGTGTCTGTACTCTCTCTAATCCAGGACTGATCCAGTATTAGTGACTCCACACTCTCTCTGCTGCAGGACTGATCCAGTATTGGTGACTCCACAATCTCTCTGCTCTAGGACAGATCGAGAATTAGTGACTCCGCAATCTCTCCGCTCCAGGACTGATCCAGTATTAGTGACTTCACAGTATCTCAGCTCCGGGAGTGATCCAGTATTAGTGACTCCACAATCTCTCTGCTCCAGGACTGATCCAGTATTAGTGACTCCAAACTCTCTCTGTTCAACGACGGAACCAGTATTATTGACTCCACACACTCTCTGCTCCAGGAGTGATCCAGAATTAGTGACTCCACACACTCTCTGCTCCAGGACTGATCCAGTATTAGTGACTCCACACTCTCTCTACTCAAGGACTGATCCAGTTTTAGTGAATCCACACTCTCTCTACACCAGGACTGATCCAGTATTAGTGACTCCAAACTCTCTCTCCTCCAGGACGGATCCAGTTTTCGTGACTACACACTTTCTCTGCTCCAGGACTGATCCAGTATTAGTGACTCCACACTCTCTCTCCTCCAGGACAGATCCAGTTTTCGTGACTACACACTTTCTCTGCTCCAGGACTGATCCAGTATTCGTGACTCCACGCTTTGTGCTCCAGGACTAATCCAGTATTAGTGACTCCACGCTCTCTCTGCTCCAGGACTCAACCAGTATTAGTGACTCCACACTCTCTCTACTCAAGGACTGATCCAGTTTTATTTACTCCACACTCTCTCTACTCCAGGACTAATCCAGTTTTAGTGACTCCACAATCTCTCTGCTCCAGGACTGATCTTGTATTCGTGACTCCGCATTTTCTCAGCTCCAGGACGGATCCAGTATTAGATAATCCACACTCTCTCTACTCCAGGACTGATCCAGTATTAGTGACTCCACACTCTCTCTCCTCCAGGACGGATCCAGTTTTCGTGACTACACACTTTCTCTGCTCCAGGACTGATCCAGTATTAGTGACTCCACGCTTTGTGCTCCAGGACTAATCCAGTATTAGTGACGCCACGCTCTGAACTCCAGGACTGATCCAATATTAGTGACACTACTCCCTCACTCTGCTCCAGGGCTGATCCAGTATTAGTAACTGCACACTCTCTCAGCTCCAGGACTGATGCAGTATTAGTGAATCCACACCCTATCTGCTCCAGGACTGATCCAGTATTAGTGACTCCACACTCTCACTGCTCCAGGACTGATCCAGTATTAGTGACTCCACACTCTCTCTAGTCCAGGACTGATCCAGTATTAGTGACTCCACTCTCTGAACTCCAGGACTGATCCAATATTAGTGACAATACTCCCTCAATCTGCTCCAGGACTGATCCAGTATTAGTGACTGCACACTCTCTCAGCTCCAGGTCTGACCCAGTATTAGTGAATCCAAACCCTATCTGCTCCAGGACTGATCCAGTATTAGTGACTCCACACTATCTCTGCTCCAGGACTGATCCACTGTTAGTGACTCCACACTCTCTCTACTCTAGGACTGATCCAGAATTAGTGACTACACACTCTGTCTACTCCAGTCCTGATCCATTATGAGTGACCCCACATGCTCTCTGTTCCAGGACTGATCCAGCATTCCATACTCTCGACTCCAGGAGTGATCCAGTATTAGTGACTCCGCAATCTCTCTACTCCGGTACGGAGCCATTATTCGTGATACCAGGCGTTCTCTGTTCCAGGACTGACCCAGCATTAGTGACTCCGCACTCTCTCTCTACCAGGACTGATCCAGTACTAGTGAATCCACACTCTTTCTACTCCAGCATTGATCCAGTATTGGTGACTCTGTACTATCTCTAATCCAGGACTGATCCAGTATTACTGACTCCACACTCACTGCTCCAGGATGGATCCTGTATTAGTGATTCCACACTCTATTCCATGACTGATCCAGTATTAGTGACTACACCCTCACTCTGCTCGAGGACTGATCCAGTATTAGTGTCTCCACAATCTCTCTGCTCCAGGACTGATCCAGTATTAGTGACTCCACAATCTCTCTGCTCCAGGACTGAACCAGTATTAGTGACTCCACACACTCTCTACTCCAGAACTGATCCAGTATTAGTGACTCCACACTCTCTCCACTCCAGGACTGATCCAGTATTAGTGACTTCACAGTCTCTCTGCTCCGGGACTGATCCAGTATTAGTGACTCCACACTCTCTCTGTTCAAGGACGGAACCAGTATTATTGACTCCACACACACTCGACTCCAGGAGTGATCCAGAATTAGTGACTCCACACTCTCTCTACTCCAGGACTGATCCAGTATTAGTGACTCCACACTCTCTCTACTCAAGGACTGATCCAGTTTTAGTGACTCCACACTCTCTCTACTCCAGGACTAATCCAGTTTTAGTGACTCCACAATCTCTCTGCTCCAGGACTGATCCAGAATTAGTGACTCCGCATTTTCTCTACTCCAGGACTGATCCAGTATTAGTGACTCCACACTCTCTCTCCTCCAGGACGGATCCAGTTTTCGTGACTACAAACTTTCTCTGCTCCAGGACTGATCCAGTATTAGTGACTCCACACTCTCTCTGCTCCAGGACGGATCCAGTTTTCGTGACTACACACTTTCTCTGCTCCAGGACTGATCCAGTATTAGTGACTCCACGCTTTGTGCTCCAGGACTAATCCAGTATTAGTGACTCCACGCTCTCTCTGCTCCAGGACTGATCCAGTATTAGTGACTCCACACTCTCTCGACTCAAGGACTGATCCAGTTTTAGTGACTCCACACTCTTTCTACTCCTGGACTAATCCAGTTTTAGTGACTCCACAATCTCTCTGCTCCAGGACTGATCCAGTATTAGTGACTCCGCATTTTCTCTGCTCCAGGACGGATCCAGTATTAGTGAATCCACACTCTCTCTACTCCAGGACTGATCCAGTATTAGTGACTCCACACACTCTCTCCTCCAGGACGGATCCAGTTTTCGTGACTACACACTTTCTCTGCTCCAGGACTAATCCAGTATTAGTGACTCCACGCTTTGTGCTCCAGGACTAATCCAGTATTAGTGACGCCACGCTCTGAACTCCAGGACTGATCCAATATTAGTGACACTGCTCCCTCACTCTGCTCCAGGGCTGATCCAGTATTAGTGACTGCACACTCTCTCAGCTCCAGGACTGATCCAGTATTAGTGAATCCACACCCTATCTGCTCCAGGACTGATCCATTATGAGTGACCCCACATGCTCTCTGTTCCAGGACTGATCCAGCATTCCATACTCTCTACTCCAGGAGTGATCCAGTATTAGTGACTCCGCAATCTCTCTACTCCGGTACGGAGCCATTATTCGTGACACCAGGCGTTCTCTGTTCCAGGACTGATCCAGCATTAGTGACTCCGCACTCTCTCTCTACCAGGACTGATCCAGTACTAGTGAATCCACACTCTTTCTACTCCAGCATTGATCCAGTATTGGTGACTCTGTACTATCTCTAATCCAGGACTGATCCAGTATTACTGACTCCACACTCGCTGCTCCAGGATGGATCCTGTATTAGTGATTCCACACTCTATTCCATGACTGATCCAGTATTAGTGACTACACCCACACTCTGCTCCAGAACTGATCCAGTATTAGTGACTCCACAATCTCTCTGCTCCAGGACTGATCCAGAATTATTGACTCCGCATTTTCTCTGCTCCAGGACGGATCCAGTATTAGTGAATCCACACTCTCTCTGCTCCAGGACTGATCCAGAATTATTGACTCCGCATTTTCTCTACTCCAGGACTGATCCAGTATTAGTGACTCCACACTCTCTCTCCTCCAGGACGGATCCAGTTTTCGTGACTACACACTTTCTCTGCTCCAGGACTGATCCAGTATTAGTGACTCCACGCTTTGTGCTCCAGGACTAATCCAGTATTAGTGACTCCACGCGCTCTCTGCTCCAGGACTGATCCAGTATTAGTGACTCCACACTCTCTCTACTCAAGGACTGATCCAGTTTTAGTGACTCCACACTCTTTCTACTCCTGGACTAATCCAGTTTTAGTGTCTCCACAATCTCTCTGCTCCAGGACTGATCCAGTATTAGTGACTCCGCATTTTCTCTGCTCCAGGACGGATCCAGTATTAGTGAATCCACACTCTCTCTACTCCAGGACTGATCCAGTATTAGTGACTCCACACACTCTCTCCTCCAGGACGGATCCAGTTTTCGTGACTACACACTTTCTCTGCTCCAGGACTGATCCAGTATTAGTGACTCCACGCTTTGTGCTCCAGGACTAATCCAGTATTAGTGACTCCACGCTCTGAACTCCAGGACTGATCCAATATTAGTGACACTACTCCCTCACTCTGCTCCAGGGCTGATCCAGTGTTAGTGACTGCACACTCTCTCAGCTCCAGGACTGATCCAGTATTAGTGAATCCACACCCTATCTGCTCCAGGACTGATCCAGTATTAGTGACTCCACACTCGCTCAGCTCCAGGACTGATCCAGTATTAGTGACTCCACACTCTCTCTACTCCAGGACTGATCCAGTATTAGTGACTCCACTCTCTGAACTCCAGGACTGATCCAATATTAGTGACACTACTCCCTCAATCTGCTCCAGGACTGATCCAGTATCAGTGACTGCACACTCTCTCAGCTCCAGGACTGACCCAGTATTAGTGAATCCACACCCTATCTGCTCCAGGACTGATCCAGTATTAGTGACTCCACACTCTCTCTGCTCCAGGACTGATCCACTATTTGTGACTACACAATCTCGCTGCTCCAGGACTGATCCAGTATTAGTGACTCCACACTCTCTCTACTCCAGTCCTGATCCATTATGAGTGACCCCACATGCTCTCTGTTCCAGGACTGATCCAGCATTCCATACTCTCTACTCCAGGAGTGATCCAGTATTAGTGACTCCGCAATCTCTCTACTCCGGTACGGAGCCATTATTCGTGACACCAGGCGTTCTCTGTTCCAGGACTGACCCAGCATTAGTGACTCCGCACCCTCTCTCTACCAGGACTGATCCAGTACTAGTGAATCCACACTCTTTCTACTCCAGCATTGATCCAGTATTGGTGACCCTGTACTATCTCTAATCCAGGACTGATCCAGTATTACTGACTCCACACTCACTGCTCCAGGATGGATCCTGTATTAGTGATTCCACACTCTATTCCATGACTGATCCAGTATTAGTGACTACACCCACACTCTGCTCCAGAACTGATCCAATATTAGTGTCTCCACAATCTCTCTGCTCCAGGACTGATCCAGTATTAGTGACTCCACAATCTCTCTGCTCCAGGACTGAACCAGTATTACTGACTCCACACTCTCTCTACTCCAGAACTGATCCAGTATTAGTGACTCCACACTCTCTCCACGCCAGGACTGATCCAGTATTAGTGACTTTACAGTCTCTCTGCTCCGGGACTGATCCAGAATTAGTGACTCCACACTCTCTCTGCTCCAGGACTGATCCAGTATTAGTGACTCCACACTCCCTCTTCTTCAGGAATGATCCAGTATTAGTGACTCCACACTCTCTCTGCTTCAGGACTGATCCAGTATTAGTGACTCCACACTCTCTCTGCTCCAGGACTGATCCAGTATTAGTGACTGCACACTCTCTGAGCTCCAGGACTGATCCAGTATTAGTGACTCCACAATCTCTCTACTCCAGGACTGATCCAGTATTAGTGACTCCACGCTCTCTCTATTCCAGGACTGATCCAGTATTAGTGACTGCACACTCTCTCTACTCCAGGACTGATCCAGTATTAGTGACTGCACACTCTCTCTACTCCAGGACTGATCCAGTATTAGTGACTCCACGCTCTCTCTACTCCAGGACTGGTCCAGTGTTCGTGACTCCACACTCTCTCTCCTCCAGGACTGATCCAGTATTAGTGACTGCACACTCTCTCTACTCCAGGACTGATCCAGTATTAGTGACTGCACACTCTCTCTACTCCAGAACTGATCCAGTATTAGTGACTGCACACTCTCTCTGCTCCAGGACTGATCCAGTATTAGTGACTGCACACTCTCTCTACTCCAGGACTGATCCAGTATTAGTGACTGCACACTCTCTCAGCTCCAGGACTGATCCAGTATTAGTGACTGCACACTCTCTCAGCTCCAGGACTGATCCAGTATTAGTGACTCCACGCTCTCTCTACTCCAGGACTGATCCAGTATTAGTGACTCCACACTCGATGCTCCAGGACCTAACCAGTATAAGTGAATCCATACTCTCTCTGCTTCAGGACTGATCCAGTATTAGTGACTGCACACTCTCTCAGCTCCAGGACTGATCCAGTATTAGTGACTGCACACTCTCTCAGCTCCAGGACTGATCCAGTATTAGTGACTCCACGCTCTCTCTACTCCAGGACTGATCCAGTATTAGTGACTCCACACTCGATGCTCCAGGACCTAACCAGTATAAGTGAATCCATACTCTCTCTGCTTCAGGACTGATCCAGTATTTGTGACAACACACTTTCTCTGCTCCAGGATTGATCCAGTATTAGTGACTCCACGCTCTGTGCTCCATCACTGATCCAATATTCATGACTCCACACTCTCTCTGCTCCAGGACTGATCCAGTATTATTGACTCCACACTCTCTTTACTCCAGGACTGATCCAGTATTAGTGACTCCACACTCTCTCTACTCCAGGACTGATCCAATATTAGTGAGTCCACTCTCTCTCGACTCCAGGACTGATCCAGTATTAGTGAATCCATACTCTCTCTGCTCCAGGACTGATCCAGTATTAGTGACTCCACATTCTCTGCTCCAGGACTGATACAGTATTAGTGACTCTGCACTCTCTCTACTCCGGGACTGATCCTGTATTAGTGACTCCACACTCTCTCTACTCCAGGACTGATCCAGTATTAGTGACTCCCCATTCTCTCTGCTCCTGCCCTGATCCGGTATTAGTGGCTCCACACTCTCTACTCCAGGTCTGATCCAGTATTCGTGTATCCATACTCTCTCTGCTTCAGGACTGATCCAGTATTTGTGACTACACCCTTTCTCTGCTCCATGATTGATCCAGTGTTAGTGACTCCACGCTCTCTACTCCAGGACTGATCCATATTAGTGATTCCACGCTCTGTGCTCCAGGACTAATCCAGTATTAGTAACTCCACACTCTCTCTGCTCCAGTCCTGATCCATTATTAGTTACGCCACAGTCTCTCTACTCCAGGACTGATCCAGTAAAAGTGACTCCACACACTCTATATTCCAGAACTGATCCAGTAATAGTGACTCCACACTCTCTATACTCCAGGACTGATCCAGTAATAGTGACGCCACACTCTCTCTACTCCAGGACTGATCCAGTATTCGTGACTCCACACTCGCTCGACTCCAGTACTGATCCAGTATTCGTGACACCACACTCTCTATACTCGAGGACTGATCCAGTATTAGTGACTCCACACTCTCTCTACTCCAGGACTGATGCTTTATTAGTGATTCCACACTCTCTCTACTCCAGGACTGATCCAGTATTAGTGATTCCACACTCTCTGCTACAGGACTGATCCAGTATTAGTGACTCCACACTCTCTCTACTCCAGGACTGATCCAGTATTAGTGACTCCACACTCTCTCTACTCTAGGACTGATCCAGTATTAGTGACTCCACAATCTCTCTACTCCAGGACTGATCCAGTATTAGTGACTCCACACTCTCTCTACTCCAGGACTGATCCAGTATTAGTGACTCCACACTCTCTCTACTCCAGGACTGATCCAGTATTAGTGACTCCACACTCTCTCTACTCCAGGACTGATCCAGTATTAGTGACTCCACGCTCTCTCTACTCTAGGACTGATCCAGTATTAATTACTCCACACTCTCTGCTCCAGGTCTGATACATGTCTCCATTATTCTTTATTTCAACCAATCCAGACACCGCGATTAAATTCCATCCTGTAACTCACTCCCAGCTATCTGTTATTCTATATATATACCTCCGACCCCCTCGATTAAATTGCAGTTATCTGTTATTCCCTATATAATCCCCACCCGAAACCCTCGATTAGATTCCAGCCTGTCACTCACTCCCGGGTCATTGTGTTAAGCTTGGCTCAGCTGTTTACGGAGAGCTGCCTGTCTGAGCTTGGCATATTGATGTTATGTATGTACTTTCGGTTTCACTAGCCACTAGATGGCATCACTGTTGGAGGCCATTGGGCTGCACGCACATGTGTGCAGCCCAAGTATAAAAGGCCAGCCATTTTGTATATTAGTCACTTTGGTCCTTAATGAAGCAGAGCCAAGGTTATACCTCTTGGAGTTAAACAGTACTCAGTCTAACAGTTATTGCATACACAACACTTGATAACTTGATGCCTGATTAGAATCTGTGCTGTGTGTATCTGTGCTCTGTTACAGACTGAGAGAGGAATGAGGTCCAGTCATGTTCTGAGGGGGCTTTGAGAGCTATGAACAGATGATTCCTAATAATAACATTCAGATTCCTTCATCAGATATTGTTGCTTTCTTTCCAGGGACTACTGAAGGAAGCAATCGATCAATCACAGTGTCGGATTCCCAACATGGCTGCCACTGCCAACAATGCATTGGAACTGGCAAAAAGTGCCACAGAGCTGTCACAGGCCGCGGTTGATGTGAAAAATGTCCTGTCAGCAGTTTCTAGTTTAGAACAAATTGCCGCTTCAACGGGATTCATCGGTGCTTTGATTGGGGTAGCGGCAGCAATTGTTAAACTGGCCATGGGAAATGTGGACAGTCCAGAACTCGCATACATGAAGGAGCAGTTCCAGGTAGTCAGGAACCAGCTAGATATCATTTCTGATCAGATTAAGCAGGTGCTTCAGGAGCTAGAGAGAAGCACGGTTAATAATCAATATTTCACCATTGAAGAGAACCTGAAAAACCAGTTCAGGAAGTACATGGAACTCATCAATGCAGCGCCAGAGTTCCGGGAGAAGCAGAAACAAGAGTTCCTCACACACTTTGAGGTGACTAAAGGTGACCAGAACCTTCACACTCTCTTTGATGGTGTGATGGGATATTCTGCCATCTTTGGCAAACCCATCCTGGAAACCGCCATGGGCTATGACCAGAGGAATCGGCGCCTCATGGAAGATCTCTGCACCCGTCTGAAGGAGCTCCTCTGTGTCGGCCTGATCGCCCTGATGGGTCATGCTGCACTCACTGGGAATGATGTAGAGGCGTTAAAGAGAGAATGGAATGAGAAAATGGCCAAAGTTGAGGTTAAAATGACATCCATGATAGATCAGTGCATAAATGAGTTTGCAGAGCAGGCAGAAATAGATGTTAAAAAACTGATACAGGGAAAAGGTGGGAGAGATAACAAGGAATGTGTATCTTACATAAGAGAGAGTTTAATCAAGAAATATGACTGGGTTACATGGTCTGTGCGGGTCTATAACGATGTCGCTGGCTTTGACAATCACTGTATAATGGGTCCTAATTATTTTTACTTTTTCAGAGAGAATAATGTTAATGTTGTTGTGTCCTACGCCATTGATTCAAAGCCAATTGATGCAGGGCGCATCAGGCAGTTAATGGATGGGAAGGGTGGCTGGAATGATGCAAGAGAAGTTGCTGTCCATGTAGCTCAGGGCCTTCCCTCTGGGCATGTTGTGCACACGGTGAGGCGCCTCAAGGGCCTGTGGGGTAACTGGAACTTTCCCAGCAGTTGCCATTTCTGGGAGAATTACAGTGGAGTCACCCTGTGTGTCCACTCTACCTAACCCTCCTGCTGACCTTCCCCTGAGTCAATGCTGCTGTTCTCGGGGATGTGTGCTTTTGATTTTTGCATACAATACGCTATCGTTTAACACCGTCTCTGCTGCTTCTAACCAATGAATACAAATGAATGTGATTTTGATACTGAACCCGCCTTTACTGGAAGCTGAGCAGCCAATCAGACCCACTCAGAAGCAGCTCAGTCTCACACACCAGAGCCACGGTCTGGGACTGTGAGGGTAGGCAGGTGGTTCCAGTGTGCTGTGCCGTGTGGTCAGCCGGAGCTCAGGACACTGAGCAAGGAGACGTTTGATGACCTGACTGGGATCACTTGCAATCAATGGGCACACGGAGGCTAGTGCACACAGCCCAACACAGGCCATCTCATTCTACAGGGAGTTAGGGGACAGACTGGCCAATGGTTCTCAATGGCAGACATGCTGCTCAAACACTCGGGGATTGTGTCTGAGGTGGGTCCACTTGTCATCAACCAGCCCAGCTCTCATTTAATGGAACCGTCAGTCAGTGAGGAGAATATCGACAACAGACAGAGCTCAGAGAGCCCATCACTGCTAAATGACACTGCTCCACGAGAAATCCCCACACCATGTTACAATTCATTCACAGTCCATTTCCAGCACCTTCCCTACCTGTTCAGTACTGTACTGAAATAAACCCACAAGGAGCAGGAGGCCATTCGACCCCTTGACCCTGCTCCGCCATTCAAAAAGATCATGACTGATCTTTGACCTCAGCTCCACTTTCCCGCCCAATCCCCATATCCCTCGATTCCCCAAGAGTCCAAAAATCTATCGATCTCAGCCTTGAATATACTCATCGACTGGGGCAGAGAATTCCAAAGATTCACAAGAAATTCCTCCTCATCTCAGTCCTAAATGGCCGACCCCTTATCCTGAGACTGTGACCCCTGGTTCTAGACTCCCCAGCCCGGGGGAACCATCCTCCCTGCGTCTACCCTGTCAAGCCCTGTAAGAATTGTGTATGTTTCAATGAGATCACCTCTCATCCTCCCAAACTACAGAGAGTATGGGCCCATTCTACACTGACATAAATCATGAATAGCTGAGGCCCAAGCATTGATCCTTGCGGTACCCCACTAGTTACAGTCTTCCATCCCACAAATAACCCGTTTATTCGTACTCTGTTTTCTGCCCTTTAACCAATCCTCAATCCATGCTGGTATATTACCCCCAATCCCATGAGCCCTTATCTTGTGTAATAGCCTCCTGTGTGGCACCTTATCAAATGCCTCCTGAAAATCCAAATATACTACATCCACTGGTTGCCCATTATCTACCGTGCTGGTTACAAAGAAATGCAGTAAGAGTTACAGATCGATAATGTCTGTGGCAGGATTGTAAATCTCAGAGCATGGTCTGGGTTAGTCTGACCCCACAGTGGGACAGTGTAATGGAGAACGAGTCTGTGGGAGGATTGTAAATCACAGAGCATGGTCTGGGTTAGCCTGGAACTGCAGGGGTTTGTTCTATATCTGAAAGATTCCTTCTCCTGTGTGAAGTGTACTGGCAGATAACCAAATACAGTAATTGGACCAGATCACGTTTGCACTGTTTTAGCCGCATCCCTCTCTATCTCTGTAATCTCCTCCAGCCCCATAACCCACCTGCACCCCTCTAACTCTGCCCTCCTGAGCATCACTGATTATAATCACTGTACCATTGGTGGCCCTGTTTCCAGCCCCATAACCCACCTGCACCCCTCTAACTCTGCCCGCCTGAGCATCACTGATTATAATCACTGTACCATTGGTGGCCCTGCCTCCAGCTGCCTAACTCCAGATGTGACTCGGTGCCAATTAAAAAAAAATCTCACAATACTCCTGTGAAGCGCCTTGAGACGTTGCACTACGTTACAGGTGCTAGATAAATGTCAGTTGTTGTTGTTGTTGTTGAAGTTGATGCATTTTAACCCCCATCATTGGCCAAAGATTTGCCAAACCTGCTGAAACTAATGAAGAATGGTGTGGCTGAGGGAAGATACAAAGGTTTTAACATGGACAAAGCAGATTGCCCTAACTGCAGATGAAACTGAACATTATATGCTACACGGCCTCATGTTGTGTGATCAGTGACATGTATTGCAATAACTCACTAATACAATGATTTCTGATGAACAGACGTGTAATTATCTGATCTCTGTCACTCAGTCTGTAACACTGAAGGTCCCTCTGTAATAGGAACTCTCACCGAGTTACACTCTGATATCTGGGACTCTTAATTATTATAATTACTGGCTTTTGCTTAAAGTAATTGATTGGAATTGTTGAAATAAAGCTTCTGACTGTACACTGCAATGTGCTGAATAAACTCAGTCAGATAACAGGCTGCTACTCTCTGTGCTGTTATGAGTAAACTATTATATACATTGCTTCCATAATCTCTACACTCACACACTGAGGGTGAGGCACTGTGTGTAACACATGATGCAGCGAATCCACATCACATGGCCATCAGTGTAACCAGTCACATGGCAGTCAATGTAACCAGTCACATGGCAGTCAATGTAACCAATCACATAGCAGTCAATGTAACCAATCACATGGCAGTCAATGTAACCAGTCACATGGCAGTCAATGTAACCAGTCACATGGCAGTCAATGTAACCAATCACATAGCAGTCAATGTAACCAATCACATGGCAGTCAATGTAACCAGTCACATGGCAGGCAGTGTAACCAGTCACATGGCAGTCAGTGTAACCAGTCACATGGCAGTCAATGTAACCAATCACATGGCAGGCAGTGTAACCAGTCACATGGCAGTCAGTGTAACCAGTCACATGGCAGTCAATGTAACCAAATTCAGGGCAGTCAGTGTAACCAATCACATGGCAGTCAGTGTAACCAGTCACATGGCAGTCAGTATAACCAGTCACATGGCAGTCAATGTAACCAGTCACATGGCAGTCAGTGTAACCAATCACATGGCAGTCAGTGTAATCAGTCACATGGCAGTCAATGTAACCAGTCACATGGTAGTCAATGTAACTAGTCACATGGCCGTCATTGTAACCAATCACATGGCAGGTGAGTATCCAATCACATGGCTATCGGTGTAACCAATCATGAGGCACGCACTGTAAACAATCACATGGCAGGCAAAGCAAACAAACACATGGCAGGCAATGCAACCAGTCACATGGCCGTCAGTGTAACCAAATTCAGGGCAGTCTGTAACCAATCACATGGCCATCAGTGTAACCAATCACATGCCTGGCAGTGTAACCAGTCACATGGCAGTCAGTGTAACCAGTCAAATGCAAGCAATGTAACCAATCACATGAAAGACAATGTAACCAATAACATGGCAGGCAGTATAAACCAATCACGTGGAAGGCAATGTAACCAATGACAGGACAGGCAATATAACCAATCACATGGCAGTCAGTGTAACTAATCAGATGGCCGTCTGTGTAACCAATCAGATGGCAGGCAATGTAACCAGTCACATGGCAGTCAATGTAACATAGAATCATACATAGAAAATAGGTGCAGGAGTAGGCTATTCGGCCCTTCGAGCATGCACCACCAATTAATGAGATCATGGCTGATCATTCCCTCAGTACCCCTTGAATGCTTTCTCTCCATACCCCTTGATCCCTTTAGCCGTAAGGGACAAATCTAACTCTCTCTTGCATATATCCAATGAACTGGCTTCAACAACTCTCTGTGGCAGGGAATTCCACAGGTTAACAACTCTCTGAGTGAAGACGTTTCTCCTCATCTCGGTCCTAAATGGCCTACCCCTCATCCTAAGATTATGTCCCCTGGTTCTGGACTTCCCCAACATCAGGAACATTCTTCCCGCATCTAACCTGTCACCTCCCGTCAGAATCTTACATGTTTCTTTGTGATCCCCTCTCATCCTTCTAAACTCCAGTGAATAAAGGCTCAGTTGATCCAGTCTCTCCTCATATGACAGTCCAGCTATCCCTGGAATCAGTCTGGTGAACCTTCGCTGCATTCCCTTAACAGCAAGAATGTCCTTCCTCAGATTTGGAGACCAAACCTGAACACAATATTCCAGGTGAGGCCTCACTAAGGCCCTGTACAACTGCAGTAAGACCTCCCTGCTCCTATACTCAAATCCCCCAGATATGAAGGCCAACATGCCTTTTGCCTTCTTCACTGCCTGCTGTACCTGCATGCCCACTTTCAGTGACTGATGAACCATGACACCCAGGTCTCGTTGCACCTCCACTTTTCCTAATCTGCCGCCATCCAGATAATATTCTGCCTTCGTGTTTTTGCACCAAAAATAGATAACCTCACATTTATCCACATTATACTGCATCTGCCATGCATTTGCTCACTCACCTAACCTGTCCAAGTCACCTTGGAGCCTCTTAGCATCCTCCTCACAGCTCACACCGCCACCCAGTTTAGTGTCATCCGCAAACCTGGAGATATTACACTCAATTCCTTCATCTCAATCATTAATGTATATTGTAAAGAGCTGGGGTCCCAGCACTGAGCCCTGCGGCACTCCACTAGTCACTGCCTGCCATTCTGAAAAGGACCCGATTATCCCGACTCTCTGCTTCCTGTCTGCCAAACAGTTCTCTATCCACGTCAGTATATTACCACCAAAACCATGCGCTGTGATTTTGCACACCAATTTCTTGTGCGGGACCTTGTCAAAAGCCTTTTGAAAGTCCAAATACACCACATCCACTGGTTCTCCCTTGTCCTCTAGTTACATCCTCAAAAAATTCCAGAAGATCCGTCAAGCAGGATTTCCGTTTCATAAATCTATGCTGACTTAGTCCGGTCCTGTCACTGCTTTCCAAATGCGTTGCTATTTCATCCTTAATAATTGATTCCAACATTTTCCCCACTACTTTTGTCAGGCTAACCGGTCTATAATTACCCACTTTCTCTCTCTCTCTCCTTTTTTTAAAAAGTGGTGTTACATTAGCTACCTTCCAGTCCATAGGAACTGATCCAGAGTCGATTGACTGTTGGAAAATGATCACTAATGCATCCACTATTTCTAGGGCCAATTCCTTAAGTACTCTAGGATGCAGACAATCGGGCCCCGGGGATTTATCGGCCTTCAATCCCATCAATTTCCCGAACACAATTTCCCGCCTAGTAAGGATATTCTTCAATTCCTCCTTCTCATTAGACTTTCCCCTAGTACAATCGGAAGATTATTTGTGTCTTCATCAGTGAAGACAGAATCGAAGTATTTGTTCAATTGGTCTGCCATTTCTTTGTTCTCCATTATAAATTCACCTGAATCCGACTGCAAGGGGCCTACGTTTGTCTTCACAAATCTTTTTCTGTTCACATATTTATAGAAGCTTTTGCAGTCAGTTTTTATGTTCCCTGCAAGCTTCCTCTCGTACTCTATTTTCCCCATCTTAATTAAACCCTTAGTCTTCCTCTGTTGCATTCTAACTTTCTTCCAGTCCTCAGGTTTGTTGCTTTTTCTTGCCAAATTATATGCCTCTTCCTTGGCTTTAACACTATCCTCAATTTCCCTTGTTAGCCAAGTTTGAGCCACCTTCCCAGTTTTATTTTTACTACAGACGGGGATATGCAATTGCTGAAGTTCATCCATGTGATCTTTAAATGTTTGCCATTGCTTATCCAACGTCAACCCATTAAGTATCCTTTTCCAATCTATTCTAGCCAATTCACACCTCATACCATTGTAGTTACCTTTCCTTAAGTTCAGGACCCAAGTTTCCGAATTAACTCTGTCACTCTCCATCTTAATAAAGAATTCTGCCATATTATGGGGCTTAGGGGTGTATTTGTGGTTGGGGTTAGGGGTGTATTTTTGGTTGGGGTTGGGTTTAGAGATGTATTTTGGGTTGGGATTGGTGCCAGGATGTAGTTGGGGTTGGGGCTGGGTTTAGGGTGTATTTGGATTTGGGACTGGGTTTCGGGGTGTATTGGGGTTGATGCTGGGTTTAGGGGGTTACTTGAGGTTGGGGCTGGGTTTAGGGGTGTATTTGGATTTGGGGCTGGGTTTAGGGATGTATTTGGATTTGGGGCTGGGTTTAGGGGTGTATTTGAGGTTGGGGCTGGGTTTAAGGGTGTATTTGGATTTGGGGCTGGGTTTAGGGGTATATTTGGATTTGGGGCTGGGTTTAGGGGTGTATTTGGGGTTGGGGCTGGGTTTATGGGTGTATTTTGATTTGGGGCTGGGTTTAGGGGTGTATTTTGGGTTGGGGCTGGGTTTAGGGGTGTATTTGGATTTGGGGCGGGGTTTAGGGGTGTATTTGGATTTAGGGCTGGGTTTAGGGGTGTATTTGGATTTGGGGCTAGGTTTAGGGGTGTATTTGGGGTTAGGGCTGTGTTTAGCGGTGTATTTGGTGTTGGGGCTTGGTTTAGGGGTGTATTTGGGGTTGGGGCTGGGTTTAGGGGTGTATTTGGGGTTGGGGCTCGGTTTAGGGGTGTATTTGGGGTTGTGTCTGGGTTTAGGGGTGTATTTGGGGTTGGGGCTTGGTTTAGGGATGTATTTGGATTGGGGCTGGGTTTTTGGGTGTATTTGGGGTTGGGGCTGGGTTTAGGGGTGTATTTGGGGTTGGGGCTTGGTTTAGGGGTGTATTTGGATTTGGGGCTGGGTTTAGGGGTGTATCTGGGGTTGGGGCTGCGTTTAGGAGTGTATTTGGGGTTGGGGCTGGGTTTAGGGGTGTATTTGGGGTTGGGGCTGGGTTTTGGGGTGTATTTTGGTTTAGGGCTTGGTTTAGGGGTGTATTTGGGGTTGGGGCTGGGTTTAGGAGTGTATTTGGGGTTGGGGTTGTGATAGGGGTGTATTTGGCGTTGGGGTTGTGTTTAGGGGTGTATTTGGGGTTGGGGCTGGGTTTAGGAGTGTATTTGGATTTGGGGCTGGGTTTAGGGTTGTATTTGGATTTGGGGCTGGGTTTAGGGGTGTATTTGGGGTTGGGCCTGGGTTTAGGGGTGTATTTGGTTTGGGGCTGGGTTTAGCGGTGTATTTGGGGTTGGGCCTGGGTTTAGGGTTGTATTTGGGTTTGGGGCTGGGTTTAGGAGTGTATTTGGGTTGGGGCTGGGTTTAGGGGTGTATTTGGGGTTGGGGCTGGGTTTAGCGGTGTATTTGGGGTTGGGGCTGGGTTTAGCCGGGTATTTGGTGTTGGGGTTTTTATGTAGTATATGAAATGAATACACCACTCGAAGTCTGTTGAAAGTCAAAGAATCATTTATTTCTATACCTGCAGGGGAGAGCGATCTTGCTGAGTCCTTACCCAGGCTTTCCGCTGCTCACTCTCACTGAACATAACATTGTTCCTTCAATTATATCACTACATTGATCTATTACGGTTAGAGAGTCACCTGCTCAGCTCGTCCGCAAGGTTCATGACATTGAACATTGGATTGAAAAACATCGTGCTGACATGTTCGCTTGAATTGTGTGGTCTGTACATCTCAACCACATCATCACAGGCAGTCCCTCGAAATTGAGTTAGACTTGCTTCCACTCTAAAAATGAATCCTTCGGTGGCTGAACAGTCCAATATGAGAGTCACATTCTCTGTCACAGGTGGGACAGATAGTCTTTGAGGGTAAGGGAGGGTGGGACAGATTTGCCGCGCGCTGTTTCCGCTGATGACGCTTGATTTCTGCGTGCGCTTGGCTCAGTGCCCTCTCGGATGCACTTCCTCCACTGAGGGCGGTCTTGGGCCAGGGACTCCCAGGTGTCAGTGGGGATGTTGCTCTTTATCAGGGAGGCTTTGAAGGTGTCCTTGTAACGTTTCCGCTGCCCACCTTTGGCTTGCTTCCCGTGAAGGAGTTCTGAGTAGAGCGCTTGCTTTGGGAGTCTCACGTCTGGCATGCAAACGTTGCAGCCTGCCCAGCGGAGCTGATCAAGTGTGGTCTCATAGAAACATTTCAAATTCTGATGGGATTGGATAGGTCAGGTGGAAGAAGAATGTTCCCGATGTTGCGGAAGTCCAGAACCAGGGACGACAGTCTTAGGAGAAGGGATAAGCCATTCAGGACCGAGATGAGGAGAAACCGCTTCACTCAGAGAATTGTGAACCTGGAATTCCCTGCCGCAGTGTATGGAGAAAGAATCAGACTGAACACTGTGAGCTCAAAATAAAGTGTGACCTTATTGCAGGTGTCCAGAGTGCCTCTCCAACCTGTGAAGCAGTCTTAAATACTTGTGCTCCCAAGGGATTATGGGATCCCTTGGGACTCCGGGGAATGAGCCCTCTGGTGCATGTACAGAGTAAATACAAGTCCAGATATATAACAACATTCCCCCGCAAAGTCAAGAGTGTAACTATTTACAGTGTGAGTCAATCTGGGGAGTTCTTGCCCTGGTTGATTGTCTCGGTGTGAAAGCTGGTGTTGTTGAATCATTTGTTGGGCCCTCGCTGGGCTGCCTGGTGTGTTGGGTCCTGCTGGGCTGCTGGGGATGGTGGGTTCTGCTTCGTGGTCAACCGTGGTGTCAGTTGCCACTGGTGTGTATGTTCAGGATCAAAAAAAGGTAGTGTCCAAGGTGGGTTGCTCAGGACAGTCCGTGAATCTGAGTTTGATTTGGTCCAAGTGTTTCCGGTGAATGAGTCCATTTGAAAGTTTGACCCGAAACACCCTGCTCCCCTCTTTGGCCACGACAGTGCCGGGAAGCCACTTGGGACCTTGTCCATAATTTAATACAAATACAGGATCATTGACTTCAATCTCACGTGACACATTTGCGCTGTCATGGTATGGACTTTGTTGAAGCCGCCTGCTCTCTACCTGTTCATGTAGATCAGGGTGAACTAATGAGAGCCTTGTCTTAAGTGCTCTTTTCATGAGCAGTTCAGCAGGTGGGATCCCAGTGAGTGAGTAGGGTCTCGTGCGGTAGCTAAGCAGGACTTGGGATAGGCGAGTCTGCAGTGAGCCTTCAGTTACCCTCTTCAAGCCTTGCTTGATGGTTTGCACTGCTCTCTCTGCCTGACCATTGGACGCTGGTTTAAACGGGGCAGATGTGACATGTTTGATCCTGTTACGGGTCATAAATTCTTTGAACTCAGCACTGGTAAAACATGACCCGTTGTCGCTCACCAGGACATCGGGTAAGTCGTGTGTGGCAAACATGGCCCGCAGGCTTTCAGTGGTGGCAGCGGACATGCTAGCCGACATTATCTCACATTCAATCCACTTGGAGTACGTGTCTACAACCACAAGGGACATTTTACCCAACAACGGGCCTGCAGCGTCGACGTGTACCCTAGACCACGGTTCGGAGGGCCAAGACCATAAACTTAGCGGCCTCCCTGGGTACATTGCTTAACTGCGAGCATGTTTTACATCTGTGAACGCAGGACTCTAAGTCCGCATCGATACCGGGCCACCACACGTGGGATCTGGCTATCGCTTTCATCATTATGATGCCTGGGTGGGTACTGTGGAGGTCATTGATGAAGGTGTCTCTGCCCTTCTTGGGGACTGCTACTTGATTGCCCCACAGAAGGCAGTCTGCCTGTATAGACATTTCATCTTTGCGCCACTGGAACGGCTTTATCTCTTCCTGCATTTCCACTGGGACACTGGACCAGCTCCCATGAAGCACACAGCTTTTGATTAGAGATAATAAGGGGTCCTGGTTTGTCCAGGTTTTGATCTGCCGGGCAGTGACGGGTGATTGCTCACTCTCAAATGCTTCCATAACCATGGCTAGATCTGTGGGCTGCGCCATTTCCACCCCCGTGGTGGGCAATAGCGGCCTACTGAGAGCATCGGCGCAGTTTTCTGTGCCTGGCCTGTGCCGGATGGCGTAGCTGTATGCAGACAACGTGAGCGCCCATCTCTGGATGTGGGCTGATGCATTGGTATTTATCCCTTTACTCTCGGAAAACAGGGATATAAATGGCTTATGGTCAGTTTCCAATTCGAATTTGCATTTTGATGCATTTTCTTTGCCCATAGACACATGCTAATGCTTCGAATTCCAAACGGGCATCAGTTATAAACAAAAAGACCTTTGTGCGTGTTGATGCAGGTGAGGGCCTTCGATGATTCCTCCAGTTCCTGCGTCATGTAGGCTGAAGTCAGATCCAGCTTCGTGAACGTCTTTCTTCCCGCCAGTGTTGCAAATAGGTCGTCGGCTTTTGGTAGTGGGTATTGGTCCTGCAGGGAGAAACGATTGATAGTTACTTTGTAATCACCACAGATTCTGACGGGGCCGTCTCCCTTGAGGACTGGGACAATAGGACTGGCCCACTTGCTGAACTCGATCGGTGAGATGATGCCCTCTCGTTGTCGCCAGTCTAGCTCGATCTCTACCCTTTCTCTCATCATGTACATCCACCTTGTGATGGATGGGTTGTGCCCCGGAATTTGGTGGATCTGCACTTTTGCTCCTTGGAATTTCCCGATACCTGGTTCGAATAGCGAAGGAAATTTGTTTAAGACCTGGGCACAGCGGGCGATGGCGCTCAGATGTCGTCCCAGTTCCAGCGTATCTTTCCCAGCCAGCTCCTGCCGAGCAGCATGGGACCATCGCCCGGTACCACCCAGAGTGGTAGCTTGTGCAACGCTCCATCATAGGAGACCTTTACGTAGCACTGCCGATTACAGGAATCAGTTTTTTCATGTAAGTTCTTAGCTTCATGCGAACTGGAGTTAAGACTGACCTTGAGGCCTTGTTGCACCACAACCTTTCGAAAGTCTTTTTGCCCATGATGGACTGGCTCCTGCCCGTGTCCAGCTCCATTGACACCAGGACTCCATTTAGTTCAACATTCACCATTATCGGGGGACAACTCATGGTGAATGTGTGCACCCCATGTACCTCTGCCTCCTCAGTCTGAGATTCTGGTTCGTAGTGATCCTCTGTGGATCTGTCCTTCTCTGCAACGTGGTGGTTTGCAGGTTTAGCAGGCCTAGCAGCTCACCTGCACACTCGTTGGAGGTGTCCCATTGTTGCGCTGCCCTTGCAAATGTATCCTTTGAATCGGATGAATGGAAATGATGATCACCCCCGCAGTGCCAACAAGGTGTTAATGGCCTTGCATTCATCACCCTTCATGGTGGACCCTGAGACATCTGCGGACGTGTAGCTGCAGGTATGTGTGACCTGCCCTGTCCATTATGATTTGAAAACAACATCACTTTGTTCACAGTACTTGTAGCAGCACTTGTGTGCTGAGAGATTTGCTGAGTATTGTCACTGGTGGCAATGAACGCCTGGGCTATCGCTATGGCCTTACTCAAGGTTGGGGTCTCTACAGTCAAAAGTTTGAGAAGTATAGTTTCATGGACAATGCCAAGTATGAAAAAGTCTCTGAGCATGTGCTCCAAATGTCTTTCAAATTTGCAATGTCCTGCAAGGCGTCTTAGCTCAGCGACATAACTCGCCACTTCCTGGCCTTCAGAACTTTTTTAGGTGCAGAACCGATACCTCACCATCAGAACACTTTCCTTCGGGTTCAAATGCCCTTGGACCAGTCTGCACAAGTCGTCATACGATTTCTCCGTGGGTTTCGCTGGAGTGAGCTGAATCTTCATGAGGCCATACGTTGGTGACCCACAGACGGTGAGGAGGATCGCACTTCGTTAGGCAGCGCTCTCTTCCCCATCTAGCTCGTTGGCCACGAAGTATTGGTCGAGTCGCTCCACAAAAGTTTCCTAATCATCTCCCATGAGAATTTCTCCAGGATGCCCACTTTTCCCTGCAGCTTTGGGTTCTCTATCTGTATCTCATCGCCAGTTGTAGTGTATGGAGAAAGAGTCAGACTGAACACTGTGAGCTCAAAGTAAAGTGTGACCTTAGTCTTTTATTGCAGGTCTCCAGAGTGCCCCTCCAACCTGTGAAGCCTCCTTAAATACAGTGCTGCCAAGGGATTATGAGATCCCTTGGGACTCCGGGGAATGAACCCTCTGGTGGCTGTACAGATTATATACAAGTCCAGATACATGACACCTACCACAGAAAGTTGTTGAGGCCAGTTTGTTAGATATATTCAAAAGGGAGTTCGATGTGGCCCTTATGGCTAAAGGGATCAAGGGGTATGGAGAGAAAGCAGGAATGGGGTACTGAAGTTGCATGATCAGCCATGATCATGTTGAATGGTGGAATGGTGGTGCAGACTCAAAGGGCCGAATGGCCTACTCCTGCACCTACTTTCTATGTTTCTATCTTTCTATGTCAGTGCTTCAATGCTGGAGATGTTGGCCTGGCCGAGGACGCTAACATTGGGGCATCTGTCCTCCCAGGGCATTTGTAGGATCTTGTGGAGATATCGTTGTTGGTATTTCTCCAGCGACTTGAGGTGTCTACTGTACATGGTTCATATCTCTGAGCCATACAGGAGGGCGGGTATTACTACAGCCCTGTAGACCATGAGCTTGGTGGTAGTTTTGAGGGCCTGGTCTTCAAACATTCTTTTCCTCAGGCGGCCGAAGGCTGCACTGGCGCACTGGAGGCGGTGTTGAATCTTGTCCTCAATGTCTGCTCTTGTTGATAAGAGGCTCCCGAGATATGGGAAATGGTCCACGTTGTCCAGGGCCACGCCGTGGATCTTGATGACTGGGGGACAGTGCTGTGCAGTGGGGTCAGGTTGGTGGAGGACCTTTGTCTTACGGATGTTTAACATAAGGCCTATGCTTTTGTACAACTCAGTAAATACGTTGACTGTGATCAACCACAATATTATGACAGTTAAGGAGAACTGCTTATCTTGCAGTCCCAGATGACTGCGGTTTACATTCTCACAGCTGAACATACTGTCCCATGCGATTTCTTGGAACACTGAACGTGCCTACTTTATTATTACTGTTCTACCCTACTGTTTCTAGGGCAGTTGGGTTTGCTGTTGACCTCCTTTGACTATCGCCAGGGTCATACTACAGTGGGGTTCTAAAGTCCTACTTCAATCCCCCATTTTGGCCCTTGGCTAACCCGCCCAAGGAGACAACTACAGCCTACTGCCTTCTCAGCCTTGTACGTCGCGCCCCCTTTGTGTAGTGGCCACTGCAGTGTTGGGGAGTTCCAGTGCCTTTTAAGCTCCAAATAACATCTTCTCTAAGTAGCCTCGCCTGATCTTTAACTATTGCTTCAGCATTCTTTTTATTTCCTTGCTTCGAACAAACGGCGCGTGTCATCACCAACCAGCGTAATGCCAAAACCACCTGTACTGCCCCAATGTATGTGAGATTATGTGAATCCAAGGGTAGATGTTTACATTTAAACCCCAATTCTAGGCTTGTTCATACCACGGCATCTTACGGAGTTCAGTTTCAATCTCTTTGTCTAGCTCTTGTAATTCTTGTTTTAGGAGCTGATACCGTTTAATGTTCTCCTGTAAAGGATCCCTGAGGTTCTTTAGATCCTCTGGAAGATCCGGGATGGGGTCTCCTGTATATCCCAGGTCCGCTCTTATCTCGTCCGTTTGATGTCTGTTTTCCGTGCGTGGATGTACGTCATCCGTGCACGCCCGATTGTCACGGGCAGGTTGGGTGTAAAGCAGAAGTTGGGGTTAATGATGTTACATGTCAATCTACCATAGTCGTACGTCCGCTGGGTTGTTACTACACAATACTCGCCCTTTCCCCGGTAAGCAGAGTGAGTCGTTTCATGTTCTGCTGGACTTATTTCCATCTGATATTCTGATTGAACCCGTATCCATCCTCACTGCCTTGTCACACCAGGTGTGGGCAGATTGTTAGATTCCCTTCCCCGCGGTACCCAATCGATGAGACCTCTGTCATGGTTCCATTGCTTTTGATGGCCTAATGATCCATTGGGTAGTACTGCAGGTCATCCCTTTCCCTGATCAATCCTATATTCTCTACCTCGTACTGAGGGTATGGTTTCACGTTTCCGGCCATTACCGGGATCATAAGCACCATCCCTACTAATGAGGTGTGGGAGTCAGTGTACACACCCGTCGCAGGGTAGACTCTTGTCATGCCCTTTAATATACAGCCAGCCAGTGATCCCGGGTGCTGTGCTAACTGAATTAGGTGGGTGCTGTTGATCCAGTCGGAGACCCTGCCTGCCTGCATCTGGTCCAGGTTATGTTGGACTTGTCCTGTGATCCATTCCCAATAGGTATGACAAATGTCCCGTTTCACCCCATCAGTGCCGTCCTTGTATTCTGATCAATTAAATGGTTAATATTGGCAGCATGCCCTCTCGTATCGTAAGTCCCTGTAATAATATCTTGGAGGTCCCACGTCTATTCCCATCCTGGCATCACCCGTGTATCTCTGGAGTAAGATCCACATGGTCTGCTTCAAACTCTCTGAGCTTGCTTTCACCGATTGGATATCCAGGGCACTAACGAGGGATGTGCTGGTATTTACACCAGTCAGTCTGTCATCGCTTGTGGCGACGGAACCCTGTTTGTCCTCGGTATTGGGAGGCCCCTGAGGCGTCCATAGATTCCCTGAGCACTATATCCAGCATTCTGGTATATTGGGCCCTTACCTTGGGATCACAGTTCTCTGGTAAGTTCAGGTCAGTTAAGTGACTATTACCAGGAGTATCTCATGGTGTACATTATCATACAACTGGATTCCCTCCGCTCACAAGACCACTCCTCTCGGTGGTCCGTCGGTAACGATCGGAGACTCCAATGGAGGAGGGGAGGACACAATTGTTGTGGGGCTGGTGTTGTTGGTGCTGGGGTTGGCCAATATTCAGACCACTCTACCCGGATTATTGGGATAGACATGTCTCATTGTTTTGTGCACAAATGTATTGTGTGGGCTATGGGGGATGGAAGCAGAGAGTCGGGATAAATGGATCCTTTACAGAATGGCAGGCAGTGACTAGTGAAGTGCTGCAGGGCTCAGTGCTGGGACCCCAGCTATTTACAATATACATTAACTGTGGAAGAAAGAATCCATGAACACCTGGCTTAATTTAGGGGGAAGGGTTAAATTCTGTTTTTTGCTATGCTTAAAGAAATAATAAAACTAGAAAAATAGCCACGCTTTTTAGCCGTGAAACTTAGAGATGCAATTAGGTGACCATCTGGTATTAAAAGGGAGTCTCCTTTTGCCTTTGCTTATCAGACTGTGAACAGAGAGAAACTATGCAAGGACAGATAGAGTGTGAACCTCCCGAGACCACCTTTGTACTTGCGGGACTAATGAATAAGATTCTTTTTCTATTTCTGTATTCAATTTCTGTATAAAGATAAGTGTAATTTGCTTGTACGACAGAGTTTTGTCTTGGTACGGTCCAAGCAGGCTCTCCGAGATATCTCGCTTTTTAAAATAAATTCTCTCGAAGTGCACTTCTGAAAGTCTCCGCCTGAGTTAATTTAATCTAAATATTTCCTCGATAGATTCTGGCGTAGTCCGGCAGGATCTCTAAAAAAAAACGAGATCCAAAAGAACTAAATTTAACTTTTAAAGAGAAAAGAGGAATTTTAAGGACCTTCCTAGCTGAAAGGAGGAAGGTGCCTAGGCCGTCCTAGCAAAAGGGGGTCGGGCCGCCGAGATCCCCTGGGGGGGTGAGGCATAAGGTAGCTACCGCTAAAAAGCTAAAATAACAAAAAGGCAAAAGGAGACCCCGAGCTGAGCGGAAGAGAGAACACCGGTGAGCGCTTTGTAAATTATTGTATATTTTGTAGGATTGTCCTAACTCTCATTTCAGAAAAGATCGCGAGACGTTGCACCCGGCAGAATGGGAAACGGCTCTATCGCTCGCGCCCAGCTCCTAGAAAAGGAAAGAAAGACCACCTCTCAACTGAAAGAATGAAAGTACATCCTAAGACTGAGAAGAGAATCCGTAAGGTAGTAAAGTAACGAGAGAAGGTCGGAGATCCCATTGTGTCGCCCGGCTCGCCGGCGGACACTGTAATTAAAGACACAGCAGACGACAGATACGCGGTAACGTTTAGTAGCGATTTGTACGGCTGGTCTGATGGGGATTGGCCATATGGAGGAAGTTTTAAATTGTCCTTAATTGAGGAATGGAGACAGACCACCAAAGATGGGGCGGGGGACCCCAGTTGGGATAAAGATTATATGGAGAATTGTTTTAAAAAATGGACAGAGGTGGCAAAGAGACACCAGCCCCTAAAAATAAACAGAAAGAGGAGGAGGGTAAGGAGAAGCCCCCTCCCTCTTACAGCCCCCCGAGTGCCCCAGTTATGACCGCTTCCCCTGTCGGCTTATACCCCCGTCTTCCAACCACCGAGCCGGATGATTGGCAGGAGATTATAGAAATAGTGGCCGCCCTGCTGGATAAGACAGGCCGATTCCTCCACTACCCCCACAACACAAGCCCCCCGTGTAATGATCGGAACCACGGCTGTCCTAAAGCCCTGGACACCGGGAGAAGCTCGGGATATGATATCAGCTGCCCCTAATCCTGTTAAGAAGCCAGTAACCTTTCACAACTGGCTTGAGCAAACCTGTACCATTTATTAAAGGGAGCTAAAAAGCATGGAGATATAGGGGAAGTCACCCGCTGCTTGCAGAAAGCAGAAGAATAGATTTTGCAGGCAGATGAAAAAATAGTTGGGACGAGCATGCAGGAATACCAATGGATCAAAATGAACCTTTGGCAGTGCAAACCTTGTTAAATTGTATGTTGCCACAACAAGCAACAACATACAAAATAAGGGTTTTGGACTGGCAAGGAAAAAGTTGGAAAGAGACAGTTACAGTACTGGCTAACATGGATAGAGGGGGACTATTTACCTATAAGGAAAATATGGCTAAAACAGGTCAGTAAATCAGCAAAAGGGACGAGGACAGGCACAGAATAATCAGCATAGGGATGCCCCGGAGGCTGAGTGGTACAGGCGGCAGCCCTCCGCTTATCGGCAGACATAGAAGAAAACCCTCTGGCAGTAGTAAAAGTAGGAGACACTTATGTGAAGTTCCTGGTGGATACCGGTCTTCTGTACCATCCTCTGTGGGATTAACTGTCAGCAACACCACCGTCTTAAGTATGGGTGTGGCCGGTGTCCCCATGAAAGAATTTTTATCTGAACCTACCAAATTGATAATTGAAGGACAACCAGTTAATGATGAGACTTTGATAGTCTCTAAAACAACACCGCTCCCTTTATTGGGAAGACAGACTTTGTGCAAACTAGGAGCCACAATTTATTGCACAAAGGAAGGAATGTACATGGAGCTCCCTCCAAATAATATTCATCAGTTCTTTAATGGGATTAAAAAAGAGAAAAGGGAGGATAACAAAGAAAAGGCTGCCCTCTATTGTTGGCAATTGATTGGCAACTTCTATTCCCCCTTGATACATGAAGTTATACAAAACTTAAAAGCTAAATTTGACCCTAATACTGAAGAATTGATGTATATAATTTTGACAAGCTTTGAGTCAGTTCAGCTTCACTGTACAGCCTGGTACACTCGACAAAAAGCTGAAACGTACTAGTGTCTGGTACAATCCTTTTTAAATAGAGAAGAAACAGTAGAGGCTACGCCCCGCATTTATTTTGGACCAGAAGGATTGGGGGTAGCTGTGGATTTGACACCTTACAGCAACAGCGGTTTAGAGAAGTGAACTCGACACCCCATCTGACCTTGGCTGTAAAACCGCCAGCGAAACCTAAAGATATGGGTCCGATGATTGTAGGAATAGAAAGAGAAAAACAGCAACACGGCTATCAACCTTGGGCAGTAATAAAATTGCAAAATGTTCAGATAGACTTTATCACCCACAACAGGGGGATTCTCCAGTGGAAAGGTAAAAATCATGCCTCCACTTTTGAAAAACAGCAGCCCCCGGAACAACCAAGCCCTAAACTGCCAATGGCATTGAATCAAGTATCTTCTGAACTTTGGGCAAAGCATAAGAATCATGTTGGGCAAGTACGTTCTGCAGTACCCCATCGGGTACAATTGATAAAGAACGCCGTGTTACCAAGCATTAGGCAGTACAGACTGCCTCCAGAGGCAGAAAATGGGATAGAGCCAGTCATTTCTGCATTGTTGGAACAAGGAGTTCTAGAAAAGACACAGAGCCCGTGTAACACTCCGATACTGCCCATACCAAAGGTTAATTGGCCGAATGAATGAAGATTTGTGCAAGATCTGAGAGCTATTAATAAGATAGTAGTCCTATCACCCCTGTGGTACCGGACACCAACATTATACTATCTGCTATACTACCAACAGCAACTGTCTTTACTGTGGTAGACCTGTGTTCAGCTTTTTACTCTATCCTGTTAAATCAAGAAAGTCAGTATCTGTTTGCTTTCACCCACAAGAAACAGCAGTACACATGGACCAGATTGCCCCAAGGATACACCGAAAGCCCCGCAGTATTTGCAACAGCAGTACTAACCCAAGAACATGGTGGGGGAAATAGACCAGTTGCTTATTATTCGGTTTTGCTGCCTCCAGTAGTAAGGGGAATGCCAGCATGTCTACGTGTTGTAGCTGCTACTGCGGTCATGGTGGAGAAGTCGGTATCTATTGTTTTGGACTATCCATGTACTGTCATTACAGCCCATGCTGTCTTATTACTTTTGAATTCAGCTGCCACACAACACTTTACAGCGTCTCGAAGAACAGGTTATGAAGTATTACTGCTGTCATACCCTAACTATACCTTTCGACGTACACCGGTAGTGAACCCAGCCACCTTTCTCCCTACTAAATAAGTAGAGGATCCAGACCAGCATGATTGTCTGTTAACGGTGGAAATAGCCATCTTACCAAGCTCAGATTTGCTCACAGAGCCCATGGACAATCCTGATCTTATTCTCTATACGGGTGGATCATTGGATGATGTGTTTTTGGCAGGCTATGCTATTGTAAATCCCCACGAAACTCTTGAAGCATTTGCCCTGCCTCCCGGAACCTCGGCTCAGGCTGCTGAATTGTTTGCCCTCACTAGAGCTTGTATAATAGCTAAAGATCATACTGCTAATATCTATACTGATTCTAGATATGCATTCGGTGTGGTCCATGATTTTGGACAACTGTGGAAAAACAGAGGCTTTATCACCTCTGGTGGAAAGCATATTAAGCACTCTCAACTGGTGCTTAATCTATTAGACGCCATTCAGTTGCCAAGTAAGGTAGCCGTTATCAAATGTGCAGCTCACACAACCGGTGAGGATGAAGTATCAGTAGGAAATAGGAGGGCTGACGAGGCAGGCAAACAGGCCACTTCGGCACAGGCAGACTGCCTTCAAGCAGTCTCAGTCTCCCCTCCACAGGTACTAGACATCCAACAATTTAAAACAGCCCAACAACAAGTTACCATGCAGGAAGGAAGAACTTGGGAAAACCAGGGTTGTTTTTTAAAAAACGACATTTGGTATCACCCTGATGGGCGAACTGTTTGCCCTAGATCTCTATTTTTGCCCCTGTCTCGCCTAGCACATGGTCAGGCTCACATGGGCAAAGGAGGGATGATACATGCTATTAATGCACAGTGGTATGCACCAGGAATAACAGTAGTAATTGAGAAAGTTGCTAGAACATGCCAAATTTGTCAACAAAAATAACAGAGGTAAAACACCTGCTGGATATGATCATCTACCCCAACCAAGTATGCCCTTTGAAAATGCCCGAACAGTAGTAAAAATTCTATTTAAAGAAATAGTACCAAGATATGGGATACCTATGGGAATCAACAGTGACAGGGGAACCCACTTCACCGGAAAAATAGTGCAAAACCTTGCAGAAGCGTTAGGGTTCCAGTGGAAGTTACATATACCATATCAACCACAGTCCTCGGGAATGGTAGAAAGAGTAAATGGGATAATAAAATCTACCCTTACCAAGGTATGTCAGGGGACAGGACTGAAGTGGCCAGAAGCCTTACCATTAGTATTGTATACAATGAGAAACCAGAAAAACCGAAACACTGATTTGACACCACATGAAGCCTTATTGGGAAGACCAATGCCTACTGGCGTAAAACCACCACTGTCAGATGAAAAAATAGCATTAATTTGGAATGATGAAAAATCACTAAAGTATGCTCAGGCCATGTGTGAAATAGCAAGAAGTCTGCACGAACAAATAAAGCAGACACAGGTGCCCCGTCGGAAGGAAATATGCACCCTTTCAGACCTGGAGATCAAGTGTTAGTAAAAACATTAAATAAAAAATCCTTTTCTCCAAGGTGGAAAGGACCGTATCAGATAATTCTCACAACACGAACCGCGCTGAAGTTGGAAAAACACCCGAACTGGGTGCATGGAACCCGCTGTAAATATTATTTCCCCGACGAATTACAGCCGAAGGAAAAGGCATTGAACCAGGACGTACTGCGGTCGCCCGACTAAGAAAACAGCCATCTTCTAGCTGAAGAACTGTACCTGCTCTTGTATTAAATATTTGGACTTGAAAATATCGCCCAAAATTCACGGACGGATGTCAGAGCTCATTTGTGTGCCAGTTTGGGCCTTTATTATTTGGGTCACTGTTACTATCGTGTGGACGTGTTGTTATTGTAACAACTTATTTCAAGAGTGGTATAGAAACAAACAAGAAAGGGAAGATGGGAAGGGACTCTTGGAAAAATTATAAATGGACGTTAGGTATACTGATCATTTTAGCGACGGGGAACTCCCGGCAGGAGGAAGAAGTCCTAAAAGAAGGAAAAATATGGTATGGGAAAGAAGTAATAGTATAAGGCAGCAAGGCAATTTTATATGCCCAGTAGGCCAAAGTTGTAAAGTAGGGAATTTTACGACACGATGTGAGGTATGTGGAATGAAGGAAGAAAGAGGGGAATTCCAGTTTATATTGGGGAAAGGGTATCGGTTGTTCATACAATACCAGGCCGATGTGTGGATGACGTGTACCCTGAGCACAGGGAAAAACAAGAGATGGGGGTACATAGGAAGGCCGGACAGGAGAAAAGGTAGTTATTCTTTTACAAGTATGGTAGAAGGGCAGCGGATGTTGTGCATGAATAACACCCCGGTGAATGGAGGAGACCCATTTGTGGTAAAATGGTCAGTAAAAGAATCCGACCACCCAGAAGACCGGGACCCGGGACATCTAAAAAGGATACTGACCACTTGCATCCCAGTGGTAAGATCCCCAGGTGTATTAAATCTAACAATACGAATTAAATATCCCCCAAAGAAAGAAGATGTTTGCCACACAACCAGTGTTAAGGCATCTTTTGAAAAAGAAAGACCCCAAAGAAAGAAACGGGATGTGTTAGAGACTGTGTTAGGTGGAGTGGGAGCAGGAATAGGAGCATTGAACTCCATGGATATCGAGACCCTACAAAATAAAATCCAGGCCGTCGGGGGACTGGTCGGGGAAGATATAAAGATCAGAAATGCCTGGGATGAAGGATTACAGCAGTACTGAAGCTTGCTATACACCCCATAGTAATCGTAGGTGTGGTTATGCTTGTATTATTAATAATCCTTTGCGGAATGTGGATAAAATTAAAAAATTTAATTAGTCAAGTAATAGGCCTGCTCTCCGAAATAGAAAGAAAAGGTATATACATGAAAGGAAGGTTAAGTCGCTTAGAGGAAAAGGTTGATGAAGACGATTATCTCCAAATGCGACCCTATCCTGAAGGGTATACACCCCCTTTTGCTCAAGAAGAGAATACAGGAAATTGTGTTGATCTAAAAAATAAAAAGATCAACAAGGAGAGAATTGTGGAAGAAAGAATCTATGAACACCTGGCTTAATTTAGAGGGAAGGGTTAAATTCTGTTTTTTGCTGTGCTTAAAGAAATAATAAGACTAGAAAAATAGCCACGCTTTTTAGCCTTGAAACTTAGAGATGCAATTAGGTGACCATCTGGTATTAAAAGGGAGTCTCCTTTTGCCTTTGCTTATCAGACTGTGAACAGAGAGAAACTATGCAAGGACAGATAGAGTGTGTTACTCCCGAGACCACCTTTGTACTCGCGGGACTAATGAATAAGATTATTTTTCTATTTCTGTATTCAATTTCTGTATAAAGATAAGTGTAATTTGCTTGTACGACAGAGTTTTGCCTTGGTACGGTCCAAGCAGGCTCTCCGAGATATCTCGCTTTTTAAAATAAATTCTCTCGAAGTGCACTTCTGAAAGCCTCCGCCTGAGTTAATTTAATCTAAATATTTCCTTGACATTAATGATTTAGATGAAGGAATTGAGTGTAATATCTCCAAGTTTGCAGATGACACTAAACTGGGTGGCACTGAGAGTTGTAAGGAGGACGCTAAGAGGCTGCAGGGTGACTTGGACAGGTTAGGTGAGTGGGCAAATGCATGGCAGATGTAGTATAATATGGATAAATGTGAGGTTATCCATTTTGGGGGCAAAAACACGAAGGCGGAATATTATCTGAATGGCGGCAGATTTGGAAAAGGGGAGGTGCAACGAGACCTGGGTGTCATGGTACATCAGTCATTGAAAGTTGGCATGCAGGTACAGCAGGTGGTGTTGAAGGTAAATGGCATGTTGGCCTTCATAACTAGAGGATTTGAGTATAGGAGCAGGGAGGTCTTACTGCAGTTCTACAGGGCCTTAGTGAGGCCTCACCTGGAATATTGTGTTCAGTCTTGGTCTCCCAATCTGAGGAAGGACTTTCTTGCTATTGAGGGAGTGCAGCGAAGGTTCACCAGACCGATTCCAGGGATGGCTGGACTGACATATGAGGATAGACTGAATCAACTGGGTCTTTATTCACTGTAGTTTAGAAGGATGAGAGGGGATCTCATAGAAATGTATAAGATTCTGACAGGGCGGGACAGGTTCGATGCGGGAAGAATGTTCCCGATATTGGGGAAGTCCAGAACCAGGGGACATAGTCTTAGGATAAGGGGGAGGCCATTTTCGGACTGAGATGAGGAGAAACTTCTTCACTCAGAGAGTTGTGAACCTGTGGAATTCCCTGCCGCAGAGAGTTGTTGATGCCAGTTCATTGGATATATTCAAGAGGGAGTTAGATATGGCCCTTACGGCTAAAGGGATCAAAGGGTATGGAGAGAAAGCAGGAAAGGGGTACTGAAGGAATGATCAGCCATGATCTTATTGAATTGTGGTGCAGGCTCGAAGGGCCCAATGGCCTACTCCTGCACCTATTTTCTATGTTCTATGTTTCTCTGTTAAACCTTTGCATGGTCCTAATGCACATAGTGAAGTTGTGAGGCTGGTATTGGACCAAATTCAGGATGACTTCCCGGTCAAATATCCAACAATCTCTCACGTTGTCTGATGTGACGTCTTCTATATTGATACCCCTGTGGCTACCCTCCTTTGTAAGGCACTGTCTATAGTTAGCACGGGGCCATATGTTTCTAAAGGCATCTAATACCTGTGTCATCCCTGGTAGATACTCAAACTTAATCTGTACGCATCTCTGATAGGTCTGGAAATTGGTCCCTATTCTATTGATACCACATTCAAATCACAAGGTCCTATTGTACCCTATTGCCACACCCAATATTGTGGGTTGGGTTACATTACACCTGCAAAATGTTTGGCCTAGTCCGTGGGGGGCCTCTGTGCCTCTCGCTGGAATATGCCAGTCAGATAGATTCCGTCTCCCACGAGGACCTGTTGGTAATTCGAGTCTCCCTGATCCTCTGGATGGCGATTTCTCAGAAGGTTCTGTTCCGTGGATCCAAAGTATTATCGGAACCACGATTCTCCAGGTCATCCTGTAAATAGGAAAAGGGGTGGTCGCCCTTGGGCTATCCACTGCATGTCAGTGTATCGTTTCAACTGGGACCAATGTTTCCATCGTCCAACACCCTTAATACCTGCACACACGCATGTGTTGCCACTGATGAGTACCTGATATGGGCTGGACCACCGCGGGGCAAATCCCGTTCAGCCCGGTAAACCTTTTACCATTACCTTTTGTCCTACCTGTGGCATGACTGTCGGTGATTCTAAATCCTCATTCTGGTCCCTATCTACCTGCTGGTCCCTGACTTCCTGTCTCATGCCTTTTAACTCTTTGCTCAGTTCCATTACATATCTTCGAATGTGGTCCCATAATGGACCCAGGTCCACTCCCCCTGTAATTACTCGCTCAGCTAGTCTCATGGCCCTACCTGTCATGAGTCCGCATGGGGTGAGACCCGTTGTATGGTTCTGAGTAGCCCTCAGCCTCATTAACATGGCAGGTAACAGTCCAGGCCAGGCCTGTCCAGTCCCTTGGATGGCCTTGGCCAGGGCTGCCTTTATAGTGCAGATCATCTGTTCCACCATCCCCCAATTCTTGTAGTACCTCAGGTAGTACACAAGGGTTTCACTACTTGGCCTGTGAAATGGGTCCCATGGTCAGAATCGATTTGAGTGGGTAATGCCCAACAGTGAATTACCCTTCTGCAAGTATTCTTGCTACAGTTGTCACTGTGCAGTTCCAGCTAACAAATGCTTCCACCCACCAGTGCTGCAAAGAGTTGCTCGGTCACTCAACCAGGAAACACCAGGACTGGTTTGATGAAAATGATCAGGAGATCCAAGCGCTAATAGATCGCAAGCGCAGGGCATTTCTGAGCCTTAAACAACAACCCAACTCAGGAGCAGCAAAGCAGCATTACAGACGGTTCAAGGCTGAGGTCCAACAAAAAACCTGGGACCTAAAGAACAGGTGGTGGATGGAGAAAGCACAGGAGATACAACAACTGGCCGACAGCCATGATATGTGAGAATTCTTCATCATAGTCAAGGCCACCTAGGGTCCAAACTCCCAAGGCCCCACCCCACTGCTGCCCAAGAACGGAGAAACATGCATCAAGGATACCGAGGCTGTCATGGCCCGCTGGAAGGAACACTTCAAAGATCTCCTCAATCGAGACTCGATCCCACAGCATGCTACTCACCACCACCTCAGTAAAACCTCAACACTGCACGAGGTAGAAAAGGCCATAAGACAACTAAAAAACAAGGCTACGGGAGCAGATGGAATCCCTGCTGAGGCACTGAAGTATGGCGGAGAGGCACTGTTGGCGTGAATACAGGACCTCATTTCACTCATCTGGAGGGAGGAGAGCATGCCGGGAGATCTCAGAGATGCAGGTGATCGTGACCATCTTTAAAAAAGGGGACAAGTGCGACTGCGGCAACTACAGGAGAATCTCCCTGTTATCAGTCACTGGGAAAGTTGTCGCTAGAGTTCTCCTCAACCGTCTTCTCCCTGTGGCCGAGGAGCTCCTCCCGGAGTCACAGTGCGGATTTCATCTCCTACGGGCATAACGAACATGATCTTTGCAGCGCGACAGCTGCAGGAAAAATGCAGGGAGCAGCGCCAGTCCTTATACATTCGACCTTAGATCTTACAAAAGCTTTTGACACTGTCGACCGTGAGGGTCTATGGAGCGTCATTATCCGTTTCGGATGCCCCCAAAAGTTCGTCACCATCCTCCGCCTGCTCCACGACGACATGCAGGCCGAGATCCTTACCAACGGATCCATTACAGACCCAATCCACGTCCAGACCGGGGTCAAACAGGGCTGTGTCATCGCCCCAACCCTCTTCTCAATCTTCCTCGCTGCCATGCTCCACCTCACAATCAACAAGCTCCCCGCTGGAGTGGAACTAAACTACAGAACCAGTGGGAACCTGTTCAACCTTCACCGTCTCCAGGCCAGGTCCATGATCACCCCAACCTCTGTCGTCGAGCTACAGTACACGGACGACGCCTGCGTCTGCGCACATACAGAGGCTGAACTCCAGGACATAGTCGATGTATTTACTGAGGCGTATGAAAGCATGGGCCTTACGCTAAACATACGTAACACAAAGGTCCTCCACCAGCCTGTCCTCGTCGCACAGCACTGCCCCCCATTCATCAAGATCCATGGCACAGCCCTGGACACTGTGGACCACTTCCCATATCTCGGGAGCCTCCAATCAACAAGAGCGGACATTGACCGCGAGATCCAACACCGCCTCCAGTGCGCCAGTGCAGTCTTCAGCCACCTGTGGAAAAGAGTGTTTGAAGACCAGGCCTCAAAACTTCCACCAAGCTCATAGTCTACAGGGCTGTAGTAATACCAGCCCTCCTGTATGGCTCAGATATATGGACCATGTAGAGTAGACACCTCAAGTCGCTGGAGAAATACCATCAACGATGTCTCCGCAAGATCCTACAAATCCCCTGGGAGGACAGACGCACCAACATTAGCGTCCTCGACCAGGCCAACATCCCCAGCATCGAAGCACTGACCGCACTTGATCAGCTCTGATGGGCAGGCCACATTGTTCGCATGCCTGACACAAGACTCCCAAAGCAAGCGCTCTACTCAGAACTCCTTCACGGCAAACGAGCCAAAGGTGGGCAGAGGAAACGTTACAAGGACACTCTCAAAGCCTCCCTGATAAAGTGCAACATTACCACCGACACCTGGGAGTCCCTGGCCAAAGACCACCCTAAGTGGAGGAAGTGCATCCGGGAGGGTACTGAGCACCTCGATTCTCATCGCCGAGAGCATGCAGAAACCAAGCACAGGCAGCGGAAAGAGTGTGCGGCAAACCAGTCCCACCCTCCCCTTCCCTCAGCCACTGTCTGTCCCACCTGTGACAGAGACTGTGGTTCTCGTATTGGACTGTTCAGCCACCTAAGGACTCATTCTAAGAGTGGAAGCAAGTCTGCCTCGATTCGGAGGGACTGCCAATGATGATGACTGCATACAGTTTTCATTTCCATATTTACAAAAGGATATACTTGCTTTGGAGGCAGTTCAGAGAAGGTTCACTCGGTTGATTCTGGAGAGAAGGAGGTTGACTTATGAGGAAAGGTTGAGTACTGATCAGTTGGGCAGAGCAGGGGCAAATGGAATTTAATTCAGAGAAGTGTGAGGTGATGCACTTTGGGAGTTCTAATAAGGAAAGGTATACACATTAAACGGTTGGCCACTTAATAGTGTATATGAACAAAGGGACCTTGGAGTGCTTGACAACAGATCCCTGAAAGTAGCAGGCCAGGTGGATAAGGTGGTTAAGAAGGCATACGGAATGCTTGCCTTTATTGGCCGAGGCATAGAATATAAGAGCAGGGAGGTTATGTTTAAATTGTATAATACATTGGTTAGGCCACAGCTGGAGTACTGCGTGCAGTTCTGGTCACCGTATTATAGGAAGGATGTGATTGCACTAGAGAGGGTGCAGAGGAGATTTACTAGGATGCTGCCTGGAATTGGGAATCTTAGTTATGAGAACAGATTGGATAGCCTGGGTTTGTTCTCATTGGAACAGAGGAGGTTGAGAGGAGACCTCATTGAGGTTTACAAAATATTGAGGGGCCTGGACATAGTGGATAGTTAGGGTCTATTTCCATTGGTGGAGGGGTCTATTACAAGGGGGCATAGTTTTAAGGTGGTTGGTGGAAGGTTTAGAGGGGATTTGAGGGGGGCTTCTTTACTCAGAGGGTTGTGGGGATCTGGAACTCACTGCCTGGAAGAGTGGTGGATGCAGAAACCCTCACCACTTTTAAGAGATGGTTGGATGGGCACTTAAAGTGCAGTAACCTGCAGGGTTACGGACCTAGAGCTGGTAATTGGGATTAGACTGGATGACCCTTTGTTGGACGGTGCAGATATAATGGTAAGTACTGCAGGGAATAGAATACGGCCAGGGTGATCTCCTGGACTAGTGTCGATCGCCTGGATGGGACGCAGAGGAATTTTCCCAGATTTTTTCTCCCTAAATTGGCCTGGGTTTTTATCTGGTTTTTGCCTCTCCCAGGAGATCACATGACTCCGGTTGGGGTGGAGTGTAGAATGTTTCAGTATAAGGGGTGTCACAGTTGTGTGAGGCGGACTGGTTGGGCTGGGTGCTCTTTGCTTTTCCATTATTGTTCATAGGTTTATATGTAACCTTCAGGGCTGCTGACTGAGGGCCGTGTGGCTCTTTGTCGGCCGGTGCGGACACGATGGGCCGGAATGGCCTCCTTCTGCGATGTAAATTTCTGTGTTTCTATGTTTCGAGGTTGGGCCCCTACTCATTGGAATTTAAAAGAATGAGAGGTGATCTTTTCGAAATGTATAAAATTATGAGGGGGCTTGACAAGGTGGATGCAGAGAGGATGTTTCCACTTATAGGTGTGATTGAACTAGGGGGCATAATCTTATAATAAGGAGCCGCCCATTTAAAACTGAGATGAGGAGGAATTTCTTCTCTCAGAGGGTTGTAGATCTGCGGAATTCGCTGCCTCAGAGAGCTGTGGAAGCTGGGACAGTGAATGGATTGAAGACAGAAATAGACATATAAAATTCTGACGGGACTGGACAGGTTAGATGCAGGAAGAATGTTCCCGATGTTGGGGAAGTCCAGAACCAGGGGACACAGTCTAAGGATAAGAAGTAAGCCATTTAGGACTGAGATGAGGAGAAACTTCTTCACTCAGGGAGTTGTTAACCTGTGGAATTCCCTGCCGCAGAGAGTCGTTGAGGCCAGTTTATTGAATATATTCAAGAAGGAATTAGATATGGCCCTTACGGCTAAAGGGATCAAGGGGTATGGAGAGAAAGCAGGAAAGGGGTACTGAAGGAATGATCAGCCATGATCATATTGAATGGTGGTGCAGGCTTGAAGGGCCGAATGGCCTACTCCTGCTCCTCTATCTTAGGTTCTTATGTTCTTACTCTTCCTCGCTGCAATGCTTCATCTCACCTTTAACAAGCTCCCTGCTGGATTGGAGTCAATCTACAAGACAAGCGGGAAACTGTTCCACCTCCATCGCCTCCAGTCCAGATCCAAGGTTGTCCCATCCTCTGTCATTGATTTACAGAATGCAGATGATGCTTGCGTGTGAGTACACTCGGAGGCTAAACTCCAAACTATCGTTGACACCTTTACTGAAGTGTACGAGAGCCTGGGCCTTATATTAAACATCGGTAAGACAAAGGTTCACGACCAACCTGCCCCTGGCACACTGCACTGCACCCCGATTATCAAGATCCATCACGAGACCTTGGACAATGTGGACCATTTTCCATATCTCGGGAGCCTACTAACAACAAGGGCAGACATCGACGACGAGGTCCAACACCATCTCCAGTGCGCCAGTGCAGCCTTCGGTCACCTGTGGAAAAGAGTGTTCGAAGACCAGGATCTCAAATCCGGCACCAAGCTCATGGTCTACAGAGCAGTAGTGATACCAGCCCTCTTATATGCTTCAGAAACGTGGATTATGTACAGCAGCCACCTCAAAACACTGGAGAAGTACCACCACCGCTGCCTCTGCAAAATCCTGCAAATCCCCTGGGAGGACAGACGCACCAACGTCAGTGTTCTCGCTCAGGCCAACATCCCCAGCATCGAAGCACTGACCACACCCGATCAGCTCTGATGGATGGGCCTTGTCCACATACCCGATTCCAGACTCCCAAAACAAGCGCTCTACTCGCAACTCCTACATGGCAAGCGAGCTCCAGGTGGGCAGGGGAAGCGCTTCAAGGATACCCTCAAAGCCTCCTTTAAAAATTGTAACATCCTCAACGACACCTGGGAATCCCGGGCCCACGACCGCCCAAAGTGGAGGAAAAGCATCCAGGAAGATGCCGAATACCGAGTCTCTTCACCGGGAGCACGCTGAGGCCAAGCGCAAACAGTGGAAGGAACGTACTCCAACCCAAGCACCCCACCCACCCATCCTTCCAACCACTGTCTGCCCCACCTGTGACAGAGACTGTAGTTCTAGCATTGGTTTATCTCATCTGCGAACTCGTTTTTAGTGTGAAGCAAGTCATCCTTGACTCCGAGGGTCTGCCTGAGAAAAGACATGAGGCTGTAGTACCGGTGAGTGTCGGCCGGTGGCGCTGCTGTACATGAGGCTGCAGTACCAGTGAATGTCTGTGGGAGGCACTCCTGTACATGAGGCTGCAGTACTGGTGCGTGTCTGCGGGTGGCGCTACTGTACAGGAGGCTGCAGTACCACTGATGTCTGCGGGTGGCGCTGTTATACAGGAGGCTGCAGTACCACTGATGTCTGTGGGTGGCGCTGTTATACAGGAAGACTTGCTTCCACTCTAAAAGTAAGTTCTTAGGTGACTGAACAGTCCAATTCGGGAACCACAGTCTCTGTCACAGGTGGGACAGACAGTGGTTGAGGGAAGGGGAGGGTGGGACTGGTTTGCCGCACACTCCTTCCGCTGCCTGCGCTTGGTTTCTGCATGCTCTCGGCGATGTGACTCGAGGTGCTCAGTGCCCTCCCGGATGCACTTCCTCCACTTAGGGCGGTCTTTGGCCAGGGACTCCCAGGTGTAGGTGGGGATGTTGCACTTTATCAGGGAGGCTTTGACGGTGTCCTTGAAACATTCCCTCTGCCCACCTGGGGCTCACTTGCCGTGTTGGAGTTCCGAGTAGAGCTTTGGGAGTCTTGTGTCAGGCATGTGCACAATGTGGCCTGCCCTGCGGAGCTGGTTGAGTGTGGTCAGTGCTTCGATGCTGGGGATGTTGACCTGGTCGAGGACGCTAATGTTGGTGTGTCTGTCCTCCCAGGGGATTTGCAGGATCTTGTGGAGACATTGTTGAGTGTATTGCCCCAGTTCACTGTATTTCCCCAGTTGACTGTATTTCCCCAGTTGACTGTATTGCTCCAGTTCACTGTATTACCCCAGTGGACATTATTGCCCCAGTTGAATATTCCCCAGTTGACTGTATTGCCGCAGTTGATGGTATTACCCCAATTGACGGTATTGCCCCAGTTGACTTCATTACTCCAGTAGACTGCATTGCCCCAATTGACTGTATTACCCCAGTTGACTGTATTGTCCCAGTTGACTGTATTGTCCCAGTTGACTGTATTGTCCCAGTTGACTGTATTGCCCCAGTTGCATGTATTCCTATAGTTGACTGGATTGCCCCAGTTGACCGTTTTGCACCAGTGGACTTTATTGCCCCAGTAGAATTTTCCCCAGTTGACTGTATTACCCGAGGAAACTGTATTGCCGCAGTTGATTGTATTGCCCCAGTTGACTGTATTTCCCCAGTTAACTGTATTGCCCCAGTTGACTGTATTACCCCAGTTGACTGAATTGCCCCAGTTGATTGTATTGAACCAGTTGTCTGTATTACCCCAGTTGACCGCATTGCCGCAGTTGAATTTATTGCGGCAGTTGACTGTATTGTCCCAGTTGACTGTATTGTCCCAGTTGACTGTTTTGCCCCAGTTGACTCTCTTGCCCCAGTTGACTGTAATGCCCCTGTTGACTCTATTGGCCCAGTTGACCCTATTACCGCAGTTGACTGTATTGCCCCAGTTGACTGTATTGCCCAAGTTGACTCTTTTTCCCGAGTTCACTTTATTACCCTAGTTGACTGTGTTACCCCAGTTGAATCTATTGCCCCAGTCGCATGTATTCCTCCAGTTGACTGAATTGACCCAGTTGAATGTATTGATCCAGTTGAGTGTATTACCCCAGATAACTGTATTGCCCAGTTAACTGTATTACTACAGTTAACTGTATTTCCCCAGTTGACTGCATTGCCCCAGTTGACTGTATTGCCCTAGTTGACTGTATTACCCCAGTTAACTGTATTGCCCCAGTTGACTGTATTGCCCAAGTTGACTGTATTACTCCAGTTGACTGTCTTGCACCAGTTGATTGTATTGCCCCAGTTGACTGTATTGATCCAGTTGACTGTATTACCCCAGTTGACTGTTTTTTTCCAGGTGACTGTATTGCGCCAGTTAACTGTATTGACCCAGTTAAATGTATTACCCCAGTTGACAATATTGCCCTAGTTGACTGTTTTGCCCCAGTTGACTGTATTTCCCCTGTTGACTATATTACCCCAGTTGAATCTATATCCCAGTTGAATGTATTGCCCCAGATCACTGTATTACCCCAGTTGAATTAATTACCCCAGTTGAATGAATTACCCAAGTTGACTGTATTTCCCCAGTTGACTGTATTGTTCCAGGTGACTGTATTGCGCCAGTTAACTGTATTGCCCCAATTAACTCTATTGCCCAGTTGACTGCCTTGTCCCAGTTGACTGTATCACCCCAGTTAACTGTATTGCCGCAGTTGACTGTATTGCCCCAGTTCACTGTATTACCACAGTTAACTGTATTTCCCCAGTTGACTGTATTTTCCCAGTTGACTGTATTGCCTCAGTTGACTGTATTACCCCAGTGGACTTTATTTCCCCAGTTGACTGTATTGCTTCAGTTGACTATATTACCCCAGTGGACTTTATTGCCCCAGCTGAATATTCCCCAGTTGACTGTATGGCCGCAGTTGATTGTATTGCCACACAGTTGACAGTATTACCCCAATTGACGGTATTGCCCCAGTTGACTTCATTACTCCAGTTGACTGTCTTGCACCAGTTGACTGTATTGCCCCAGTTGACTGTATTGCCCCAGTTGACTGTATTGCCGCAGTGGACTTTATTGCCTCGTTGAATATTCCACAGTTAACTGTATTGCCCCAGTTGTCTGTATTACCCTAGTTGACTGTATTGCCCCAGTTGACTGTATTACCCCAATTGACGGTATTGCCCCAGTTGACTGCATTGATCCAGTTGATTGTCTTGCACCAGTTGACTGTATTGCCCCAGTTGACTGTATTGCCCCAGTTGACTGTATTGCCCCAGTTGACTCTATTCCCCCAGTTGACTGCATTGCCCAGTTGAATCTATTGCCCCAGATGACTGTATTACCCCAGTTAACTGTATTGCCCCAGTTGACTTGATTACCCCAGTTGAATTTATTGCGGCAGTTGACTGTATTGTCCCAGTTGACTATATTGTCCCAGTTGACTGTATTACCCCAGTTGACTGTTTTTTTCCAGGTGACTGTATTGCGCCAGTTAACTGTATTGCCCCAGTTGACTGTATTGCCCCAGTTGACTGTATTTCCCCTGTTGACTATATTACCCCAGTTGAATCGATGTCCCAGTTGAATGTATTGCCCCAGATCACTGTATTACCCCAGTTGAATTAATTACTCCAGTGAATGAATTACCCAAGTTGACTGTATTTCCCCAGTTGACTGTATTGTTCCAGGTGACTGTATTGCGCCAGTTAACTGTATTGCCACAGTTAACTCTATTGCCCAGTTGACTGCCTTGTCCCAGTTGACTGTAATGCCCCAGTTGACTGTATTGCCCCAGTTGACTGTATTGACCCAGTTGACTGTATTACCCCAGGTGCATATATTCCTATAGTTGACTGGATTGCCCGAGTTGACCGTATTGCCCCAGTGGACTTTATTGCCCCAGTTGAATTTTCCCCAGTTGACTGTATTACCCCAGGAAACTGTATTGCCGCAGTTGATTTTATTGCCCCAGTTAACTGTATTTCCCCAATTGATGGTATTGCCCCAGTTGAGAGCATTACTCCAGTTGACTGTCTTGCACCAGTTGACTGTATTGCCCAAATTGACTGTATTAGCCCAGTTGACTATATAGCCCCAGTTGACTGTATTGATCAACTTGACTGTATTACCCCAGTTGACTGTATTGTTCCAGGTGACTGTATTGCGCCAGTTAACTGTATTGCCCCAGTTAAATCTATTGCCCCAGTTGACTGCATTGCCCGAGTTGACTGTATTAGCCCAGTTGACTATATAGCCCCAGTTGACTGTATTGATCAACTTGACTGTATTGCCCCAGTTGACTGTAATGCCCCAGTTGACTGTATTGCCCCAGTTGACTGTATTGCCCCAGTTGCATGGATTCCTCCAGATGATTGCATTGCCCCAGTTGACTGCATTGCCCCAGTGGACTTTATTGCCCCAGTTGAATTTTCCCCAGTTGACTGTATTACCCCAGGAAACTGTATTGCCGCAGTTGATTGTATTGCCCCAGTTGACTGTATTGCCCCAATTGATGGTATTGTGCCAGTTGACTGCATTACTCCAGTTGACTGTCTTGCCCCAGTTGACTGTATTGCCCAAGTTGGCTGTATTAGCCCAGTTGACTGTATTGCCCCAGTTGACTGCATTGATCCACTTGACTGTATCACCCCAGTTGACTGTATTGTTCCAGGTGACTGTATTGCGCCAGTTAACTGTATTGCCCCAGTTAAATCTATTGCCCCAGTTGACTGCATTGCCCGAGTTGACTGTATTGCCTCAATTAACTGTATTGCCCCAATTGAAAGTATTACCCCAGTTAACTGTATTGCCGCAGTTGACTGTATTGCCCCAGTTCACTGTATTACCCCAGTTAACTGTATTGCCCCAGTTGACTGTATTACCCCAGTTGACTGTATTGCCCCAGTTGACTATTGATTCAGTTGTCTGAATTTCCCCAGTTGACTGTACTGCCGCATTTGACTGTATTGCCCCAGTTGACTGTATTGCCCCAGTTACATAGAAACATAGAAACATAGAAAATAGGTGCAGGAGTAGGCCATTCAGCCCTTCTAGCCTGCACCACCGTTCAATGAGTTCATGGCTCAACATGCAACTTCAGTACCCCCTTCCTGCTTTCTCGCCATACCCCTTGATCCCCCGAGTAGTAAGGACTTCATCTAACTCCCTTTTGAATATATTTAGTGAATTGGCCTCAACTACTTTCTGTGGTAGAGAATTCCACAGGTTCACCACTCTCTGGGTGAAGAAGTTTCTCCTCATCTTCGTCCTAAATGGCTTACCCCTTATCCTTAGACTGTGACCCCTGGTTCTGGACTTCCCCAACATTGGGAACAATCTTCCTGCATCTTACCTGTCTAAACCCGTCAGAATTTTAAACGTTTCTATGAGGTCCCCTCTCATTCTTCTGAACTCCTGTGAATACAAGCCCAGTTGATCCAGTCTTTCTTGATAGGTCAGTCCCACCATCCCGTAAATCAGCCTGGTGAATCTTCGCTGCACTCCCTCAATAGCAAAAATATCCTTCCTCAAGTTAGGAGACCAAAACTGTACACAATACTCCAGGTGTGGCCTCAACAAGGCCCTGTACAACTGTAGCAACACCTCCCTGCCCCTGTACTCAAATCCCCTCGCTATGAAGGCCAACATGCCATTTGCTTTCTTAACCGCCTGCTGTACCTGCATGCCAATCTTCAATGACTGATGTACCATGACACCCAGGTCTCATTGCACCTCCCCTTTTCCTAATCTGTCACCATTCAGATAATAGTCTGTCTCTCTGTTTTTACCACCAAAGTGGATAACCTCACATTTATCTACATTATACTTCATCTGCCATGCATTTGCCCACTCACCTAACCTATCCAAGTCACTCTGCAGCCTCATAGCATCCTCCTCGCAGCTCACACTGCCACCCAACTTAGTGTCATCCGCAAATTTGGAGATACTACGTTTAATCCCCTCGTGTATATCATTAATGTATTTCCCCAGTTGACTGTATTGATCCAGTTGTCTGTATTACCCCAGTTGACTGTACTGTCCCAGTTGACTATATTGTCCCAGTTGACTGTTTTGCCCCAGTTGACTCTCTTGCCCCAGTTGACTGCAATGCCCCTGTTGACTCTATTGGCCCAGTTGACCCTATTACCGCAGTTGACTGTATTGCCCCAGTTGACTGTATTGCCCAAGTTGACTCTTATTCCCCAGTTCACTTTATTACCCTAGTTGACTGTATTACCCCAGTTGAATCTATTGCCCCAGTCGCATGTATTCCTCCAGTTGACTGAATTGACCCAGTTGAATGTATTGATCCAGTTGAGTGTATTACCCCAGATAACTGTATTGCCCCAGTTAAATGTATTACCACAGTTAACTGTATTTCCCCAGTTAACTGTATTGCCCCAGTTGACTGCATTACTCCAGTTGACTGTCTTGCACCAGTTGACTGTATTGCCCCAGTTGACTGTATTAGCCCAGTTGACTGAATTAACATAGAAACATAGAAAATAGGTGCATGAGTAGGCCATTCGGCCCTTCTAGCCTGCACCGCCATTCAATGAGTTCATGGCTGAACATGCAACTTCAGGACCCCATTCCTGCTTTCTCACCATACCCCTTGATTCCCCTAGTAGTAAGGACTTCATCGAACTCCTTTTTGAATATATTTAGTGAATTGGCCTCAACAACTTTCTGTGATAGAGAATTCCACAGGTTCACCACTCTCTGGGTGAAGAAATTCCTCCTCATCTCGGTCCTAAATGGCTTCCCCCTTATCCTTAGACTGTGCCCCCTGGTTCTGGACTTCCCCAACATTGGGAACATTCTTCCTGCATCTAACCTGTCTAAACCCGTCAGAATTTTAAACATTTCTATGAGGTCCCCTCTCATTCTTCTGAACTCCAGTGAATACAAGCCCAGTTGATCTCGTCTTTCTTGATAGGTCAGTCCCGCCATCCTGGGAATCAGTCTGGTGAACCTTCGCTGCACTCCCTCAATAGCAAGAATGTCCTTCCTCAGGTTAGGAGACCAAAACTGTACACAATACTCCAGGTGTGGCCTCACCAAGGCCCTGTACAATTGTAGCAACACCTCCCTGCCCCTGTACTCAAATCCCCTCGCTATGAAGGCCAACATGCCATTTGCTTTCTTAACCGCCTGCTGTACCTGCATGCCAACCTTCAATGACTGATGTACCATGACACCCAGGTCTCTTTGCACCTCCCCTTTTCCTAATGTGTCACCATTCAGATAATAGTCTGTCTCTCTGTTTTTACCATCAAAGTGGATAACCTCACATTTATCCACATTATACTTCATCTGCCATGCATTTGCCCACTCACCTAACCTATCCAAGTCGCTCTGCAGCCTCATAGCATCCTCCTCGCAGCTCACACTGCCACCCAACTTAGTGTCATGTCAAATTTGGAGAAACTACATTTAATCCCCTCGTCTAAATCATTAATATACAGTGTAAACAGCTGGGGCCCCAGCACAGAACCTTGCGGTTCCCCACTAGTCACTGCCTGCCATTCTGAAAAGTCCCCATTTACTCCTACTCTTTGCTTCCTGTCTGACAACCAGTTCTCAATCCATGTCAGCACACTACCCCCAATCCCATGTGCTTTAACTTTGCACATTAATCTCTTGTGTGGGACCTTGTCGAAAGCCTTCTGAAAGTCCAAATATACCACATCAACTGGTTCTCCTTTGTCCACTCGACTGGAAACATCCTCAAAAAATTCCAGAAGATTTGTCAAGCATGATTTCCCTTTCACAAATCCATGCTGACTTGGACCTATCATATTACCTCTTTCCAAATGCACTGCTATGACATCCTTAATAATTGATTCCATCATTTTACCCACTACCGATGTCAGGCTGACCGGTCTATTATTCCCTGTTTTCTCTCTCCCTCCTTTTTTAAAAAGTGGGGTTACATTGGCTACCCTCCACTCGATAGGAACTGATCCAGAGTCAATGGAATGTTGGAAACTGACTGTCAATGCATCCACTATTTCCAAGGCCACCTCCTTAAGTACTCTGGGATGCAGTCCACCAGGCCCTGGGGATTTATCGGCCTTCAATCCCATCAATTTCCCCAACACAATTTCCCGACTAATAAGGATTTCCCTCAGTTCCTCCTCCTTACTAGACCCTCCGAACCCTTTTATATCCGGAAGGTTGTTTGTGTCCTCCTCAGTGAATACCGAACCAAAGTACTTGTTCAATTGGTCCGCCATTTCTTTGTTCCCCGTTATGACTTCCCCTGATTCTGACTGCAGGAGACCTACGTTTGTCTTTACTAACCTTTTTCTCTTTACATATCTATTGAAACTTTTGCAATCCGTCTTAATGTTCCCTGCAAGCTTCTTCTCGTACTCCATTTTCCCTGCCCTAATCAAACCCTTTGTCCTGCTCTGCTGAGTTCTAAATTTCTCCCAGTCCCCGGGTTCGCTGCTATTTCTGGCCAATTTGTATGCCACTTCCTTGGCTTTAATGCTATCCCTCATTTCGCTTGATAGCCACGGTTGAGCCACCTTCCCTTTTTTATTTTTACGCCAGACAGGAATGTACAATTGTTGTAGTTCATCCATGCGGTCTCTAAATGTCTGCCATTGCCCATCCACAGTCAACCCCTTTAGTATCATTCGCCAATCTATCCTAGCCAATTCACTCCTCATATCTTCAAAGTTACCCTTCTTTAAGTTCTGGACCATGGTCTCTGAATTAACTGTTTCATTCTCCATCCAAATGCAGAATTCCACAATATTATGGTCACTCTTCCCCAAGGGGCCTCGCACAACGAGATTGCTAATTAATCCTCTCTCATTACACAACACCCAGTCTAAGATGGCCTCCCCCCTAGTTGGTTCCTCGACATATTGGTCTAAAAAACCATCCCTTATGCACTCCAGGAAATCCTCCTCCACCGTATTGCTTCCAGTTTGGTTAGCCCAATCTATGTGCATATTAAAGTCACCCATTATAACTGCTGCACCTTTATTGCACGCACCCCTAATTTCATGTTTGATGCCCTCCCCAACATCACTACTACTGTTTGGAGGTCTGTACACAACTCCCACTAACGTTTTTTGCCCTTTGGTATTCTGCAGCTCCACCCATATAGATTCCACATCATCCAAGCTAATGTCCTTCCGAACTATTGCCTTAATTTGCTCCTTAACCAGCAATGCTACCCCACCTCCTTTTCCTTTTATTCTATCTTTCCTGAATGTTGAATACCCCTGGATGTTGAGTTCCCAGCCCTGATCATCCTGGAGCCACGTCTCCGTAATCCCAATCACATCATATTTGTTAACATCTATTTGCACAGTTAATTCATCCAACTTATTGCGGATAGTCCTTGCATTAAGACACAAAGCCTTCAGGCTTGTTTTTTTAACTCCCTTTGTCCTTTTAGAATTTTGCTGTACAATGGCCCTTTTTGTTCTTTGCCTTGGGTTTCTCTGCCCTCCACTTTTCCTCATCTCCTTTCTGTCTTTTGCTTTTGCCTCCTTTTTGTTTCCCTCTGTCTCCCTGCATTGGTTCCCATCCCCCTGCCATATTAGTTTAAATCCTCCCCAACAGCACTAGCAAACACTCCCCCTAGGACATTAGTTCCGGTCCTGCCCAGGTGCAGACCGTCCGGTTTGTACTGGTCCCACCTCCCCCAGAACCGGTTCCAATGCCCCAGGAATTTGAATCCCTCCCTGCTGCACCACTGCTCAAGCCACGTATTCATCTGCGCTAACCTGCGATTCCTACTCTGACTATCACGTGGCACTGGTAGCAATCCCGAGATTACTACTTTTGAGGTCCTACTTTTTAATTTAGCTCCTAGCTCCTTAAATTCACTTCGTAGGACCTCATCCCTTTTTTTTACCTATGTCGTTGGTACCAATGTGCACCACGACAACTGGCTGTTCTCCTTCCCTTTTTAGAATGTCCTGCACCCGCTCCGAGACATCCTTGACCCTTGCACCAGGGAGGCAACATACCATCCTGGAGTCTCGGTTGCGGCCGCAGAAACGTCTATCTATTCCCCTCACCATTGAATCCCCAATCACTATTGCTCTCCCACTCTTTTTCCTGCCCTCCTGTGCAGCAGAGCCAGCCATGGTGCCATGAACTTGGCTGCTGCTGCCCTCCCCTGATGAGTCATCCCCCTCAACAGTACCCAAAGCAGTGTATCTGTTTTGCAGGGGGATGACCACAGGGGACCCCTGCACTACCTTCCTTGCACTGCTCTTCCTGCTGGTCTTCCATTCCCTAGCTGGCTGTGGACCCTTTCCCTGCGGTAAGACCAACTCGCTACACGTGATACTCACATCATTCTCAGCATCGTGGATGCTCCAGAGTGAATCCACCCTCAGCTCCAACTCCGCAACGCGGTCTGTCAGGAGCTTGAGGTGGATACACTTCCTGCAGATATAGTCGTCAGGGATACTGGTGTCGTCCCTGAGTTCCCACATGATACAGGAGGAGCATAACACCCGACCGAGCTCTCCTGCCATGACTTAACCCTTAGATACACTTAAATTGGCAACAACAATGTTAACAGTTACTGACTGATATAGAAGAGAAAAAAGAAAAACTACTCACCAATCACCAGCCAATCACTTACCCTCTTGGCTGTGACGTCACCTTTTGATTTCTTTCTACTTCTTTTTTGCCTTCTCCCTGTAGCTGCACAAGTCCCGCCTTTTATAGGCCTCTCCACGCACCTCCTCGACGCTGGGCCCCGGACTCCCTGCTGTGCCTTTTATAGGCCTCTCCACGCACCTCCTTGACGCTGCTCCCGACTGCCGCCGACGCTGGGACACGGACTCCCTGCTGTGCCTTTTATAGGCCTCTCCACGCACCTCCTCGACGCTGGGCCCCGGACTCCCTGCTGTGCCTTTTATAGGCCTCACCACACACCTCCTCGACGCTGCTCCAGTTTAATGTATTGCCCCAGATCACTGTCTTACCCCAGTTGAATTAATTACCCCAGTTGAATGAATTACCCAAGTTGACTGTATTTCCCCAGTTGACTGTATTGTTCCAGGTGACTGTATTGCGCCAGTTAACTGTATTGCCCCAGTTAACTCTATTGCCCAGTTGACTGCCTTGTCCCAGTTGACTTTATTGCCCCAATTGATGGTATTGCCCCAGTTGACTGTATTGATCCAGTTGACTGTATTACCCAAGTTGACTGTTTTTTTCCAGGTGACTGTATTGCGCCAGTTAACTGTATTGCTCCAGTTAAATGTATTACCCCAGTTGACACTATTGCCCGAGTTGACTGTATTGCCCCAGTTGACTGTATTTCCCCTGTTGACTATATTACCCCAGTTGAATCTATGTCCCAGTTGAATGTATTGCCCCAGATCACTGTATTACCCCAGTTGAATTAATTATCCCAGTTGAATGAATTACCCAAGTTGACTGTATTTCCCCAGTTGACTGTATTGTTCCAGGTGACTGTATTGCGCCAGTTAACTGTATTGCCCCAGTTAACTCTATTGCTCAATTGACTGCCTTGTCCCAGTTGACTGTAATGCCCCAGTTGACTGTGTTGCCCCAATTAACTGTATTGCCCCAGTTGACAGTATCACCCCAGTTAACTGTATTGCCGTAGTTGACTGTATTGCCTCAGTTCACTGTATTACCCCAGTTAACTGTATTTCCCCAGTTGACTGTATTTCCCCAGTTGACTGTATTGCCTCAGTTGACTGTATTACCCCAGTGGACTTTATTGCCCCAGTTGAATATTCTCCAGTTGACTGTATTGCCGCAGTTGATTGTATTGCCACAGTTGACGGTATTAACCCAATTGACGGTATTGCCGCAGTTGACTTCATTACTCCAGTTGACTGTCTTGCATCAGTTGATTGTATTACCCCAGTTGACTGTATTACCCCAGTTGACTGTATTACCCAGTTGACTGTATTACCCCAGTTGGCTGTATTTCCCCAGTTGACTGTATTACCCCAGTTGAATGAATTACCCCAGTTGACTGTATTTCCCCAGATGACTGTATTACCCCAGTTGACTGTATTTCCCCAGTTGACTGTATTACCCCAGTTGACTGTATTGCCCCAGTGGAATTTATTGCCTCGTTGAATATTCCCCAGTTGAATGTATTACCCCAAGAAACTGTATTGCCGCAGTTGATTGTATTGCCCCAGTTGACAGTTTTGCCCCAATTGATGGTATTGCCCCAGTTGACTGCATTACTCCAGTTGACTGTCTTGCACCAGTTGACTGTATTGCCCAAGTTAACTGTATTAGCCCAGTTGACTGAATTTCCCCAGTTGACTGTATTGTTCCAGGTGACTGTATTGCCCCAGTTAACTCTATTGGCCAGTTGACTGCATTGCCCCAGTTGACTGTAATGCCCCAGTTGACTGTGTTGCCCCAATTAACTGTATTGCCCCAGTTGAAAGTATCACCCCAGTTAACTATATTGCCGCAGTTGACTGTATTGCCCCAGTTGACTGTATTACCCCAGTTAACTGTATTTCCCCAGTTGACTGTATTTCCCCAGTTGACTGTATTGTCCCAGTTGACTGTATTACCCCAGTGGACTTTATTGCCCCAGTTGGATATTCCCCAGTTGACTGTATTGCCGCAGTTGATTGTACTGCCCCAGTTGACTTCATTACTCCAGTTAACTGTATTTCCCCAGTTGACTGTATTTCCCCAGTTGACTGTATTGTCCCAGTTAACTGTATTACCCCAGTTGACTGTATTACCCCAGGTGCATGTATTCCTATAGTTGACTGGATTGCCCCAGTTGACCGTATTGCCCCAGTGGACTTTATTGCCCCAGTTGAATTTTCCCCATTTGACTGCATTAATCCAGTTGACTGTCTTGCACCAGTTGACTGTATTGCCCAAGTTGACTGTATTAGCCCAGTTGACTATATAGCCCCAGTTGACTGTATTGATCAACTTGACTGTATTACCCCAGTTGACTGTATTGTTCCAGGTGACTGTATTGCGCCAGTTAACTGTATTGCCCCAGTTAAATCTATTGCCGCAGTTGACTGCATTGCCCCAGTTAACTGTAATGCCCCAGTTGACTGTATTGCCCCAATTAACTGTGTTGCCCCAGTTGAAAGTATTACCCCAGTTAACTGTATTGCCCCAGTTGACTGTATTGCCCCAGTGGACTTTATTGCCCTGTTGAATATTGCCCCAGTTGACTGTATTGCCCCAATTGACGCTATTGCGCCAGTTGACTGCATTACTCCAGTTGACTGTCTTGCACCAGTTGACTATATTGCCCAAGTTGACTGTATTAGCACAGTTGACTGTATTGCCCCAGTTGACTGCATTGACCCACTTGACTGTATTGCCCCAGTTGACTGTATTGATTCAGTTGTCTGAATTACCCCAGTTGACTGTACTGCCGCATTTGACTGTATTGCCCCAGTTGACTGTATTGCCCCAGTTACATAGAAACATAGAAACATAGAAAATAGGTGTAGGAGTAGGCCATTCAGCCCTTCTAGCCTGCACCGCCTTTCAATGAGTTCATGGCTGAACATGCAACTTCAGTACCCCCTTCCTGCTTTCTCGCCATACCCCTTGATCCCCCGAGTAATAAGGACTTCATCTAAATCCCTTTTGAATATATTTAGTGAATTGGCCTCAACTACTTTCTGTGGGAGAGAATTCCACAGGTTCACCACTCTCTGGGTGAAGACGTTTCTCCTCATCTCCGTCCTAAATGGCTCACCCCTTATTCTTAGACTGTGACCCCTGGTTCTGGACTTCCCCAACATTGGGAACATTCTTCCTGCATCTAACCTGTCTAAACCCGTCAGAATTTTAAACATTTCTATGAGGTCCCCTCTCATTCTTCTGAACTCCTGTGAATACAAGCCCAGTTGATCCAGTCTTTCTTGATAGGTCAGTCCCACCATCCCGGGAATCAGTCTGGTGAATCTTCGCTGCACTCCCTCAATAGCAAGAATGTCCTTCCTCAAGTTAGGAGACCAAAACTGTACACAATACTCCAGGTGTGGCCTCACCAAAGCCCTGTACAACTGTAGCAACACCTCCCTGCCCCTGTACTCAAATCCCCTCGCTGTGAAGGCCAACATGCCATTTGCTTTCTTAACCGCCTGCTGTACCTGCATGCCAACCTTCAATGACTGATGTACCATAACACCCAAGTCTCGCTGCACCTCCCCTTTTCCTAATCTGTCACCATTCAGATAATAGTCTGTCTCTCTGTTTTTACCACCAAAGTGGATAACCTCACATTTATCCACATTATACTTCATCTGCCATGCATTTGCCCACTCACCTAACCTATCCAAGTCACTCTGCAGCCTCATAGCATCCTCCTCGCAGCTCACACTGCCACCCAACTTAGTGTCATCCGCAAATTTGGAGATACTACATTTAATCCCCTCGTCTAAATCATTAATGTACAATATAAACAGCTGGGGCCCCAGCACAGAACCTTGCGGTACCCCACTAGTCACTGCCTGCCATTCTGAAAAGTACCCATTTACTCCTACTCTTTGCTTCCTGTCTGACAACCAGTTCTCAATCCATGTCAGCACACTACCCCCAATCCCATGTGCTCTAACTTTGCACATCAATCTCTTGTGTGGGACCTTGTCGAAAGCCTTCTGAAAGTCCAAATATACCACATCAACTGGTTCTCCCTTGTCCACTCTACTGGAAACATCCTCAAAAAATTCCAGAAGATTTGTCAAGCATGATTTCCCTTTCACAAATCCATGCTGACTTGGACCTATCATATTACCTCTTTCCAAATGCACTGCTATGACATCCTTAATAATTGATTCCATCATTTTACCCACTACCGATGTCAGGCTGACCGGTCTATAATTCCCTGTTTTCTCTCTCCCTCCTTTTTTAAAAAGTGGGGTTACATTGGCTACCCTCCACGCCATAGGAACTGATCCAGAGTCAATGGAATGTTGGAAACTGACTGTCAATGCATCCACTATTTCCAAGGCCACCTCCTTAAGTACTCTGGGATGCAGTCCATCAGGCCCTGGGGATTTATTGGCCTTCAATCCCATCAATTTCCCCAACACAATTTCCCGACTAATAAGGATTTCCCTCAGTTCCTCCTCCTTACTAGACCCTCCGACCCCTTTTATATCTGGAAGGTTGTTCGTGTCCTCCTTAGTGAATACCGAACCAAAGTACTTGTTCAATTGGTCCGCCATTTCTTTGTTCCCCGTTATGACTTCCCCTGATTCTGACTGCAGGGGACCTACGTTTGTCTTTACTAACCTTTTTCTCTTTACATATCTATAGAAACTTCTCCAATCCTTCTTAATGTTCCCTGGGACAGGGTGTGATCGGGTGGGGGGGGGTTAGAGTGTGTGTTAAATGGGACAGGGTGTGATCGGGGGGAGGGGTTAGAGTGTGTGTTTAATGGGACAGGGTGTGATCGGGGCGGGGGAGGGTAGAGTGTGTGTTAAATGGGACAGGGTGTGATCGGGGGGGGATTAGAGTGTGTGTTAAATGGGACAGGGTGTGATCGGGCGGGAGGGGTTAGAGTGTGTGTTAAATGGGACAGGGTGTGATCGGGGGGAGGGGTTAGAGTGTGTGTTAAATGGTACAGGGTTTGATCGGGGGGTGGGGTTAGAGTGTGTGTTAAATGGGACAGGGTGTGATCGGGGGAGGGGTTAGAGTGTGTGTTAAATGGGACAGGGTGTGATCGGGGGGAGGGGTTAGAGTGTGTGTTAAATGGGACAGGGTGTGATCGGGAGGGGTAAGAGTGTGTGTTAAATGGGACAGGGTGTGATCGGGGGGGGGTTAGAGTGTGTGTTAAATGGGACAGGGTGTGATCGGGGGGGAGGGGTTAGAGTGTGTGTTAAATGGAACAGGGTGTGATCGGTGGGGGAGGGGTTAGAGTGTGTGTTAAATGGGACAGGGTGTGATCGGGGGGAGGGGTTAGAGTGTGTGTTAAATGGGACAGGGTGTGATCGGGGGGAGGGGTTAGAGTGTGTGTTAAATGGGACAGGGTGTGATCGGGGGAGGGGTTAGAGTGTGTGTTAAATGGGACAGGGTGTGATCGGGGGGAGGGGTTAGAGTGTGTGTTAAATGGGACAGGGTGTGATGGGGAGGGGTAAGAGTGTGTGTTAAATGGGACAGGGTGTGATCGGGGGGGAGGGGTTAGAGTGTGTGTTAAATGGGACAGGGTGTGATCGGGGGGGTTAGAGTGTGTGTTAAATGGGACAGGGTGTGATCGGGAGGGGTTAGAGTGTGTGTTAAATGGGACAGGGTGTGATCGGGGGGGGGGGTTAGAGTGTGTGTTAAATGGGACAGGGTGTGATCGGGGGGGGGGGGTTAGAGTGTGTGTTAAATGGGACAGGGTGTGATCGGGGGGGGGTTAGAGTGTGTGTTAAATGGGACAGGGTGTGATCGGGGGGGGTTAGAGTGTGTGTTAAATGGGACAAGGTGTGATCGGGGGGGAGGGGTTAGAGTGTGTGTTAAATGGGACAGGGTGTGATCGGGGGGGAGGGGTTAGAGTGTGTGTTAAATGGGACAGGGTGTGATCGGGGGGGGGGGTTAGAGTGTGTGGTTAAATGGGACAGGGTGTGATCGGGGGGGGGTTAGAGTGTGTGTTAATGGGACAGGGTGTGATCGGGGGGGGGTGTAGAGTGTGTGTTAAATGGGACAAGGTGTGATCGGGGGAGGGGTTAGAGTGTGTGTTAAATGGGACAGGGTGTGATCGGGGGAGGGTTAGAGAGTGTGTTAAATGGGACAGGGTGTGATCGGGGGGAGGGGTTAGAGTGTGTGTTAAATGGGACAGGGTGTGATCGGGGGCAGGGGTTAGAGTGTGTGTTAAATGGGACAGGGTGTGATCGGGGGGAGGGGTTAGAGTGTGTGTTAAATGGGACAGGGTGTGATCGGGGGGAGGGGGTTAGAGTGTGTGTTAAATGGGACAGGGTGTGTTCGGGGGGTGGGTTAGAGTGTGTGTTAAATGGGACAGGGTTTTGATCGGGGGGGTTAGAGTGTGTGTTCAATGGGACAGGGTGTGATCGGAGGGAGGGGTCAGAGTGTGTGTTAAATGGGACAGGGTGTGATCGGGGGAGGGTTAGAGTGTGTGTTAAATGGGACAGGGTGTGATCGGGGGGAGGGGTTAGAGTGTGTGTTAAATGGGACAGGGGTGTGATCGGGCGGAGGGGTTAGAGTGTGTGTTAAATGGGACAGGGTGTGATCGGGCGGAGGGGTTAGAGTGTGTGTTAAATGGGACAGGGTGTGATCGGGCGGAGGGGTTAGAGTGTGTGTTAAATGGGACAGGGTGTGATCGGGCGGAGGGGGTTAGAGTGTGTGTTAAATGGGACAGGGTGTGATCGGGGGGGGAGGTTAGAGTGTGTGTTCAATGGGACAGGGTGTGATCGGGGGGGGGGTTAGAGTGTGTGTTAAATGGGACAGGGTGTGATCGGGGGGGGGGTTAGAGTGTGTGTTAAATGGGACAGGGTGTGATCGGGGGAGGGGTTAGAGTGTGTGTTCAATGGGACAGGGTGTGATCGGGGCGAGGGGTTAGAGTGTGTGTTAAATGGGACAGGGTGTGATCGGGGGGAGGGGTTAGAGTGTGTGTTAAATGGGACAGGGTGTGATCGGGGGGAGGGGGCGCTCCCCTCTGACCGTGTTGCCCTTGTTTTTTTTATTTATTCAGTACAACAACAACTGGTGTTTATATAGCGCTGATAACGCAGTGAACCTTCCCACGGCGCTTCACTGGAATATTATGAGACTAAAAATTTGACACCAAGCGGCATAAGGAGATGTTCGCGCAGGTGACCAAAAGCTGGCTCACAGAGGTACATTTAAGGAGCGTATTGAGGGAGGAGAGAGAGGTGGTGAGGTTTAGGGAGGGAGTTCCAGAGTTTGGGGCCCAGGCCACAGAAGGCACGGCCACCGATGGTGGAGCGATTATAATCAGGGATGGTCAGGGGCAGAGTTAGAGGAGTGCAGACATCTCAGAGGGTTGTGGGGCTGGAGGGATTACAGAGATAGGGAGGGGCGAGGGCCGTGGAGGGATTTGTAAATAAGGATGAGAATTTTAAAATCTGGAATCACAGCATGATTCAGCCCATCCTGCTGGTTTTTATTTTCTATTTTTTAAGACATTTTCTGTGTGAGACATTCTAATACAGATTGAAAGTGTGAAACGTTGTACTTTGAACTATTAAAGGAACAATTCGTACAGTGTGTTAGTTTGAACCCATCACATTCAGTCCTGGAATCCTGTGGTGCAGCTGGTAAATTCCTTACCCAAACCGGCCTGATAGTCATCAGGGTAAACAAGTTGTACCGCGGCCCAAACCGAGGGAACATCGCTCTCCAAGTGGCAGGGACATTGCTGGCAGATAATTCCATGTCATTGATATAAATTATCTTCCAGAACAAACCTTCCCAAAGGTCCAAACGTTACTTATATATTCTCGAACTGAAAAATTCTCATTACCTTATCCCATTTCAACATCTAACGATTAGATCAATGAGCGACTTGAACTTGAATTTCCTGCTGTTTAAGCAGTGATTGTAAGTAACATCACTGGACCACTCACTCCAAGGAGCTGAATAAATATTCATTGTACCCCTGCCCTGAGCGGGTGGATGTAATTTCAGCTTCTGCCGACCTCGATCTGGGTCACTTTGTGTGAGACCATCAGCAGTCACTGGTAAAACAACCGTTGTCCATCCACAGATCGAACAAAAGGGACATTGAGCCCAATCCCATTGTATTGGGCTGGTTGATGTTTGAGAGGTTTTACTGGTGAAGGCCCCTGTTTCAGCACCGTGTCCAGGCCACTCAACAGATAGCTTTTCCCATGCTCATTCTCTCTGAGCCCCTGAAGGCAACTCTCAGTACCAAGCACCGATTGTAACTCCCACTGTTCCACACGGCCCGGGATTTACATATTCTCTGCTTCCAAACCTTTCAATGGTCCAACAATTAGTGCTTTACTCCCCAGTATAGGCAGAATGCCAGGCAGCACGGCAGGCTGTGCTCAACAGGTTCCAGCAACATTGGTATGAGACAGCCTTTGTAAAGGTTCCTACAACAAAGTTTACTTCAAACTTCTCCAGTCAAACCAAACATTGTATTGGAGGCTTTCAACTTATTCCAAAACATTTGTTCAGCTGTAACATTACGGTACAGCTTCCTTCTCATGGCTGACATGGTATCATTGGCATCATAATGCAAAGTGTGATTAGGGTCATAGACGTTACATAGAAACATCGAAAACAGGTGCAGGAGTAGGCCATTCGGCCCTTCGAGCCTGCACCACCATTCAATAAGATCATGGCTGATCATTCACCTCAGTACCCCTTTCCTGCTTTCTCTCCAAACCCCTTGATCCCTTTAGCCGTAAGGGCCATACCTAACTCCCTTTTGAATATATCCAATGAACTGGCCTCAACAACTCTCTGTGGTAGGGAATTCCACAGGTTAACAACTCTCTGAGTGAAGAAGTTTCTCCTCATCTCAGTCCTAAATGGCCTACCCCTTATCCTTAGACTGTGTCCCCTGGTTCTGGATTTTCCCAACATCGGGAACATTCTTCTCGCATCTAACGTGTCCAGTCCCGTCAGAAACTTGTAAGTTTCTCTGAGATCCCCTCTCATCCTTCGAAACTCCAGTGTATAACGGCCCAGTTGATCTAGTCTCTCCTCATATGTCAGTCCCGCCATCCCGGGAATCAGTCTGGTGAACCATCACTGCACTCCCTCAATAGCAAGAACGTCCTTCCTCAAATTAGGAGACCAAAACTGAACACAATATTCCAGGTGAGGCCTCACCAAGGCCCTGTACAACTGCAGTAAGACCTCCCTGCTCCTATACTCAAATCCCCTCGCTATGAAGGCCAACATACCATTTGCCTTCTTCACCGCCTGCTGTACCTGCATGCCAACTTTCAATGAATGATGTACCATGACACCCAGATCTCGTTGCACCTCCCCTTTCCTAATCTGCCGCCATTCAGATAATATTCTGCCTTTGTGCTTTTGCCCCCAAAGTGGATAACCTCACATTTATCCACATTATACTGCATCTGCCATGCATTTGCCCACTGTCCAAACCTGTCCAAGGCATCCTGCAGCCTCTTAGCGTCCTCCTCACAGCTCACACTGCCACTCAGCTTACTGTCGTCTTCAAACTTGGAGATATTACACTCAATTCCTTCATCAAAATCATTGATGTATATTGTAAAGAGCTGGGGTCCCAGCACTGAGCCCTGCAGCATCCCACTAGTCACTGCCTGCCATTCTGAAAAGGACCAGTTTGTCCCAACTCTCTGCATCCTGTCTGCCAACCAGTTCTCTAGCCACGTCAGTACATTACCCCCAATACCATGTGCTTTAATTTTGCTCACCAACCTCTTGTGTGGGACCTTGTCACCACATCCACTCGTTCTCCCTTGTCCACTCTACTAGTTACCTCCTCAAAAAATACCAGAAGAAGCATGATTTTCCTTTCATAAATCCGTGCTGACTTGGACCGATCCTGACACTGCTTTCCAAATGCTCTGCTATTTCATTGTTAATAATTGATTCCAACATTTTCCCCACTACTGATGTCAGGCTAACCGGTCTATAATTACCCGTTTTCTCTCTCCTTTTTTAAACAGTGGCGTTACATTAGCTACCCTCCAGTCCATAGGAACTGATCCACAATCGACAGACTGTTGGAAAATGATCACCAATGCATCCACTATTTCTATGGCCACTTCCTTAAGTACTCTGGGATGCAGACTATCAGGCCTCAGGAATTTATACCATCAATTTCCCAAACACAATTTCCCACTTTATAAGGATATCCTTCAGTTCCTCCTTCTCACTAGACCCTCGGTTTCCTAGTATTTCTGGAAGGTTATTCGTGTCTTCCTTCATGAAAACACCACCAAAGTATTTGTTTAACTGGTCCGCCATTTCTTTGTTCCCCATTATAAATTCACCTGAATCTGACTGCAAGGGACCTACGTTTGTTTTCACTAATCTTTTTCTCTTCACATATCTATAGAAGCTTTTGCAGTCAGTTTTTATGTTCCCAGCAAGCTTCCTCTCGTACTCTATTTTCCCCTGCCGAATTAAACCCTTTGTCCTCCTCTACTGTATAACAAAATTCTCCCAGTCCTCAGGTTTGCTGCTTTTTCTGGCCAATTTATATGCCTCTTTCTTGGATTTAACACTATCCTTAATTTCCCTTGTTAGCCACGGTTGAGCCACTTTCCCCGTTTTATTTTTACTCCAGACAGGGATGTACAATTGCTGAAGTTCATCCATGTGATCTTTAAATGTTTGCCATTGCTTATCCACCGTCAACCCGTTAAGTATCACTCGCCAGTCTATTCTAGCCAATTCATGTCTCATACCATCGAAGTTACCTTTCCCCAAGTTCAGGACCCTAGTCTCTGAATTAACTGTGTCACTCTCCATCTTAATAAAGAATTCTATCATATTATGGTCACTCTTCCCCAAGGGGCCTCGCACAACAAGATTGTTAATTAGTCCCTTCTCATTACACATCACCCAGTCTAGGATGGCCAGCTCTCTGGTTGGTTCCTCAATATATTGGTCTAGAAAACCATCCCTAATACATTCCAGGAAATCCTCCTCCACTGCATTGCTACCAGTTTGGTTAGCCAATTAAATATGTAGATTAAAGTCGCCCATGATAACTGCTGTACCTTTATTGCACGCATCCCTAATTTCTTGTTTGATGCTGTCCCCAACCTCACTACTACTGTTTGGTGGTCTGTACACAACCCGCACTGGCGTTTTCTGCCCCTTGGTATTCCGTAGCTCCACCCATACCGATTCCACATTATCCAAGCTAATGTCCTTCCTTACTATTGCTTTAATTTCCTCTTTAACCAGCAACGCCACCCCGCCTCCTTTTCCTCTCTGTCTATCCTTCCTAAATGGTGAATACCCTGGATGTTGAGTTCCCAGCCTTGGTCACCCTGGAGCCATGTCTCCGTGATGCCAATTACATCACATCCGTTAACTGCCATCTGCGCAGTTAATTCGTCCACCTTATTCCGAACACTCCTCGCATTGAGGCACAGAGCCTCCAGAGCCTCCTGTCTTTTTAACACACTTTGCCCCTTTCGGATTTTGCTGTAATGTGGCCCTTTTTGCTTTTTGCCTTGGGTTTCTCGGCCCTCCAGTTTTACTTTTCTTCTTTCTATCTTTTGTTTCTGCCCCCATTCTACTTCCCTCTGTCTCCCTGCATAGGTTCCCATCCCCCTGCCATATTAGTTTAACCCCTCCCCAACAGCACTAGCAAACACTCCCCCTAGGACATTGGTTCCGGTCCTGCCCAGGTGCAGACCATCCGGTCGGTGAGTCGGTAGACCCTGAGGTCGGTGAGTCGGTAGGCCCTGAGGTCGGTGAGTCGGTAGGCCCTGAGGTCAGTGAGTCGGTAGGCCCTGAGGTCGGTGATTCGGTAGGCACTGAGGTCAGTGAGTCGGTAGGCCCTGAGGTCGGTGAGTCGGTAGACCCTGAGGTCGGTGAGTCGGTAGATCCTGAGGTCGGTGAGTCGGTAGGTCCTGAGGTCAGTGAGTCGGTAGGTCCTGAGGTCAGTGAGCCGGTAGGCCCTGAGGTCAGTGAGTCGGTAGGTCCTGAGGTCAGTGAGTCGGTAGGTCCTGAGGTCGGTGAGTCGGTAGACCCTGAGGTCAGTGAGTCACTAGGTCCTGAGGTCGGTGAATCGGTAGGCCCTGAGGTCGGTGAGTCGGCAGGTCCTGAGGTCAGTGAGTCGGTAGGCCCTGAGGTCAGTGAGTCGGTAGGTCCTGAGGTCATTGAGTCGGTAGGTCCTGAGGTCGGTGAGTCGGTAGGCCCTGAGGTCAGTGAGTCGGGTGGTCCTGAGGTCGGTGAGTCGGTAGGTCCTGAGGTCAGTGAGTCGGTAGGGCCTGAGGTCAGTGAGTCGGTAGACCCTGAGGTCTGTGAGTCGGTAGGCCCTGAGGTCAGTGAGTCGGTAGGCCCTGAGGTCGGTGAGTCGGTAGGCCCTGAGGTCGGTGAGTCGGTAGGCCCTGAGGTCTGTGAGTCGGTAGGCCCTGAGGTCAGTGAGTCGGTAGGCCCTGAGGTCTGTGAGTCGGTAGGCCCTGAGGTCAGTGAGTCGGTAGGCCCTGAGGTCGGTGAGTCGGTAGGCCCTGAGGTCGGTGAGTCGGTAGGCCCTGAGGTCGGTGAGTCGGTAGGTCCTGAGGTCGGTGAGTCGGTAGGCCCTGAGGTCAGTGAGTCGGTAGGCCCTGAGGTCAGTGAGTCGGTAGGTCCTGAGGTCGGTGAGTCGGCAGGCCCTGAGGTCAGTGAGTCGGTAGGTCCTGAGGTCGGTGAGTCATTAGACCCTGAGGTCAGTGAGTCGGTAGGCCCTGAGGTCGGTGAGTCGGTAGGCCCTGAGGTCAATGAGTCGGTAGGTCCTGAGGTCGGTGAGTCGGTAGACCCTGAGGTCAGTGAGTCAGTAGACCCTGAGGTCGGTGAGTCGGTAGGCCCTGAGGTCGGTGAGTCGGTAGGTCCTGAGGTCGGTGAGTCGGTAGACCCTGAGGTCGGTGAGTCGGTAGGCCCTGAGGTCGGTGAGTCGGTAGGCCCTGAGGTCGGTGAGTCGGTAGACCCTGAGGTCGGTGAGTCGGTAGGCCCTGAGGTCGGTGAGTCGGTAGGCCCTGAGGTCAGTGAGTCGGTAGGCCCTGAGGTCGGTGATTCGGTAGGCACTGAGGTCAGTGAGTCGGTAGGCCCTGAGGTCGGTGAGTCGGTAGACCCTGAGGTCGGTGAGTCGGTAGATCCTGAGGTCGGTGAGTCGGGTGGCCCTGAGGTCGGTGAGTCGGTAGGTCCTGAGGTCAGTGAGTCGGTAGGCCCTGAGGTCAGTGAGTCGGTAGGCCCTGAGGTCAGTGAGTCGGTAGGTCCTGAGGTCAGTGAGTCGGTAGGCCCTGAGGTCGGTGAGTCGGTAGGTCCTGAGGTCGGTGAGTCGGTAGACCCTGAGGTCGGTGAGTCGGTAGGTCCTGAGGTCGGTGAGTCGGTAGACCCTGAGGTCAGTGAGTCACTAGGTCCTGAGGTCGGTGAATCGGTAGGCCCTGAGGTCGGTGAGTCGGCAGGTCCTGAGGTCAGTGAGTCGGTAGGCCCTGAGGTCAGTGAGTCACTAGGTCCTGAGGTCGGTGAATCGGTAGGCCCTGAGGTCGGTGAGTCGGCAGGTCCTGAGGTCAGTGAGTCGGTAGGCCCTGAGGTCGGTGAGTCGGTAGGCCCTGAGGTCGGTGAGTCGGTAGGTCCTGAGGTCGGTGAGTCGGTAGGCCCTGAGGTCAGTGAGTCGGTAGGCCCTGAGGTCGGTGAGTCGGTAGGCCCTGAGGTCGGTGAGTCGGTAGGTCCTGAGGTCGGTGAGTCGGTAGGCCCTGAGGTCAGTGAGTCGGTAGGCCCTGAGGTCGGTGAGTCGGTAGGCCCTGAGGTCAGTGAGTCACTAGGTCCTGAGGTCGGTGAATCGGTAGGCCCTGAGGTCGGTGAGTCGGCAGGTCCTGAGGTCAGTGAGTCGGTAGGCCCTGAGGTCGGTGAGTCGGTAGGCCCTGAGGTCGGTGAGTCGGTAGGTCCTGAGGTCGGTGAGTCGGTAGACCCTGAGGTCAGTGAGTCGGTAGGCCCTGAGGTCGGTGAGTCGGTAGGCCCTGAGGTCGGTGAGTCGGTAGGTCCTGAGGTCGGTGAGTCGGTAGGCCCTGAGGTCGGTGAGTCGGTAGATCCTGAGGTCGGTGAGTCGGTAGACCCTGAGATCGGTGAGTCGGTAGGCCCTGAGGTCGGTGAGTCGGTAGGTCCTGAGGTCGGTGAGTCGGTAGGCCCTGAGGCCGGTGAGTCGGTAGGTCCTGAGGTCAGTGAGTCGGTAGGCCCTGAGGTCGGTGAGTCGGTAGACCCTGAGGTCGGTGAGTCGGTAGGCCCTGAGGTCGGTGAGTCGGTAGGTCCTGAGGTCAGTGAGTCGGTAGGCCCTGAGGTCGGTGAGTCGGTAGGCCCTGAGGTCGGTGAGTCAGTAAGTCCTGAGGTCGGTGAGTCGGTAGGTCCTGAGGTCGGTGAGTCGGTAGGTCCTGAGGTCGGTGAGTCGGTAGGCCCTGAGGTCAGTGAGTCGGTAGGCCCTGAGGTCAGTGAGTCGGTAGGCCCTGAGATCAGTGAGTCGGTAGGTCCTGAGGTCGGTGAGTCGGTACGCCCTGAGGTCGGTGAGTCGGTAGGTTCTGAGGTCAGTGAGTCGGTAGGTCCTGAGGTCAGTGAGTCGGTAGGCCCTGAGGTCGGTGAGTCGGTAGACCCTGAGGTCAGTGAGTCGGTAGGCCCTGAGGTCAGTGATTCGGTAGGCCCTGAGGTCGGTGAGTCGGTAGACCCTGAGGTCAGTGAGTCGGTAGGCCCTGAGGTCGGTGAGTCGGTAGGCCCTGAGGTCAGTGAGTCGGTAGCTCCTGAGGTCGGTGAGTCGGTAGGCCCTGAGGTCAGTGAGTCACTAGGTCCTGAGGTCGGTGAATCGGTAGGCCCTGAGGTCGGTGAGTCGGCAGGTCCTGAGGTCAGTGAGTCGGTAGGCCCTGAGGTCGGTGAGTCGGTAGGCCCTGAGGTCGGTGAGTCGGTAGATCCTGAGGTCGGTGAGTCGGTAGACCCTGAGGTCAGTGAGTCGGTAGGCCCTGAGGTCGGTGAGTCGGTAGGCCCTGAGGTCGGTGAGTCGGTAGGTCCTGAGGTCGGTGAGTCGGTAGGCCCTGAGGTCGGTGAGTCGGTAGACCCTGAGGTCGGTGAGTCGGTAGACCCTGAGATCGGTGAGTCGGTAGGCCCTGAGGTCGGTGAGTCGGTAGGTCCTGAGGTCGGTGAGTCGGTAGGCCCTGAGGCCGGTGAGTCGGTAGGTCCTGAGGTCGGTGAGTCGGTAGGCCCTGAGGTCGGTGAGTCGGTAGACCCTGAGGTCGGTGAGTCGGTAGGCCCTGAGGTCGGTGAGTCGGTAGGTCCTGAGGTCAGTGAGTCGGTAGGCCCTGAGGTCGGTGAGTCGGTAGGCCCTGAGGTCGGTGAGTCAGTAAGTCCTGAGGTCGGTGAGTCGGTAGGTCCTGAGGTCGGTGAGTCGGTAGGTCCTGAGGTCGGTGAGTCGGTAGGCCCTGAGGTCAGTGAGTCGGTAGGCCCTGAGGTCAGTGAGTCGGTAGGCCCTGAGATCAGTGAGTCGGTAGGTCCTGAGGTCGGTGAGTCGGTACGCCCTGAGGTCGGTGAGTCGGTAGGTTCTGAGGTCGGTGAGTCGGTAGGTCCTGAGGTCAGTGAGTCGGTAGGCCCTGAGGTCGGTGAGTCGGTAGGTTCTGAGGTCGGTGAGTCGGTAGACCCTGAGGTCAGTGAGTCGGTAGGCCCTGAGGTCAGTGATTCGGTAGGCCCTGAGGTCGGTGAGTCGGTAGACCCTGAGGTCAGTGAGTCGGTAGGCCCTGAGGTCGGTGAGTCGGTAGGCCCTGAGGTCAGTGAGTCGGTAGCTCCTGAGGTCAGTGAGTCGGTAGACCCTGAGGTCAGTGAGTCGGTAGGTCCTGATGTCAGTGAGTCGGTAGACCCTGAGGTCGGTGAGTCGGTAGGCCCTGAGGTCGGTGAGTCGGTAGGCCCTGAGGTCGGTGAGTCGGTAGGCCCTGAGGTCGGTGAGTCGGTAGGCCCTGAGGTCGGTGAGTCGGTAGGCCCTGAGTACGGTGAGTCGGTAGGCCCTGAGGTCGGTGAGTCGGTAGGCCCTGAGGTCGGTGAGTCGGTAGGTCCTGAGGTCGGTGAGTCGGTAGACCCTGAGGTCAGTGAGTCGGTAGGCCCTGAGGTCGGTGAGTCGGTAGACCCTGAGGTCGGTGAGTCGGTAGACCCTGAGGTCGGTGAGTCGGTAGGCCCTGAGGTCGGTGAGTCGGTAGGCCCTGAGGTCGGTGAGTCGGTAGGCCCTGAGGTCGGTGAGTCGGTAGGCCCTGAGGCCGGTGAGTCGGTAGGCCCTGAGGTCGGAGAGTCGGTAGGCCCTGAGGTCAGTGAGTCGGTAGACCCTGAGGTCCGTGAATCGGTAGGCCCTGAGGTCGGTGAGTCGGTAGGCCCTGAGGTCGGAGAGTCGGTAGGCCCTGAGGTCCGTGAATCGGTAGGCCCTGAGGTCGGAGAGTCGGTAGGCCCTGAGGTCAGTGAGTCGGTAGGCCCTGAAGTCGGTGAGTCGGTAGGTCCTGAGGTCGGTGAGTCGGTAGGTCCTGAGGTCGGTGAGTCGGTAGGCCCTGAGGTCGGTGAGTCGGTAGGCCCTGAGGTCGGTGAGTCGGTAGGCCCTGAGGTCAGTGAGTCGGTAGGTCCTGAGGTCCGTGAGTCGGTAGGCCCTGAGGTCAGTGAGTCGGTAGGTCCTGAGGTCAGTGAGTCGGTAGGTCCTGAGGTCAGTGATTCGGTAGGCCCTGAGGTCGGTGAGTCGGTAGGTCCTGAGGTCAGTGACTCGGTAGGTCCTGAGGTCAGTGAGTCGGTAGGCCCTGAGGTCGGTGAGTCGGTAGGTCCTGAGGTCAGTGAGTCAGTAGGTCCTGAGGTCAGTGAATCGGTAGGCCCTGAGGTCGGTGAGTCGGTAGGTCCTGAGGTCAGTGAGTCGGTAGGTCCTGAGGTCAGTGAGTCGGTAGGCCCTGAGGTCGGTGAGTCGGTAGGTCCTGAGGTCAGTGAGTCGGTAGGTCCTGAGGTCGGTGAGTCGGTAGGTCCTGAGGTCAGTGAGTCGGTAGGCCCTGAGGTCGGTGAGTCGGTAGGTCCTGAGGTAGGTGAGTCGGTAGGTCCTGAGGTCGGTGAGTCGGTAGGCCCTGAGGTCAGTGAGTCGGTAGGGCCTGAGGTCGGTGAGTCGGTAGGTCCTGAGGTCGGTGAGTCGGTAGGTCCTGAGGTCGGTGAGTCGGTAGGTCCTGAGGTCGGTGAGACGGTAGGTCCTGCGGTCGGTGAGTCCGTAGGTCCTGAGGTCGGTGAGTCGGTAGGTCCTGAGGTCGGTGAGTCGGTAGGCCCTGAGGTCGGTGAGTCGGTAGGTCCTGAGGTCGGTGAGTCGGTAGGCCCTGAGGTCGGTGAGTCGGTAGGTCCTGAGGTCGGTGAGTCGGTAGGCCCTGAGGTCTGTGAGTCGGTAGGTCCTGAGGTCGGTGAGTCGGTAGGCCCTGAGGTCAGTGAGTCGGTAGGTCCTGAGGTCAGTGAGTCGGTAGGTCCTGAGGTCGGTGAGTCGGTAGGTCCTGAGGTCAGTGAGTCGGTAGGTCCTGAGGTCGGTGAGTCGGTAGGTCCTGAAGTCAGTGAGTCGGTAGGTCCTGATGTCGGTGAGTCGGTAGGCCCTGAGGTCGGTGAGTCGGGAGGTCCTGAGGTCAGTGAGTCGGTAGGCCCTGAGGTAGGTGAGTCGGTAGGCCCTGAGGTCAGAGAGTCGGTAGGCCCTGAGGTCGGTGAGTCGGGAGGTCCTGAGGTCAGTGAGTAGGTAGGCCCTGAGGTAGGTGAGTCGGTAGGCCCTGAGGTCAGAGAGTCGGTAGGCCCTGAGGTCGGTGAGTCGGGAGGTCCTGAGGTCAGTGAGTCGGTAGGTCCTGAGGTCGGTGAGTCGGTAGGTCCTGAAGTCAGTGAGTCGGTAGGTCCTGATGTCGGTGAGTCGGTAGGCCCTGAGGTCGGTGAGTCGGGAGGTCCTGAGGTCAGTGAGTCGGTAGGCCCTGAGGTCGGTGAGTCGGTAGACCCTGAGGTCGGTGAGTCGGTAGGCCCTGAGATCAATGAGTCGGTAGGCGCTGAGGTCGGTGAGTCAGTAGGCCCTGAGGTCGGTGAGTCGGTAGGCCCTGAGGTCGGTGAGTCGGTAGGCCCTGAGGTCTGTGAGTCGGTAGGTCCTGAGGTCGGTGAGTCGGTAGGCCCTGAGGTCAGTGAGTCGGTAGGCCCTGAGGTCGGTGAGTCGGTAGGTCCTGAGGTCGGTGAGTCGGTAGGCCCTGAGGTCAGTGAGTCGGTAGGCCCTGAGGTCGGTGAGTCGGTAGGTCCTGAGGTCGGTGAGTCGGTAGGTCCTGAGGTCGGTGAGTCGGTAGGTCCTGAGGTCAGTGAGTCGGTAGGCCCTGAGGTCAGTGAGTCGGTAGGCTCTGAGGTCGGTGAGTCGGTAGGTCCTGAGGTCAGTGAGTCAGTAGGCCCTGAGGTCAGTGAGTCGGTAGGCCCTGAGGTCGATGAGTCGGTAGGTCCTGAGGTCAGTGAGTCAGTAGGCCCTGAGGTCGGTGAGTTGGTAGGTCCTGAGGTCGGTGAGTCAGTAGGCCCTGAGGTCGGTGAGTCGGTCGGCCCTGAGGTCAGTGAGTCGGTAGGCCCTGAGGTCGGTGAGTCGGTAGGCCCTGAGGTCGGTGAGTCGGTAGGTCCTGAGGTCAGTGAGTCGGTAGGCCCTGAGGTCGGTGAGTCGGTAGGCCCTGAGGTCGGTGAGTCGGTAGGCCCTGAGGTCGGTGAGTCGGTAGGCCCTGAGGTCGGTGAGTCGGTAGGCCCTGAGGTCGGTGAGTCGGTAGGTCCTGAGGTCAGTGAGTCAGTAGGCCCTGAGGTCGGTGAGTCGGTAGGTCCTGAGGTCGGTGAGTCAGTAGGCCCTGAGGTCGGTGAGTCGGTCGGCCCTGAGGTCGGTGAGTCGGTAGGCCCTGAGGTCGGTGAGTCGGTCGGCCCTGAGGTCGGTGAGTCGGTAGGCCCTGAGGTCGGTGAGTCGGTCGGTCCTGAGGTCAGTGAGTCGGTAGGCCCTGAGGTCAGTGAGTCGGTAGGCCCTGAGGTCGGTGAGTCGGTAGGTCCTGAGATCGGTGAGTCGGTAGGTCCTGAGGTCAGTGAGTCGGTAGGTCCTGAGGTCGGTGAGTCGGTAGGTCCTGAGGTCAGTGAGTCGGTAGGTCCTGAGGTCGGTGAGTCGGTAGGTCCTGAGGTCGGTGAGTCGGTAGGCCCTGAGGTCGGTGAGTCGGTAGGCCCTGAGGTCGGTGAGTCGGTAGGCCCTGAGGTCCGTAAGTCGGTAGGTCCTGAGATCGGTGAGTCGGTAGGCCCTGAGGTCAGTGTGTCAGTAGGCCCTGTCAGTGAGTCGGTAGGCCCTGAGGTCGGTGAGTCGGTAGGCCCTGAGGTCGGTGAGTCGGTAGGCCCTGAGGTCGGTGAGTCGGTAGGCCCTGAGGTCGGTGAGTCGGCAGGTCCTGAGGTCAGTGAGTCGGTAGGCCCTGAGGTCGGTGAGTCGGTAGGCCCTGAGGTCGGTGAGTCGGTAGGTCCTGAGGTCGGTGTGTCGGTAGACCCTGAGGTCAGTGAGTCGGTAGGCCCTGAGGTCGGTGAGTCGGTAGGCCCTGAGGTCGGTGAGTCGGTAGGTCCTGAGGTCGGTGAGTCGGTAGGCCCTGAGGTCGGTGAGTCGGTAGACCCTGAGGTCGGTGAGTCGGTAGACCCTGAGATCGGTGAGTCGGTAGGCCCTGAGGTCGGTGAGTCGGTAGGTCCTGAGGTCGGTGAGTCGGTAGGCCCTGAGGCCGGTGAGTCGGTAGGTCCTGAGGTCAGTGAGTCGGTAGGCCCTGAGGTCGGTGAGTCGGTAGGCCCTGAGGTCGGTGAGTCGGTAGACCCTGAGGTCGGTGAGTCGGTAGGCCCTGAGGTCGGTGAGTCGGTAGGTCCTCAGGTCAGTGAGTCGGTAGGCCCTGAGGTCGGTGAGTCGGTAGGCCCTGAGGTCGGTGAGTCAGTAAGTACTGAGGTCGGTGAGTCGGTAGGTCCTGAGGTCGGTGAGTCGGTAGGCCCTGAGGTCAGTGAGTTGGTAGGCCCTGAGGTCAGTGAATCGTTAGGTCCTGAGGTCGGTGAGTCGGTACGCCCTGAGGTTAGTGAGTCGGTAGGCCCTGAGGTCGGTGAGTCGGTAGGCCCTGAGGTCGGTGAGTCAGTAAGTCCTGAGGTCGGTGAGTCGGTAGGCCCTGAGGTCGGTGAGTCGGTAGGTTCTGAGGTCGGTGAGTCGGTACGCCCTGAGGTCGGTGAGTCGGTAGGTTCTGAGGTCGGTGAGTCGCTAGATCCTGAGGTCAGTGAGTCGGTAGGCCCTGAGGTCGGTGAGTCGGTAGGTTCTGAGGTCGGTGAGTCGGTAGACCCTGAGGTCAGTGAGTCGGTAGGCCCTGAGGTCGGTGAGTCGGTAGGTCCTGAGGTCAGTGATTCGGTAGGCCCTGAGGTCGGTGAGTCGGTAGGTCCTGAGGTCAGTGAGTCGGGAGGTCCTGAGGTCGGTGAGTCGGTAGACCCTGAGGTCGGTGAGTCGGTAGACCCTGAGGTCAGTGAGTCGGTAGGCCCTGAGGTCGGTGAGTCGGTAGGCCCTGAGGTCAGTGAGTCGGTAGGTCCTGAGGTCAGTGAGTCGGTAGACCCTGAGGTCAGTGAGTCGGTAGGTCCTGATGTCAGTGAGTCGGTAGACCCTGAGGTCGGTGAGTCGGTAGGCCCTGAGGTCGGTGAGTCGGTAGGCCCTGAGGTCGGTGAGTCGGTAGGCCCTGAGGTCGGTGAGTCGGTAGGCCCTGAGGTCGGTGAGTCGGTAGGCCCTGAGTACGGTGAGTCGGTAGGCCCTGAGGTCGGTGAGTCGGTAGGTCCTGAGGTCGGTGAGTCGGTAGACCCTGAGGTCGGTGAGTCGGTAGGCCCTGAGGTCGGTGAGTCGGGAGGTCCTGAGGTCAGTGAGTCGGTAGGTCCTGAGGTCGGTGAGTCGGTAGGTCCTGAAGTCAGTGAGTCGGTAGGTCCTGATGTCGGTGAGTCGGTAGGCCCTGAGGTCGGTGAGTCGGGAGGTCCTGAGGTCAGTGAGTCGGTAGGCCCTGAGGTCGGTGAGTCGGTAGACCCTGAGGTCGGTGAGTCGGTAGGCCCTGAGATCAATGAGTCGGTAGGCGCTGAGGTCGGTGAGTCAGTAGGCCCTGAGGTCGGTGAGTCGGTAGGCCCTGAGGTCGGTGAGTCGGTAGGCCCTGAGGTCTGTGAGTCGGTAGGTCCTGAGGTCGGTGAGTCGGTAGGCCCTGAGGTCAGTGAGTCGGTAGGCCCTGAGGTCGGTGAGTCGGTAGGTCCTGAGGTCGGTGAGTCGGTAGGCCCTGAGGTCAGTGAGTCGGTAGGCCCTGAGGTCGGTGAGTCGGTAGGTCCTGAGGTCGGTGAGTCGGTAGGTCCTGAGGTCGGTGAGTCGGTAGGTCCTGAGGTCAGTGAGTCGGTAGGCCCTGAGGTCAGTGAGTCGGTAGGCTCTGAGGTCGGTGAGTCGGTAGGTCCTGAGGTCAGTGAGTCAGTAGGCCCTGAGGTCAGTGAGTCGGTAGGCCCTGAGGTCGATGAGTCGGTAGGTCCTGAGGTCAGTGAGTCAGTAGGCCCTGAGGTCGGTGAGTTGGTAGGTCCTGAGGTCGGTGAGTCAGTAGGCCCTGAGGTCGGTGAGTCGGTCGGCCCTGAGGTCAGTGAGTCGGTAGGCCCTGAGGTCGGTGAGTCGGTAGGCCCTGAGGTCGGTGAGTCGGTAGGTCCTGAGGTCAGTGAGTCGGTAGGCCCTGAGGTCGGTGAGTCGGTAGGCCCTGAGGTCGGTGAGTCGGTAGGCCCTGAGGTCGGTGAGTCGGTAGGCCCTGAGGTCGGTGAGTCGGTAGGCCCTGAGGTCGGTGAGTCGGTAGGTCCTGAGGTCAGTGAGTCGGTAGGCCCTGAGGTCGGTGAGTCGGTAGGTCCTGAGGTCGGTGAGTCAGTAGGCCCTGAGGTCGGTGAGTCGGTCGGCCCTGAGGTCGGTGAGTCGGTAGGCCCTGAGGTCGGTGAGTCGGTCGGCCCTGAGGTCGGTGAGTCGGTAGGCCCTGAGGTCGGTGAGTCGGTCGGTCCTGAGGTCAGTGAGTCGGTAGGCCCTGAGGTCAGTGAGTCGGTAGGTCCTGAGATCGGTGAGTCGGTAGGTCCTGAGGTCAGTGAGTCGGTAGGTCCTGAGGTCGGTGAGTCGGTAGGTCCTGAGGTCAGTGAGTCGGTAGGTCCTGAGGTCGGTGAGTCGGTAGGTCCTGAGGTCGGTGAGTCGGTAGGCCCTGAGGTCGGTGAGTCGGTAGGCCTTGAGGTCGGTGAGTCGGTAGGCCCTGAGGTCCGTAAGTCGGTAGGTCCTGAGATCGGTGAGTCGGTAGGCCCTGAGGTCAGTGTGTCAGTAGGCCCTGTCAGTGAGTCGGTAGGCCCTGAGGTCGGTGAGTCGGTAGGCCCTGCGGTCGGTGAGTCGGTAGGCCCTGAGGTCGGTGAGTCGGTAGGCCCTGAGGTCGGTGAGTCGGCAGGTCCTGAGGTCAGTGAGTCGGTAGGCCCTGAGGTCGGTGAGTCGGTAGGCCCTGAGGTCGGTGAGTCGGTAGGTCCTGAGGTCGGTGAGTCGGTAGACCCTGAGGTCAGTGAGTCGGTAGGCCCTGAGGTCGGTGAGTCGGTAGGCCCTGAGGTCGGTGAGTCGGTAGGTCCTGAGGTCGGTGAGTCGGTAGGCCCTGAGGTCGGTGAGTCGGTAGACCCTGAGGTCGGTGAGTCGGTAGACCCTGAGATCGGTGAGTCGGTAGGCCCTGAGGTCGGTGAGTCGGTAGGTCCTGAGGTCGGTGAGTCGGTAGGCCCTGAGGCCGGTGAGTCGGTAGGTCCTGAGGTCAGTGAGTCGGTAGGCCCTGAGGTCGGTGAGTCGGTAGACCCTGAGGTCGGTGAGTCGGTAGGCCCTGAGGTCGGTGAGTCGGTAGGTCCTGAGGTCGGTGAGTCGGTAGGCCCTGAGGTCGGTGAGTCGGTAGGCCCTGAGGTCGGTGAGTCAGTAAGTACTGAGGTCGGTGAGTCGGTAGGTCCTGAGGTCGGTGAGTCGGTAGGCCCTGAGGTCAGTGAGTTGGTAGGCCCTGAGGTCAGTGAATCGGTAGGTCCTGAGGTCAGTGAGTCGGTACGCCCTGAGGTTAGTGAGTCGGTAGGCCCTGAGGTCGGTGAGTCGGTATGCCCTGAGGTCGGTGAGTCAGTAGGTCCTGAGGTCGGTGAGTCGGTACGCCCTGAGGTCGGTGAGTCGGTAGGTTCTGAGGTCGGTGAGTCGGTACGCCCTGAGGTCGGTGAGTCGGTAGGTTCTGAGGTCGGTGAGTCGGTAGGTCCTGAGGTCAGTGAGTCGGTAGGCCCTGAGGTCGGTGAGTCGGTAGGTTCTGAGGTCGGTGAGTCGGTAGACCCTGAGGTCAGTGAGTCGGTAGGTCCTGAGGTCAGTGAGTCGGTAGACCCTGAGGTCAGTGAGTCGGTAGGTCCTGATGTCAGTGAGTCGGTAGACCCTGAGGTCGGTGAGTCGGTAGGCCCTGAGGTCGGTGAGTCGGTAGGCCCTGAGGTCGGTGAGTCGGTAGGCCCTGAGGTCGGTGAGTCGGTAGGCCCTGAGGTCGGTGAGTCGGTAGGCCCTGAGTACGGTGAGTCGGTAGGCCCTGAGGTCGGTGAGTCGGTAGGTCCTGAGGTCGGTGAGTCGGTAGACCCTGAGGTCGGTGAGTCGGTAGGCCCTGAGGTCGGTGAGTCGGTAGACCCTGAGGTCGGTGAGTCGGTAGACCCTGAGGTCGGTGAGTCGGTAGGCCCTGAGGTCGGTGAGTCGGTAGGCCCTGAGGCCGGTGAGTCGGTAGGCCCTGAGGTCGGAGAGTCGGTAGGCCCTGAGGTCAGTGAGTCGGTAGACCCTGAGGTCCGTGAATCGGTAGGCCCTGAGGTCGGTGAGTCGGTAGGCCCTGAGGTCGGAGAGTCGGTAGGCCCTGAGGTCCGTGAATCGGTAGGCCCTGAGGTCGGAGAGTCGGTAGGCCCTGAGGTCAGTGAGTCGGTAGGCCCTGAAGTCGGTGAGTCGGTAGGTCCTGAGGTCGGTGAGTCGGTAGGTCCTGAGGTCGGTGAGTCGGTAGGCCCTGAGGTCGGTGAGTCGGTAGGCCCTGAGGTCGGTGAGTCGGTAGGCCCTGAGGTCAGTGAGTCGGTAGGTCCTGAGGTCCGTGAGTCGGTAGGCCCTGAGGTCAGTGAGTCGGTAGGTCCTGAGGTCAGTGAGTCGGTAGGTCCTGAGGTCAGTTATTCGGTAGGCCCTGAGGTCGGTGAGTCGGTAGGTCCTGAGGTCAGTGACTCGGTAGGTCCTGAGGTCAGTGAGTCGGTAGGCCCTGAGGTCGGTGAGTCGGTAGGTCCTGAGGTCGGTGAGTCGGTAGGCCCTGAGGTCCGTAAGTCGGTAGGTCCTGAGGTCAGTGAGTCAGTAGGTCCTGAGGTCAGTGAATCGGTAGGTCCTGAGGTCGGTGAGTCGGTAGGCCCTGAGGTCGGTGAGTCGGTAGGCCCTGAGGTCGGTGAGTCGGTAGGCCCTGAGGTCCGTAAGTCGGTAGGTCCTGAGATCGGTGAGTCGGTAGGCCCTGAGGTCAGTGTGTCAGTAGGCCCTGAGGTCAGTGAGTCGGTAGGCCCTGAGGTCGGTGAGTCGGTAGGCCCTGAGGTCGGTGAGTCGGTAGTCCCTGAGGTCAGTGAGTCACTAGGTCCTGAGGTCGGTGAATCGGTAGGCCCTGAGGTCAGTGAGTCAGTAGGTCCTGTGAGGTCGGTGAGTCTGTAGGCCCTGAGGTCAGTGAGTCGGTAGGCCCTGAGGTCAGTGAGTCGGTAGGTCCTGAGGTCGGTGAGTCAGTAGGCCCTGAGGTCGGTGAGTCGGTCGGCCCTGAGGTCGGTGAGTCGGTAGGCCCTGAGGTCGGTGAGTCGGTAGGTCCTGAGGTCGGTGAGTCAGTAGGCCCTGAGGTCGGTGAGTCGGTAGGCCCTGAGGTCGGTGAGTCGGTAGGCCCTGAGGTCGGTGAGTCGGTCGGCCCTGAGGTCGGTGAGTCGGTAGGCCCTGAGGTCGGTGAGTCGGTCGGTCCTGAGGTCAGTGAGTCGGTAGGCCCTGAGGTCAGTGAGTCGGTAGGCCCTGAGGTCAGTGAGTCGGTAGGTCCTGAGGTCAGTGAATCGGTAGGTCCTGAGGTCAGTTATTCGGTAGGCCCTGAGGTCGGTGAGTCGGTAGGTCCTGAGGTCAGTGACTCGGTAGGTCCTGAGGTCAGTGAGTCGGTAGGCCCTGAGGTCGGTGAGTCGGTAGGTCCTGAGGTCAGTGAGTCAGTAGGTCCTGAGGTCAGTGAATCGGTAGGTCCTGAGGTCGGTGAGTCGGTAGGCCCTGAGGTCGGTGAGTCGGTAGGCCCTGAGGTCGGTGAGTCGGTAGGCCCTGAGGTCCGTAAGTCGGTAGGTCCTGAGATCGGTGAGTCGGTAGGCCCTGAGGTCAGTGTGTCAGTAGGCCCTGAGGTCAGTGAGTCGGTAGGCCCTGAGGTCGGTGAGTCGGTAGGCCCTGAGGTCGGTGAGTCGGTAGGCCCTGAGGTCAGTGAGTCACTAGGTCCTGAGGTCGGTGAATCGGTAGGCCCTGAGGTCAGTGAGTCAGTAGGTCCTGTGAGGTCGGTGAGTCTGTAGGCCCTGAGGTCAGTGAGTCGGTAGGCCCTGAGGTCAGTGAGTCGGTAGGTCCTGAGGTCGGTGAGTCAGTAGGCCCTGAGGTCGGTGAGTCGGTCGGCCCTGAGGTCGGTGAGTCGGTAGGCCCTGAGGTCGGTGAGTCGGTAGGTCCTGAGGTCGGTGAGTCAGTAGGCCCTGAGGTCGGTGAGTCGGTAGGCCCTGAGGTCGGTGAGTCGGTAGGCCCTGAGGTCGGTGAGTCGGTCGGCCCTGAGGTCGGTGAGTCGGTAGGCCCTGAGGTCGGTGAGTCGGTCGGTCCTGAGGTCAGTGAGTCGGTAGGCCCTGAGGTCAGTGAGTCGGTAGGTCCTGAGATCGGTGAGTCGGTAGGTCCTGAGGTCAGTGAGTCGGTAGGTCCTGAGGTCGGTGAGTCGGTAGGTCCTGAGGTCAGTGAGTCGGTAGGTCCTGAGGTCGGTGAGTCGGTAGGTCCTGAGGTCGGTGAGTCGGTAGGCCCTGAGGTCGGTGAGTCGGTAGGCCCTGAGGTCGGTGAGTCGGTAGGCCCTGAGGTCCGTAAGTCGGTAGGTCCTGAGATCGGTGAGTCGGTAGGCCCTGAGGTCAGTGTGTCAGTAGGCCCTGAGGTCAGTGAGTCGGTAGGCCCTGAGGTCGGTGAGTCGGTAGGCCCTGAGGTCGGTGAGTCGGTAGGCCCTGAGGTCAGTGAGTCACTAGGTCCTGAGGTCGGTGAATCGGTAGGCCCTGAGGTCGGTGAGTCGGCAGGTCCTGAGGTCAGTGAGTCGGTAGGCCCTGAGGTCGGTGAGTCGGTAGGCCCTGAGGTCGGTGAGTCGGTAGGTCCTGAGGTCGGTGAGTCGGTAGACCCTGAGGTCAGTGAGTCGGTAGGCCCTGAGGTCGGTGAGTCGGTAGGCCCTGAGGTCGGTGAGTCGGTAGGTCCTGAGGTCGGTGAGTCGGTAGGCCCTGAGGTCGGTGAGTCGGTAGACCCTGAGGTCGGTGAGTCGGTAGGCCCTGAGGTCGGTGAGTCGGTAGACCCTGAGGTCGGTGAGTCGGTAGGCCCTGAGGTCGGTGAGTCGGTAGGCCCTGAGGTCAGTGAGTCGGTAGGCCCTGAGGTCAGTGAGTCGGTAGGCCCTGAGGTCAGTGAGTCGGTAGGTCCTGAGGTCGGTGAGTCGGTAGGTCCTGAGGTCGGTGAGTCGGTAGGTCCTGAGGTCGGTGAGTCGGTAGGTCCTGAGGTCGGTGAGACGGTACGCCCTGAGGTCGGTGAGTCGGTAGGTTCTGAGGTCGGTGAGTCGGTATGCCCTGAGGTCGGTGAGTCGGTAGGCCCTGAGGCCGGTGAGTCGGTAGGCCCTGAGGTCGGAGAGTCGGTAGGCCCTGAGGTCAGTGAGTCGGTAGACCCTGAGGTCCGTGAATCGGTAGGCCCTGAGGTCGGTGAGTCGGTAGACCCTGAGGTCGGAGAGTCGGTAGGCCCTGAGGTCCGTGAATCGGTAGGCCCTGAGGTCGGAGAGTCGGTAGGCCCTGAGGTCAGTGAGTCCGTAGGCCCTGAAGTCGGTGAGTCGGTAGGTCCTGAGGTCGGTGAGTCGGTAGGTCCTGAGGTCGTTGAGTCGGTAGGCCCTGAGGTCGGTGAGTCGGTAGGCCCTGAGGTCGGTGAGTCGGTAGGCCCTGAGGTCAGTGAGTCGGTAGGTCCTGAGGTCCGTGAGTCGGTAGGCCCTGAGGTCAGTGAGTCGGTAGGTCCTGAGGTCAGTGACTCGGTAGGTCCTGAGGTCAGTGAGTCGGTAGGCCCTGAGGTCGGTGAGTCGGTAGGTCCTGAGGTCAGTGAGTCAGTAGGTCCTGAGGTCAGTGAATCGGTAGGTCCTGAGGTCGGTGAGTCGGTAGGCCCTGAGGTCGGTGAGTCGGTAGGCCCTGAGGTCGGTGAGTCGGTAGGCCCTGAGGTCCGTAAGTCGGTAGGTCCTGAGATCGGTGAGTCGGTAGGCCCTGAGGTCAGTGTGTCAGTAGGCCCTGAGGTCAGTGAGTCGGTAGGCCCTGAGGTCGGTGAGCCGGTAGGCCCTGAGGTCGGTGAGTCGGTAGGCCCTGAGGTCAGTGAGTCGGTAGGTCCTGAGGTCAGTGAGTCGGTAGACCCTGAGGTCAGTGAGTCGGTAGGTCCTGATGTCAGTGAGTCGGTAGACCCTGAGGTCGGTGAGTCGGTAGGCCCTGAGGTCGGTGAGTCGGTAGGCCCTGAGGTCGGTGAGTCGGTAGGCCCTGAGGTCGGTGAGTCAGTAGGCCCTGAGGTCGGTGAGTCGGTAGGCCCTGAGTACGGTGAGTCGGTAGGCCCTGAGGTCGGTGAGTCGGTAGGCCCTGAGGTCGGTGAGTCGGTAGGTCCTGAGGTCGGTGAGTCGGTAGACCCTGAGGTCAGTGAGTCGGTATGCCCTGAGGTCGGTGAGTCGGTAGACCCTGAGGTCGGTGAGTCGGTAGACCCTGAGGTCGGTGAGTCGGTAGGCCCTGAGGTCGGTGAGTCGGTAGGCCCTGAGGTCGGTGAGTCGGTAGGCCCTGAGGTCGGTGAGTCGGTAGGCCCTGAGGCCGGTGAGTCGGTAGGCCCTGAGGTCGGAGAGTCGGTAGGCCCTGAGGTCAGTGAGTCGGTAGACCCTGAGGTCCGTGAATCGGTAGGCCCTGAGGTCGGTGAGTCGGTAGGCCCTGAGGTCGGAGAGTCGGTAGGCCCTGAGGTCCGTGAATCGGTAGGCCCTGAGGTCGGAGAGTCGGTAGGCCCTGAGGTCAGTGAGTCGGTAGGCCCTGAAGTCGGTGAGTCGGTAGGTCCTGAGGTCGGTGAGTCGGTAGGTCCTGAGGTCGGTGAGTCGGTAGGCCCTGAGGTCGGTGAGTCGGTAGGCCCTGAGGTCGGTGAGTCGGTAGGCCCTGAGTTCAGTGAGTCGGTAGGTCCTGAGGTCCGTGAGTCGGTAGGCCCTGAGGTCAGTGAGTCGGTAGGTCCTGAGGTCAGTGAGTCGGTAGGTCCTGAGGTCAGTGATTCGGTAGGCCCTGAGGTCGGTGAGTCGGTAGGTCCTGAGGTCAGTGACTCGGTAGGTCCTGAGGTCAGTGAGTCGGTAGGCCCTGAGGTCGGTGAGTCGGTAGGTCCTGAGATCAGTGAGTCGGTAGGTCCTGAGGTCCGTAAGTCGGTAGGTCCTGAGATCGGTGAGTCGGTAGGCCCTGAGGTCAGTGTGTCAGTAGGCCCTGAGGTCAGTGAGTCGGTAGGCCCTGAGGTCGGTGAGTCGGTAGGCCCTGAGGTCGGTGAGTCGGTAGGCCCTGAGGTCGGTGAGTCGGTAGGCCCTGAGGTCGGTGAGTCGGTAGGCCCTGAGGTCAGTGAGTCACTAGGTCCTGAGGTCGGTGAATCGGTAGGCCCTGAGGTCGGTGAGTCGGCAGGTCCTGAGGTCAGTGAGTCGGTAGGCCCTGAGGTCGGTGAGTCGGTAGGCCCTGAGGTCGGTGAGTCGGTAGGTCCTGAGGTCGGTGAGTCGGTAGACCCTGAGGTCAGTGAGTCGGTAGGCCCTGAGGTCGGTGAGTCGGTAGGCCCTGAGGTCGGTGAGTCGGTAGGTCCTGAGGTCGGTGAGTCGGTAGGCCCTGAGGTCGGTGAGTCGGTAGACCCTGAGGTCGGTGAGTCGGTAGACCCTGAGATCGGTGAGTCGGTAGGCCCTGAGGTCGGTGAGTCGTTAGGTCCTGAGGTCGGTGAGTCGGTAGGCCCTGAGGCCGGTGAGTCGGTAGGTCCTGAGGTCAGTGAGTCGGTAGGCCCTGAGGTCGGTGAGTCGGTAGGCCCTGAGGTCGGTGAGTCGGTAGGTCCTGAGGTCGGTGAGTCGGTAGGTCCTGAGGTCGGTGAGTCGGTAGGCCCTGAGGTCGGTGAGTCGGTAGGCCCTGAGGTCGGTGAGTCAGTAAGTCCTGAGGTCGGTGAGTCGGTAGGGCCTGAGGTCGGTGAGTCGGTAGGTCCTGAGGTCGGTGAGTCGGTAGGTCCTGAGGTCGGTGAGTCGGTAGGCCCTGAGGTCGGTGAGTCGGTAGGTCCTGCGGTCGGTGAGTCCGTAGGTCCTGAGGTCGGTGAGTCGGTAGGTCCTGAGGTCGGTGAGTCGGTAGGCCCTGAGGTCGGTGAGTCGGTAGGTCCTGAGGTCGGTGAGTCGGTAGGCCCTGAGGTCGGTGAGTCGGTAGGTCCTGAGGTCAGTGAGTCGGTAGGTCCTGAGGTCGGTGAGTCGGTAGGCCCTGAGGTCGGTGAGTCGTTAGGTCCTGAAGTCAGTGAGTCGGTATGTCCTGATGTCGGTGAGTCGGTAGGCCCTGAGGTCGGTGAGTCGGGAGGTCCTGAGGTCAGTGAGTCGGTAGGCCTGAGGTAGGTGAGTCGGTAGGCCCTGAGGTCAGAGAGTCGGTAGGCCCTGAGGTCGGTGAGTCGGGAGGTCCTGAGGTCAGTGAGTCGGTATGTCCTGATGTCGGTGAGTCGGTAGGCCCTGAAGTCAGTGAGTCGGTATGTCCTGATGTCGGTGAGTCGGTAGGCCCTGAGGTCGGTGAGTCGGGAGGTCCTGAGGTCAGTGAGTCGGTAGGTCCTGAGGTCGGTGAGTCGGTAGGCCCTGAGGTCGGTGAGTCGGGAGGTCCTGAGGTCAGTGAGTCGGTAGGCCCTGAGGTAGGTGAGTCGGTAGACCCTGAGGTCGGTGAGTCGGTAGGCCCTGAGATCAATGAGTCGGTAGGCCCTGAGGTCGGTGAGTCAGTAGGCCCTGAGGTCGGTGAGTCGGTAGGCCCTGAGGTCGGTGAGTCAGTAGGCCCTGAGGTCTGTGAGTCGGTAGGTCCTGAGGTCGGTGAGTCGGTAGGCCCTGAGGTCAGTGAGTCGGTAGGCCCTGAGGTCGGTGAGTCGGTAGGTCCTGAGGTCGGTGAGTCGGTAGGCCCTGAGGTCAGTGAGTCGGTAGGCCCTGAGGTCGGTGAGTCGGTAGGTCCTGAGGTCGGTGAGTCGGTAGGTCCTGAGGTCGGTGAGTCGGTAGGTCCTGAGGTCAGTGAGTCGGTAGGCCCTGAGGTCAGTGAGTCGGTAGGCTCTGAGGTCGGTGAGTCGGTAGGCCCTGAGGTCAGTGAGTCGGTAGGCCCTGAGGTCGGTGAGTCGGTAGGTCCTGAGGTCAGTGAGTCGGTAGGCCCTGAGGTCAGTGAGTCGGTAGGCCCTGAGGTCGATGAGTCGGTAGGTCCTGAGGTCAGTGAGTCAGTAGGCCCTGAGGTCGGTGAGTTGGTAGGTCCTGAGGTCGGTGAGTCAGTAGGCCCTGAGGTCGGTGAGTCGGCCGGCCCTGAGGTCAGTGAGTCGGTAGGCCCTGAGGTCGGTGAGTCGGTAGGCCCTGAGGTCGGTGAGTCGGCAGGTCCTGAGGTCAGTGAGTCGGTAGGCCCTGAGGTCGGTGAGTCGGTAGGCCCTGAGGTCGGTGAGTCGGTAGGCCCTGAGGTCGGTGAGTCGGTAGGCCCTGAGGTCGGTGAGTCGGTAGGCCCTGAGGTCGGTGAGTCGGTAGGTCCTGAGGTCAGTGAGTCAGTAGGCCCTGAGGTCGGTGAGTCGGTAGGTCCTGAGGTCGGTGAGTCAGTAGGCCCTGAGGTCGGTGAGTCGGTAGGCCCTGAGGTCGGTGAGTCGGTAGGCCCTGAGGTCGGTGAGTCGGTAGGTCCTGAGGTCAGTGAGTCAGTAGGCCCTGAGGTCGGTGAGTCGGTAGGTCCTGAGGTCGGTGAGTCAGTAGGTCCTGAGATCGGTGAGTCGGTAGGTCCTGAGGTCAGTGAGTCGGTAGGTCCTGAGGTCGGTGAGTCGGTAGGTCCTGAGGTCAGTGAGTCGGTAGGTCCTGAGGTCGGTGAGTCGGTAGGTCCTGAGGTCGGTGAGTTGGTAGGCCCTGAGGTCGGTGAGTCGGTAGGCCCTGAGGTCGGTGAGTCGGTAGGCCCTGAGGTCCGTAAGTCGGTAGGTCCTGAGATCGGTGAGTCGGTAGGCCCTGAGGTCAGTGTGTCAGTAGGCCCTGAGGTCAGTGAGTCGGTAGGCCCTGAGGTCGGTGAGTCGGTAGGTCCTGAGGTCAGTGAGTCGTTAGGTCCTGAGGTCAGTGAGTCGATAGGCCCTGAGGTAGGTGAGTCGGTAGGCCCTGAGGTCGGTGAGTCGGTAGGTCCTGAGGTCAGTGAGTCGGTAGGTCCTGAGGTCAGTGAGTCGGTAGGCCCTGAGGTCGGTGAGTCGGTAGGTCCTGAGGTCAGTGAGTCGGTAGGCCCTGAGGTCGGTGAGTCGGTAGGCCCTGAGGTCAGTGAGTCGGTAGGTCCTGAGATCGGTGAGTCGGTAGGCCCTGAGGTCAGTGAGTCAGTAGGTCCTGAGGTCTGTGAGTCGGTAGGCCCTGAGGTCGGTGAGTCGGTAGGTCCTGAGGTCAGTGAGTCGATAGGCCCTGAGGTAGGTGAGTCGGTAGGCCCTGAGGTCGGTGAGTCGGTAGGTCCTGAGGTCTGTGAGTCGGTAGGTCCTGAGGTCAGTGAGTCGGTAGGCCCTGAGGTCGGTGAGTCGGTAGGTCCTGAGGTCAGTGAGTCGGTAGGCCCTGAGGTCGGTGAGTCGGTAGGCCCTGAGGTCATTGTGTTGTTAGGTCCTGAGTTTAGCGAGTAGGTAGGCCCTGAGGTTGGTGAGTTGGTAGGCCCTAGTGTTGGTGAGTCGGTCAGCCCTGAGTTTGGTGTGTCGGTAGGCCCTGAGTTTGGTGTGTCGGTGGGCCCTGAGGTCAGTGTGTCGGTAGGTCCTGAATTTGGTGCGTCGGTAGGCCCTGAGTTTGGTGAGTTGGTAGGCCCTGAGGTCAGTGAGTCGGTAGGTCCTGAGGTCAGTGAGTCGGTAGGCCCTGAGGTCGGTGAGTCGTTAGGCCCTGAGGTCAGTGAGTCGGTAGGCCCTGAGTTCAGTGAGTCGGTAGGCCCTGAGTTCAGTGAGTCGGTAGGCCCTGAGGTCAGTGAGTCGGTAGGCCCTGAGGTCGGTGAGTCAGTAGGCCCTGAGGTCGGTGAGTCGGTAGGCCCTGAGGTCGGTGAGTCGGTAGGCCCTGAGGTCGGTGAGTCGGTAGGCCCTGAGGTCGGTGAGTCGGTAGGCCCTGAGGTCGGTGAGTCGGTAGGCCCTGAGGTCAATGAGTCGGTAGACCCTGAGGTCAGTGAGTCGGTAGGCCCTTAGGTCGGTGAGTCGGTAGGCCCTGAGGTCGGTGAGTCGGTAGGCCCTGAGGTCGGTGAGTCGGTAGGTCCTGAGGTCAGTGAGTCGGTAGGCCCTGAGGTCGGTGAGTCGGTAGGCCCTGAGGTCGGTGAATCGGTAGGCCCTGAGATCAGCGAGTTGGTAGGTCCTGAGGTGGGCGAGTAGGTAGGCCCTGAGTTCAGCGAGTCGGTAGGCCCTGAGTTCAGCGAGTTGGTCGGCCCTGAGTTCAGCGAGTTGATAGGCCCTGAGTTCAGCGAGCAGATAGGCCCTGAGTTCAGCGAGTTGGTAGGCCCTGAGTTCAGCGAGTCGGTAGGCCCTGAGTTCAGCGAGTTGGTAGGCCCTGAGTTCAGCAAGTCGGTAGGCCCTGAGTTCAGCGAGTCGGTAGGCCCTGAGTTCAGCGAGTCAGTAGGTCCTGAGTTCAGCGAGTCGGTAGGCCCTGAGATTAGCGAGTCGGTAGGCCCTGAGTTCAGCGAGTCGGTAGGTCCTGAGTTCAGCGAGTCGGTAGGCCCTGAGTTCAGCGAGTCGGTAGGTCCTGAGTTCAGCGAGTTGGTAGGCCCTGAGTTCAGCGAGTAGATAGGCCATGAGTTCAGCGAGTCGGTAGGTCCTGAGTTCAGCGAGTCGGTAGGCCCTGAGTTCAGCGAGTAGATAGGCCCTGAGTTCAGCGAGTTGGTAGGCCCTGAGTTCAGCGAGTTGGTAGGCCCTGAGTTCAACGAGTAGATAGGCCCTGAGTTCAGCGAGTTGGTAGGCCCTGAGTTCAGCGAGTAGATAGGCCCTGAGTTCAGCGAGTTGGTAGGCCCTGAGTTCAGCGAGTTGGTAGGCCCTGAGTTCAGCGAGTAGATAGGCCCTGAGTTCAGCGAGTTGGTAGGCCCCGAGTTCAGCGAGTAGATAGGCCCTGAGTTCAGCGAGTCGGTAGGCCCTGAGTTCAACGAGTAGATAGGCCCTGAGTTCAGCGAGTCGGTAGGCCCTGAGTTCAACGAGTAGATAGGCCATGAGTTCAGCGAGTTGGTAGGCCCTGAGTTCAGCGAGTAGATAGGCCCTGAGTTCAGCGAGTTGGTAGACCCCGAGTTCAGTGAGTAGATAGGCCCTGAGTTCAGCGAGTAGATAGGCCATGAGTTCAGCGAGTCGGTAGGTCCTGAGTTCAGCGAGTCGGTAGGCCCTGAGTTCAGCGAGTAGATAGGCCCTGAGTTCAGCGAGTTGGTAGGCCCTGAGTTCAGCGAGTAGATAGGCCCTGAGTTCAGCGAGTCGATAGGCCCTGATTTCAGCGAGTTGGTAGGCACTGAGTTCAGCGAGTTGGTATGCCCTGAGTTCAGCGAGTAGATAGGCCCTGAGTTCAGCGAGTTGGTAGGCCCTGAGTTCAGCGAGTTGGTAGGCCCTGAGTTCAGCGAGTCGGTAGGCCCTGAGTTCAGCGAGTTGGTAGGCCCTGAGTTCAGCGAGTAGATAGGCCCTGAGTTCAGCGAGTTGGTAGGCCCTGAGTTCAGCGAGTCGGTAGGCCCTGAGTTCAGTGAGTCGGTAGGTCCTGAGTTCAGCGAGTAGATAGGCCCTGAGTTCAGCGAGTAGATAGGCCCTGAGTTCAGCGAGTAGATAGGCTCTGAGTTCAGCGAGTTGGTAGGCCCTGAGTTCAGCGAGTAGATAGGCCCTGAGTTCAGCGAGTTGGTAGGCCCTGAGTTCAGCGAGTAGATAGGCCCTGAGTTCAGCGAGTCGGTAGGCCCTGAGTTCAGCGAGTTGGTAGGCCCTGAGTTCAGCGAGTAGATAGGCCCTGAGTTCAGCGAGTTGGTAGGCCCTGAGTTCAGCGAGTTGGTAGGCCCTGAGTTCAGCGAGTCGATAGGCCCTGTGTTCAGCGAGTCGGTAGGCCCTGAGTTCAGCGAGTAGATAGGCCCTGAGTTCAGCGAGTTGTTAGGCCCTGAGTTCAGCGAGTTGGTAGGCCCTGAGGTCGGTGAGTTGGTAGGCCCTGAGTTCAGCGAGTAGATAGGCCCTGAGTTCAGCGAGTTGTTAGGCCCTGAGTTCAGCGAGTCGGTAGGCCCTGAGTTCAGTGAGTCGGTAGGTCCTGAGTTCAGCGAGTAGATAGGCCCTGAGTTCAGCGAGTAGATAGGCCCTGAATTCAGCGAGTAGATAGGCCCTAAGTTCAGCGAGTTGGTAGGACCTGAGTTCAGCGAGTAGATAGGCCCTGAGTTCAGCGAGTTGGTAGGCCCTGAATTCAGCGAGTAGATAGGCCCTAAGTTCAGCGAGTTGGTAGGACCTGAGTTCAGCGAGTAGATAGGCCCTGAGTTCAGCGAGTTGGTAGGCCCTGAGTTCAGCGAGTTGGTAGGCCCTGAGTTCAGCGAGTAGATAGGCCCTGAGTTCAGCGAGTTGGTAGGCCCTGAGGTCGGTGAGTTGGTAGGCCCTGAGTTCAGCGAGTAGATAGGCCCTGAGTTCAGCGAGTTGTTAGGCCCTGAGTTCAGCGAGTCGTTAGGCCCTGAGTTCAGCGAGTCGGTAGGCCCTGAGTTCAGCGAGTAGATATGCCCTGAGTTCAGCGAGTAGATAGGCCCTGAGTTCAGCGAGTAGATAGGCCCTGAGTTCAGCGAGTCGGTAGGCCCTGAGTTCAACGAGTAAATAGGCCCTGAGTTCAGCGAGTAGATAGGCCCTGAGTTCAGCGAGTAGATAGGCCCTGAGTTCAGCGAGTTGGTAGGCCCTGAGTTCAGCGAGTAGATAGGCCCTGAGTTCAGCGAGTTGGTAGGCCCTGAGTTCAGCGAGTTGGTAGGCCCTGAGTTCAGTGAGTCTGTAGGCCCTGAATTCAGCGAGTAGATAGGCCCTGAGTTCAGCGAGTTGGTAGGCCCTGAGTTCAGCGAGTAGATAGGCCCTGAGTTCAGCGAGTTGGTAGGCCCTGAGTTCAGCGAGTAGATAGGCCCTGAGTTCAGCGAGTTGGTAGGCCCTGAGTTCAGCGAGTTGGTAGGCCCTGAGTTCAGTGAGTCTGTAGGCCCTGAATTCAGCGAGTAGATAGGCCCTGAGTTCAGCGAGTTGGTAGGCCCTGAGTTCAGCGAGTAGATAGGCCCTGAGTTCAGCGAGTTGGTAGGCCCTGAGTTCAGCGAGTTGGTAGGCCCTGAGGTGGACGAGTCGAGTGTTCGGAGTTTGGGAGTTCGGAGTTTGGGAGGACATTGAGATGAGTTAGTAAGTAGCTCTCTTTTCTCTATTTCTTTTTAATTAGATTTTAAACTAGATAAGGCTAACTCGAGGGATGGCAGTGCAGCTCAGTCCGTGTCGTGCACATCCTGCGGCATGTGAGAAGTCGTGGAGACTTTGCACAGCCTACACAACCATGTGTGCAGGAGGTGTCTCCAGCTTCAGAGCTGGGGCAGCGGGTGGAGTCAATAAGGTGCATCCGCGAGGCTGAGAGTTACGTGGATAGCATGTTTCGGGAAGTGGTCACTGTTCTGCTCATAACAAAGGATGAAACTGAGTACTGTAAGCAATGAGAAAGTGTGACCTGTCGGGGGTAGTGGGTCTGTCAGCTTCCCTTCCTGACCAGAGCAGTTTCGAGCCACTCCCACTCCCTGGTTCTCGACCTTGAATTTATTAATCAGGGTGTGGTAAATTACAGCAGACAACTGCTTTGTATAAAGAAGGTTTGGGTTTTATACAAGAAAGCAGATAACACAAACACACTCCAACAAAACTGTAAAATCTTACAAAAAGGTTCTAAATAATGGGGAATACTTTATTACAGGTAATAAACACAACAGAAATACCTCCCACCTCCCACTTACTCTCTAACTAGGTCAAACTCTAGGGCTCCAGGGATTCATGCTCTCCAGATCCTTCCTTTGACAGCTAGGGCTGTTTCACGGTTTCGGGGTTCTCTGGTTGTAGGCAGTTTGCCTTGCCGTACCCCGGACCTGGTAAAAGATCTTTGCTGCGTATTGAAGTCAGTTGGGGTGAGTCCGCTGATGCGGTTAGACGCGTTTTGCATTTATCTCTGGTGAGTACCCAATTTCCTTTGTCATCAATAGGGTTTTAAGTTCTTTAGGTAATTTTTACCCGCTGGATAGTTGGGGCACAAATTGTAGAGTGGAAAACTTGCGTTGCCGCTGTTTTCTTGGCGGTTGATTTCGTCAGTCGCGGTGGTCCGGTTGATGGCTGTTACCAAGTCAGTTGGTATTGGTGTTCCACCGATTGTTTTTTTTTAAGTTCTTTTCTCCGATGTCGCGATGTTTCTTCCTGTGTTTTCTCGCCGTATGCTCTCGATCTTCATCTTGTTGTTCCGAAGTGAGGGTCAGAATAGTTCTCTTGGTATGATCGGCCCTCAGTTATACTCTGAGAGGCTGCTTCAACTTCGCGCCAAATCTAACGTTTCTTTTGTTTAAGTTTTGCTGCCCATTGATGTTAAGTGGTCTTCTTTGTTTACGTTTTGGTGGGTTAGCTAACTGAAACTTGATTAAATGTTTTAATCTGGCGTTGATGGACCTTGGGATTGTGATACCCTTTATTCATGAGCTGATGAGCTCTTGTCCATTGTAATAGCACTGCTTTGGCTTCGGGAAGTCTGGGCTGAGCCAGATATTTCTATGCATGTTGAAAAGGTGTTGGAATATGTATGTGATATTTGGGTCCTATAGGTAAGGTGGATAATGTTTCTTCCGTGGTCGATTGTTTAAATGCTAATGTTTTGTGGGAGCCTGACTATGGTTAACCAGCTCCCCCAGACAAACTGATTAGCTACAATACCCAAGTTACAAAGGTAAAGGTTGATCCCACCCTCTGTCTCTGCAGCTTTTCCCCACAGGGCTAAACATGCCTTTTAAAATCCCAAACTTGGTTAAGACTCGTAGATTTCTTCCATATGCATTTTAGGATCCCAACTTTCTGTTTAATAGGCCCAAATGGAATTTCCTTTTCAGTGAGTCCAAACACTGAGGGGTTTCCATGAATTTTGGAATCATACAGTCCCCCAGTTAACACTTCGCCACAGAGTGTCATCCTAAGTGAACAAAATACTTCGAATCCGAGAGCTAAAACCTTCCCCTGACATTTACCGAGCTAAACCCAAACGTACATTCTCCTTTGAAATGTGTTGCTATTTACAGGTAAATTCAGTCATTGCAATGACATTACAGCATAGAGGGGATCCAACGCCCCTCCATTACTCCAGTTTCACAAAAATACACAGTAAAAACACACACAGTACAAACTTTTACAACACTTGACCGCTGCAGCTGGAACCTAAAGCAGACCTCAGCGGGTGACTGTGATTTTACTGCAGTGTTCGATCATATTTTGTGTTTCCCTCCGTGATACAATCCTGAAGTTCAGCTCGGGCTTGTCCAGCACCCTCTGGTGCCGGGATCGACAACCTCAGTCCCTCACCCTGCAGGTATTACACCATAAATAAAAAATCATCACCAGCTGGCAGACAACTAAAGCGTGGGAAGCTATTCTGATCCAGGGAGGGACCTCTATATTTCTGACAATATCCCACCAGGGTAGAACGGTGATATCCGAAATTTTGCCCCCTATCACAACTGTTTTTTGTTTGAGAGTATAGAAATGTTTCTGTGATACTTCTACAGCTTTCAGTAGGGCTGTAAGATATTCGAGTAGAGGGGGATTTCATATCCAAAATGTGCAACGTAATCTTGTAAATTTGTGAAATTGTTATTTACAGTGAGGTGAACAGTGGAGGGTTCAGGAATGGGGACAATCCGTTCCTGGGCCACTTGAACTTCCGCCTCGGGTTGAAAACAGAAACTGCTGTCACTCACCGGACACCAAATGTGTTTGTCCATGTTGGTAGTGGGGCGCACTGGTGGTGACATAATATGTCCCACCCCCTATATATGCTACCTGTGGAGGAACATGGTCTTGTGACATCACTTCCATGGTGCAGTTGATAGGCTGTGCGCCATTTAAACCCACATTGTGGTTTGGAGTAGGCGTTCAAGTGCCGGGGGCACAGTATTACGTGTACCCCCCAGCTCCGACACCCGGAGAGGTCAGTACCTGTCACAGTGTGCTCCCACTTTATGACATAGGGTGGGACCGCTGTGAAACAAACGTGTGCACCTCCGTGAATGATCGCAATATTCTACATAGCCTGGTCCTCGTGTAGCTCTGAGCCTACCACTGTGTTCTCTTCCCTTAGGATCTTCCGCAGTTGGATTTTTAGACTATTTATTTGCATTTGCCGTTCCATTTCGTCCATGCTGTTTATCACAGAGGATTCTGTATTATATGCAGTGAAAATGTCGTTCCAGGTTCCCCTCCTTTGTCTCCCTGTGCCCATAGTGTTCCCAGTGTATAGTGCACATAAATCTGCTTTGTCGATGTTGCCAAAATCTAATTCGTAAAATTTCCTGAACATTTCTCTGAGTAGTGCCTGCTATAGCTGCTCTGTCTCCTTCGGGCACCATGCAGGTAAGTGTAGTTCGGTAAGGTTTAAGATGACTGAAGCTGCTGCATAGTGTACCCCCTGGTATAATACCTTTTCGGTCGGTACTAACACTAATCCATTCCCTGGTCCCTTGGTGGTGGTAGAACACCTCTCTATCACTGTCTGTACTGTCGGGATCGTGGGCAGGGGCTTTCTGGTGTGTGCTACGAGTTCTGTGGTGTTGACTGGGATAGGAGGATGTGGGATCACATATGATTCCAAGCTCTGATCCCAGCCCATCCTCTCCCCGTCATCCTGCCATTGCCTGGCAAACACAATGGATATGCCTGTGGGACAGACCCTCTCTGACCCCCACATGCAGACATAGACCCCCTGATCAGACTCCCACCACTTATCCCAACACACACTCACTCTACCCTGTGTCCCCGTGATGGTGCGGTAAGTATCGTTACTGAGTCGTTGTCAGTCAGCTCCCTGGTCGCCTGTGTCCCTGCTCAGCTTCCTGAGCCACCACCACCGATCCAGGGGAATCCGCCCCTCACATGTGAGACACACACATTTCCCCTCAGTGACACTGACCCGTGCTGCAACCACCTGTACCCTGGGGCATGGGATGGAGGCCTCCCCGTCAGTGAACCCGGCCTGGCTGGATTGTCGGGTAGAATTGGACCCCAGCCATCCTGGCCAACTCCCCTCGTGGAAGTAGGCGGCGATCTCCTCCACGCCTGTTGTACCACCTCCAGCAGTAACAGTGGGTGCTCTTGCCCCTGAGCACCCAAAGATACGAGATTCCTCGATGTCGCCTCTGTGACCCGTACTCGCCCCATTAGGGCGAGCAGGAGCAAGGCCCCTCTCATCATTCGGTTCCTTCCCTGTAGGGACACAACATAGATAGCCTTGCCCTTGAGAAAAACAGCTCTCTGGCTTGGCAAAGGTGATCCAGTTCTACAATCTTAAACTTACTTCTAAAATAATTAAATTCTGAAACTGCAACTACCAAAAATCTTAAAACACACTTCAACCATCAGAAACGCTCTGTACATCCGCCACCTGTCCCCGGGTGACCAGGCTAATTCCTGTTCGGCCTCGGCCTTGTGCGGCCTCTGGGCAGCTGCTACGCCTGGGTGTAAGGTGGCCTGTACCGCAGGACCCGGAGAGTTCTTCTTCATGTAACTGGGGGTTTCCCTGAGGCCCAGGTGATCGGGGGAATGGCCCCTACTGTACTGCAGCACACTACCCCATTCTGTGTAGCTGCTGAGTCTATACCCTGCCCTGTGCGCTCCGCACAGCCTGAGACCACAGGCTGGGGATCCTTGTCATTCTCTTGGCCCACGCTACCTCTCCTGTGAGTCCCTCACCGACGAAGGCTGCAGGCTGGGGATCCCGATCCCGAGAATGACCCTTGACCTTGGGCATTCTTTTACGGGCTGCAACCCTCCCGGGGCTGAACCGCTGAAACTGGGGTGCTGGTGACCACGGTGTCTTTGGCCCTGGTGTACGGGGAGTCCTTCTTAGGGCTCCGGCTACTGGGGGTGCGCCTGAGTCCCAAACAATTAAGGGGATAGCCCCTCCAGTAATACAGTTCACCGCCCCCATCTGTAGGGTCTGTGAGTCTGCAACGTCCCGTGTGGACCATCCACAGTCGGAGATATGCTGGCTGAGGAACCCTGTCCTGAAGCCCCACTAAGCTGTATAGGACCCCGTTAGACAGAGGTGAGGTGGCGGGTTTATCTGCATAGACGAGGGTGCTTGACACTCCAGAATGCAGCAGATAAGTCCCCTTCACCTTCTCCACCTCCATCTTAACACACAGTCTCTTGTGTGCATCGTGTTCGAGGGGACACAGGTACACAGGCTGCGCCGGCTCTAGTCATTGGTCGGGATTTGACGGGGCGGATGGGGTTTCCCTCCCAATGGCTGTAGCTACCTTCCCTGGGCCGTCCAATACTGACCGGAGCGTGGCCACGAACTCCTCGAAGGAAGAGGGAGGGTTCTGTGCTCCGGGTCCAGGTCTGGCTTTTTGTGCAGGTGCTGGGGTTCCTCAGTTACGTTATTCTTCCAAGGGTTCCTACAATCCTTTCTCCAATGCCCACTTTGCCCTCACCCAAAGCAGTTACGCTTGGTGTCGGAAGAGATACCTTCCTGGTGCCATTCCCTCTTTGCTTGGTGGGGCCTTAACTCATGTACCCTCCCCTTGAGTGGGTTCTCCTCTGTCCCTCGGCCGTTCCTAAAAGCCAGGGTTAGTTGTCTAATCACTGACTCCTCGGTGGCGTTGGGATCCCTAGGATCGAACCACAGCATGGCTTTGGTCTTCACCCATGGCAAACTCTTTGCCACCAAGCTCCAGAACCAGTGTGCCCTCTCATCCCGGGCCAAGTGATCCCGGACGAGGGTCCCACGGCAGGCGCTCTCGTAGATGGGCCACAGCCTGTCTCTGAAAGTGTGTGGGGTTCCCCCTGCTTGTTGCATCGTCTTCTGCACTCCGGAGAAGGGACTCCCATCGTTGAGGCCCATAGCCTCCAGGATTTCTTCCTGGATGGCCGCAGATGTACTCTGCCCTCTCTTGCTTTCCGCAGAGAGAGACTGGTATACTCTCCTGTCGAGGGAGAATAGGAGCATGTTTGCCGTTTCGGAGTTGTCGCACCCATTGATGCCGGCCGCTTGGTCTACTTCCACACAGTGAACCGAAGGGTTCCCTTTATGGCTGAGCTTGTCCAGGTGGGTGACCATGGTTCTAAGCTGCTGGGTGCTGTGGGGAACCAGGAAGTTACTTCCGAGGGGCCCTGCTGCCCCACCGAGAGTGGGCTCACCGTACTTCTGCTGCCAGTTCGGGCACATCGGTCCCGCTCCCGGCCCTTGTCCCACTGGTGTCACTCCCACCTCTCCCTGCTGCCGAACCGAGTCACAACCCAACGCCACAGGTGGTGGTGCACTGTCCCATCTACTCCACAAACTGTTCACCCTCCTGCTGTCTGACTGGGCTAAGCCCCGGGGACACAGGTACTGGGTAAATGTCCCTCTCTATACACCCCTCCTGCTGTCTGACTGGGCTAAGCCCCGGGGACACAGGTACTGGGTAAATGTCCCTCTCTATACACCCCTCCTGCTGTCTGACTGGGCTAAGCCCCGGGGACACAGGTATTGGGTAAATGTCCCTCTCTATACACCCCTCCTGCTGTCTGACTGGGCTAAGCCCCGGGGCCACAGGTACTGGGTAAATGTCCCTCTCCGCTCACCCCTCCTGCTGTCTGACTGGGCTAAGCCCCGGGGACACAGGTACTGGGTAAATGTCCCTCTCTATACACCCCTCCTGCTGTCTGACTGGGCTAAGCCCCGGGGACACAGGTACTGGGTAAATGTCCCTCTCTATACACCCCTCCTGCTGTCTGACTGGGCTAAGCCCCAGGGACACAGGTACTGGGTAAATGTCCCTCTCTATACACCCCTCCTGCTGTCTGACTGGGCTAAGCCCCAGGGACACAGGTACTGGGTAAATGTCCCTCTCTATACACCCCTCCTGCTGCCTGACCGGGCTAAGCCCCGTGGACACAGGTACTGGGTAAATGTCTCTCTCCACTCACCCCTCCTGCTGCCTGACTGGGCTAAGCCCCAGGGACACAGGTACTGGGTAAATGTCCCTCTCTATACACCCCTCCTGATGTCTGACTGGGCTAAGCCCCAGGGACACAGGTACTGGGTAAATGTCCCTCTCTGTACACCCCTCCTGCTGTCTGACTGGGCTAAGCCCCAGGGACACAGGTACTGGGTAAATGTCCCTCTCTATACACCCCTCCTGCTGTCTGACTGGGCTAAGCCCCGGGGACACAGGTACTGGGTAAATGTCCCTCTCTATACACCCCTCCTGCTGTCTGACTGGGCTAAGCCCCGGGGACACAGGTACTGGGTAAATGTCCCTCTCTATACACCCCTCCTGCTGTCTGACCGGGCTAAGCCCCGGGGCCACAGGTACTGGGTAAATGTCCCTCTCTATACACCCCTCCTGCTGTCTGACTGGGCTAAGCCCCGGGGCCACAGGTACTGGGTAAATGTCCCTCTCTTTACACCCCTCCTGCTGTCTGACTGGGCTAAGCCCCGGGGCCACAGGTACTGGGTAAATGTCCCTCTCTATACACCCCTCCTGCTGTCTGACTGGGCTAAGCCCCGGGGCCACAGGTACTGGGTAAATGTCCCTCTCTTTACACCCCTCCTGCTGTCTGACTGGGCTAAGCCCCGGGGACACAGGTACTGGGTGAATGTCCCTCTCTTTACACCCCTCCTGCTGTCTGACTGGGCTAAGCCCCGGGGACACAGGTACTGGGTGAATGTCCCTCTCTATACACCCCTCCTGCTGTCTGACTGGGCTAAGCCCCAGGGACACAGGTACTGGGTAAATGTCCCTCTCTATACACCCCTCCTGCTGTCTGACTGGGCTAAGCCCCGGGGACACAGGTACTGGGTGAATGTCCCTCTCTATACACCCTTCCTGCTGCCTGACTGGGCTAAGCCTCGGGGACACAGGTACTGGGTAAATGTCCCTCTCCACTCACTCCTCCTGCTGTCTGACTGGGCTAAGCCCCAGGGACACAGGTACTGGGTAAATGTCCCTCTCTATACACCCCTCCTGCTGCCTGACTGGGCTAAGCCCCGGGGACACAGGTACTGGGTAAATGTCCCTCTCTATACACCCCTCCTGCTGTATGACTGGGCTAAGCCCCGGGGACACAGGTACTGGGTAAATGTACCTCTCTATACACCCCTCCTGCTGTCTGACTGGGCTAAGCCCCGGGGCCACAGATACTGGTCGAACAGTTCCACCCCGCTATTCCAGGTCTGCCCGAGCTGTACTCGGGTTTATGAGGCAGAATATGCCTTTGGTCTTGGAAAGAGCAAAGTTCAGACTCTCAATTTGCTTTTGGCAGGGACTGTGGTCTCCAGTCTCGAACCCTCTGCTGCTTGATACCTTATAAGCGGCCTGTACATCCATTAACTTCTCCTCCTGCTCTTTAATTATCCTGGTGAGGCGGGTGTTTTCCTCCCGCAACACCAGTTCTTGGCCCTTCACTTCGGTGACCTGGCACTGAAGGTAATCCTGGCGGTTTCTATGTGTTTCCACTAACCGTAGTTTCCCTTGCTTTTCCCCACAGGCCTAAACATGCCTTTTAGAATTCCAAACTTGGTTAAGACTTGTTGATTTCTTCCATATGCATTTTAGGATCCCAAACTTTCTGTTTAATAGGCCCAAATGGAATTTCCTTTTCAGTGAGTCCAAACACTGGAGGGTTCCATGAATTTTGGAATCTTACAGACCTGAGCTCCTTTAATTAGATTCCAGAGTGCTGGTACAGCATGGGTGGCCTGCTTATATACATTGCTCTCAAGGGATACTGGGGTCCTTTCAGACTCCAACAGGTCGGCCTTCTGGTGGTGGTGTGACAAAGGTTTCCAAGGCTTAAATACATAACATCACTCCTTCGTAAAGTCAATAGTACACTTATTTACAGGGTGAGACGATCTGAGGCTTTTCGCTCCCTTGTCGATCGTCCCGGTACAAATGCAGGTGTGGGTGAGTTAGTTGGTTCATCGCTGGGCTGCTGGGCAGCTGGTCTTGCCGGGGCTGGGGTTGGTGAGTTCGGCTTTGTGGTCAACCGTGATGTTGGTTGTTATTTGTGTGTGTGTTGGAGGGTTGAAGTTGGTGGTGTCCTCTTCGGGTTGCTCGTAGCAATTAGTGAACCGCAATTTGATTTGGTCCAAATGCTTTCTGCACGTTAGTCCATTGGCCAATTTGACCTGAAACACCCTACTCCCTTCTTTGGCTCTGACTGTACCAGCGAGCCATTTGGGACCATGTCCATAATTGGGTACAAACACAGGGTTATTGATCTCAATATCGCGTGTCAAGTTTGCGCGATCATGGTACACACTTTGTTGATGCCGCCTGCTCTCAACGTGATCATGGAGATCAGGGTGGACAAGAGAGAGCCTTGTTTTGAACGCCCTTTTCATGAGCAGCTCAGCTGGGGGAACCCTGGTGAGTGAGTGGGGTCTGGTGCAGTAGCTGAGCAGGACTCGGGACAACTGGGTCTACAGGGAGCCTTCCGACACGTGTTTCAAGCATTGCTTGATGGTCTGAACTGCCCGTTCTGCCTGGCCGTTGGATGTGGGCTTGAACGGGGCAAATGTGACATGTTTGATCCCATTGCGGGTCATGAATTTCTTGAATTCAGCACTGGTGAAGCATGGCCCATTGTCGTTGACAAGGACATCAGGCAGGCCGTGTGTGGCAAACATGGCTCGTAGGCTTTCAATGGTGGCAGTGGACCTGCTTAAAGACATTATTACACACTCAATCCATTTTGAATAAGTATCCCCGACAACCAAGTACATTTTGCCTAGAAATGGGCCTGCATAGTTAACATGGATCCTCGACCACGGTTTGGAGGGCCACGACCACAAACTTAGCGGTTGCACTGGCGCACACATGACTCTAAATCTGAGTCGATGCCGGGCCACCACACATGGGATCTGGCTGTGGCTTTCATCATTACAATGCCTGGGTGGGTGCTATGTCGGTCACAAAGGAACGTTTCTCTGCCTTTCTTGGGCAAGACCACACGATTACCCCACAACAGACAGTCCGCCTGCCAGGACATTTCGTCTTTGCGCCTGTGGAACGGCTTAATCGCCTCCTGCATCTCCGCTGGGAGACTGGACCAGCTCCCATGGAGGACACAGTTTTTTTACCAAGGACAGTAAAGGATCCCGGCTGGTGCAGGTCCTGATCTGGCGGGCCGTGACAGGGAACTTTTCGTTTTCGAATGCATCCATTACCACGAGCAAGTCTGCAGGCTGTGCCATTTCCACCCCGGTGGTGGGCAATGGTCGCCGACTGAGAGCATCAGCGCAGTTCTCTGTGCCCGGTCTGTGGCGGGTTACATAGTTGTATCCTGGCACCATGAGCACCCATCTTTGGATGAGGGCTGAGGCATTGGTCTTAATCCCTTTGCTCTCAGAGAACAGCGATATGAGCAGCTTGTGGTCAGTTTCAAGCTCAAACTTGAGGCCAAACAAATGCTGGTGCATTTTTTTCACCCCGTAAATGCACACCAGAGCTTCTTTTTCAATCGCGCTGTCGGACCTTTCAGTCTTCGACAGACTCCTGGATGCATATGTGGCCATTTGCAAAATCACCGATTTGTTAGCCTGTTGTAACACACACCTGACCCCGTATGATGGTGCACCACAAGCTAGCACTCGTCGTTTACATGGGCTATACAGGACAAGCAGTTTGTTTGAACACAACAGATTTCTGGCTTTCTCAAAGGCTGCCTCTTGTGAATTCCCCCATACCCAGTTCTCTCCCTGGTGCAGTAGCACATGTCGGGGTTCTAGCAGGTGCTTAACCCAGGTAGGAAACTACTGAAATAGTTGAGGAGTCCCAGGAACGACTGCTGCTCCGTCATGTTCTGTGGTCTCGGCGTGCTGTTGATGGCCTCCATCTTGGTGTCGGTGGGTCTGATGCCGTCTGCTGCGATTCTTCTTCCCAAGAACTCGACCTCCGGTGCCAGGAAAACACACTTTGAGCGTTTCAACCTGAGTCCCACACGATCCAACCAACTAAGAACCTCTTCCAGATTCTTCAAGTGCTCAATTGTGTCCCGACCTGTGACCAGTATGTCGTCCTGGAAAACCACGATGCGAGGGACCGAGTTTAGCAGGCTCTCCATGTTCCGTTGGAAGATTGCCGCGGCCGACCGAATCCCGAATGGGCATCTGTTATCGATGAACAGTCCTTTGTGCATGTTGATGCAGGGGAGGCCTTTCGAAGATTCCTCCAGCTTTTGTGTCAAATAGGCCGAGGTCAGGTCCAACTTGGTGAACGTCTTCCCTCCAGCCAAATAGGTCGTCTGCCTTGGGTAGTGGGTACTGGTCTTATAGCAAACAACGGTTAATCGTTACTTTATAGACCCCACAAATTCTGTCCGCACCATCACCTTTAAGTACCATGACAATCGGACTGGCCCACTCGTTGAATTCCACCGGTGCGATGATGCCTTCTCGCTGCAGCCTGTCCAGCTCAATTTCCACTTTCTCACGCATCAAAAAACGTTACCGCCCGAGCCTTGTGGTGAATAGGTCGTGTACCGGGAACCAAATGGATCTGCACTTTCGCCCCCGAGAAGCTTCCAATGCCTGGCTCGAACAACGATGGAAATCTGTTCAGAGCCTGGGCACATGAGGCGTCATCGACAGATGAAAGCGCTCGGATGTCGTCCCAGTTCCGGCAGATTTTCCCCAGCCAGCTTCTGCCAAACTGTGGGGCCATGCACTGGCACAATCCACAGCGGGAGTTCGTGTACTGCTCCACCATAGGAGACTTTGACTTCAGCACTGCCAATTACAGGGATCAGTTCCTTGGTGTAAGTCCTTAGCTTGGTGTGAATGGTGCTGAGCTTGGGCCTGTGTGCCTTGTTGCACCACAGCCTGTCGAAGGCCTTGTTGCTCATTATGGACTGACTCGCCCCCGTGTCCAGTTCCATAGATACTGGAATTCCGTTCAGTTCTACTTTTAACATTATTGGTGGACATTTCGTGGTGAAGGTGTGTACCCCGTACACTTCTGTCTCCTCGGTTCAAGTCTCCAATTCCAGCCTGATCCACAGTGGATCTATCCTCCTCTGCAACGTGGTGGTTTGCAGGGTTTGCAGCTCACCTGCACATTCACTGGAAGTGTCCCATTGTTCTGCAGCCATTGCACACATAGAGCTTAAAGCAGCATTGATGGGACCGATGATCACCTCCACAACACCAACAGGATGTTAACTGCCTCACATTAACAACTGATGGCGGACTCTGGGTCATCTGAGGTTGGGCAGCAGCAGCCGGCGTGTACGTTCTGCCATGTATATTCCTGCTCAAAAACAACGTTACTTTGTGCACAGTACTGGCCGAAACCTCTTTATGGTGTGAAATTTGTTTGGTGCTGGGCTATCATTATGGATTTGCTCAGATTCGGAGTTTCAACAGTCAACAGTTTGCGAAGGATTACCTCATGGCCAATGCCAAGCACAAAAAAGTCTCTCAGCATTTTTTCGAGGAATCCATCGAATTCGCAATGTCCTGTGAGGCGCCTTAGTTCAGCGACGTAGCTCGCCACTTGCTGGCCCTCCGACCGTTGACACGAGTAGAACTGATACCTCGCCATCAAAACACTTTCTTTCGGATTTAGGTGCTCCCGGACCAGCGTACACAATTCTCCATAGGATTTGGTTGTTGGTTTTACCGGAGCTAGAGGATTCTTCATGAGGCCATAGGTTGTTGCCCCACAGACGGTGAGGAGGATCGCCCTTCGTTTGGCAGCGTTCTCGTCCCCTTCCAGCTCGTTGGCCACGAAGTATTGGTCCAGTCTCTCCACGGAGGCCTCCCAATCATCCCCTTCTGAGAACTTCTCCAGGATACCAACTGTTCTTTGCATTCTCGCGCGGTTGTTCATTACCTTGTCGCCAATTGGTACACTCATAATAAAGGATGAGACTGAGTACCGTAAGCAATGAGTTAGTGTGACCTTCGCTCTTTAATGAGACTCCAGAGTGCAGGTACCTCATGGGTGGCCTGCTAATATACCGTGCTCCCAAGGGATGCTGGGATCCCTTGGAACTCCAACAGGTAGGCCCCTCTGGTGGTGGTGTGATACAGGTTGTCAAGGGTTAAATACATAACAGGATCTGCATTATTTCTCTGGCTCATTTCTTGCTATCACCTGCCTGACTTTCAGTTCTGTCACAAACACCACATTCAGTCACTACAGGTAAAACACGTTCTCTGTTTACACTGCTGATGCAAATTAACAATTGTATTGAGAGATTGCATTCAGAGTGTCAGTTCCAGGGAACTCCCGAGTCAGGGCCGCTCCCCACAGTGTAATTTATTCTCAATATCCTCTCTCATCATCATCATCATCATCATCATAGGCAGTCCCTCGGAGTCGAGGAAGACTTGTTTCCACTCTTAAAATGAGTCCTTAGGTGACTGAACAATCCAATACGAGAACCACAGTCTCTGACACATATGGGACAGACAGTGGTTGAGGGAAGGGGAGGGTGGGACTGGTTTGCCGCACGCTCCTTCCGCTGCCTCGCTTGGTTTCTGCATGCTCTCGGCGATGACACTCGAGGTGCTCAGCGCCTCCCCGGATGCACTTCCTCCACTTAGGGCGGTCTTTGGCCAGGGACTCCCAGGTTTCAGTGGGGATGTTGCACTTTATCAGGGAGGCTTTGAGGGTGTCCTTGTAACGTTTCCTCTGCCCACCTTTGGCTCATTTGCCGTGAAGGAGTTCTGAGTAGAGCGCTTGCTTTGGGAGCCTCGTGTGTGGCATGCGGATGATGTGGCCTGCCCAGCGGAGCTGGTCGAGTGTGGTCAGTGCTTCAATGCTGGGGATGTTGGCCCAGGGATCTCAACAGATCAGGCATTGACAGTTGGAGCTGTTCCAAATCAGCGATGTATTTCATTAGTGATCAGATCCAAGAACTGTATCAAAGGCATCTATCCTTGGCCCCTCCTATTCCTCATCTACATGTTGCCCCTCGGTGACATCATCCGCAAACACAGCCTCAGTTTCCACATGTACGCTGAGACACCCAGCTCTACCTCACCCCCACTTCTCCCAACCCCTCCACGGTCTCGAACTTGTCACACGGCTTGTCCCACATCCAGTTCCAGAGGAGCAGAAATTTTCTCCAATTGAATATTGTGAAGAGCAAGGCCATTGTTTTCGGTCCCCGCCACAAGCCACGTTCCCAGACACGGACTCCATCCCTCTCCCCAACTCCTGTCTGAGGCTGGACCAGACTGTTCCCAACCTCGGGGTCATACTTGACCCTGAAATAAGCTTCCGACCACATATCTGCAGCATAACGAAGATGGTCTATTTCCACCTCCGCCTTGCCTCAGTTCAACCTGTGCTGAAACCCTCACCCAGGCCTTTGTTTCCTCTAGACTTGACTATTCCAACGCACTCCTGGCTGGCCTCCCACATTCTACCCTATGGAAACTTGAGGTCAACCAATATTCTGCTGCCCATGTCCTAACTCGCACCAAGTCCCGTTCTCCCATCACCCCTGTGCTCGCTGACCTACATTGGCCCCTGTTTAAGCAATGTCTCCATTTCATGTAGCTCGCTTCACAAAGGTAAGAGTTTGGTAAGTGGGAGAACTTTAAGGGTTAATCCATTTTAAACCATTTCTAGGTTGGTGTAAATTACTAGTGACAATCTCTAGTAGCTTCTAAAGGTAAAATAAGATTACAAGTTGAAGTAAAAGTGAAATATTAAGCAGATAGGATTCTTGTCGGTTTAAGCAGGGACAAACAAGCAAGTTAGCTTGTTACTTGGACAGCCAGTAAAACCTGGTTCCCTAAACAGGCCAGTGGTGAGTCAGCCAGGAACAGTATAAAAAGAGGGGGCTTGGTGCAGGCTTGCTCAGAGTGCAGCGGCAGGTCAGAGTGCAAAGGTCAGAGTTTGGTAAGTGGGAGAACTTGGGTAAGTGGGAGCGGGAGGTGTTGCTTTCTCTTGTTTTCCCCACCAGTGCTGACTCCCCGACCTGGGAGGAAAAGAAAACAAAGTGTGACATCAAAGTAAGAGGTTCGGGGACGTTGGAGCAGCCTATATATGGCCCAGCGGCAGTCGGAGAGACCGGAGTTCGGGAATGTCGGAGTGCCCTATAAAGGCCCAGCGGCAGTCGGAGAGACCGGAGTTCGGGAATGTCGGAGTGCCCTATAAAGGCCCAGCGGCAGTCGAGAGGCCGGAGTTCGGGTATGTTGGAGTGCCCTATAAAGGCCCAACGGCAGTCGAGAGGCGGGAGTTCGGGAATGTCGGAGTGCCCTATAAAGGCCCAGCGGCAGTCGGAGAGACCGGAGTTCGGGAATGTCGGAGTGCCCTATAAAGGCCCAACGGCAGTCGGAGAGACCGGAGTTCGGGAATGTTGGAGTGCCCTATAAAGGCCCAGCGGCAGTCGGAGAGACCGGAGTTCGGGAATGTCGGAGTGCCCTATAAAGGCCCAGCGGCAGTCGGAGAGACCGGAGTTCGGGAATGTCGGAGTGCCCTATAAAGGCCCAGCGGCAGTCGGAGAGACCGGAGTTCGGGAATGTCGGAGTGCCTTATAAAGGCCCAGCGGCAGTCGGAGAGACCGGAGTTCGGGAATGTCGGAGTGCCCTATAAAGGCCCAGCGGCAGTCGGAGAGACCGGTGTTCGGGAATGTCGGAGTGCCCTATAAAGGCCTAGCGGCAGTCGGAGAGACCGGAGTTCGGGAATGTCGGAGTGCCCTATAAAGTCCCAGTGGCAGTCGGAGAGACCGGTGTTCGGGAATGTCGGAGTGCCCTATAAAGGCCGAGCGGCAGTCGGAGAGACCGGAGTTCGGGAATGTCGGAGTGCCCTATAAAGGCCCAGCGGCAGTCGGAGAGACCGGAGTTCGGGAATGTCGGAGTGCCCTATAAAGGCCCAGCGGCAGTCGAGAGGCCGGAGTTCGGGTATGTTGGAGTGCCCTATAAAGGCCCAACGGCAGTCGAGAGGCGGGAGTTCGGGAATGTCGGAGTGCCCTATAAAGGCCCAGCGGCAGTCGGAGAGACCGGAGTTCGGGAATGTCGGAGTGCCCTATAAAGGCCCAACGGCAGTCGGAGAGACCGGAGTTCGGGAATGTTGGAGTGCCCTATAAAGGCCCAGCGGCAGTCGGAGAGACCGGAGTTCGGGAATGTCGGAGTGCCCTATAAAGGCCCAGCGGCAGTCGGAGAGACCGGAGTTCGGGAATGTCGGAGTGCCCTATAAAGGCCCAGCGGCAGTCGGAGAGACCGGAGTTCGGGAATGTCGGAGTGCCTTATAAAGGCCCAGCGGCAGTCGGAGAGACCGGAGTTCGGGAATGTCGGAGTGCCCTATAAAGGCCCAGCAGCAGTCGGAGAGACCGGTGTTCGGGAATGTCGGAGTGCCCTATAAAGGCCTAGCGGCAGTCGGAGAGACCGGAGTTCGGGAATGTCGGAGTGCCCTATAAAGTCCCAGTGGCAGTCGGAGAGACCGGTGTTCGGGAATGTCGGAGTGCCCTATAAAGGCCGAGCGGCAGTCGGAGAGACCGGAGTTCGGGAATGTCGGAGTGCCCTATAAAGGCCCAGCGGCAGTCGGAGAGACCGGAGTTCGGGAATGTCGGAGTGCCCTATAAAGGCCCAGCGGCAGTCGAGAGGCCGGAGTTCGGGTATGTTGGAGTGCCCTATAAAGGCCCAACGGCAGTCGAGAGGCGGGAGTTCGGGAATGTCGGAGTGCCCTATAAAGGCCCAGCGGCAGTCGGAGAGACCGGTGTTCGGGAATGTCGGAGTGCCCTATAAAGGCCCAACGGCAGTCGGAGAGACCGGAGTTCGGGAATGTTGGAGTGCCCTATAAAGGCCCAGCGGCAGTCGGAGAGACCGGAGTTCGGGAATGTCGGAGTGCCCTATAAAGGCCCAGCGGCAGTCGGAGAGACCGGAGTTCGGGAATGTCGGAGTGCCCTATAAAGGCCCAGCGGCAGTCGGAGAGACCGGAGTTCGGGAATGTCGGAGTGCCTTATAAAGGCCCAGCGGCAGTCGGAGAGACCGGAGTTCGGGAATGTCGGAGTGCCCTATAAAGGCCCAGCAGCAGTCGGAGAGACCGGTGTTCGGGAATGTCGGAGTGCCCTATAAAGGCCTAGCGGCAGTCGGAGAGACCGGAGTTCGGGAATGTCGGAGTGCCCTATAAAGTCCCAGTGGCAGTCGGAGAGACCGGTGTTCGGGAATGTCGGAGTGCCCTATAAAGGCCGAGCGGCAGTCGGAGAGACCGGAGTTCGGGAATGTCGGAGTGCCCTATAAAGGCCCAGCGGCAGTCGGAGAGACCGGAGTTCGGGAATGTCGGAGTGCCCTATAAAGGCCCAGCGGCAGACGGAGAGACCGGAGTTCGGGAATGTCGGAGTGCCCTATAAAGGCCCAGCGGCAGTCGGAGAGACCGGAGTTCGGGAATGTCGGAGTGCCCTATAAAGGCCCAGCGGCAGTCGGAGAGACCGGAGTTCGGGAATGTCGGAGTGCCCTATAAAGGCCCAGCGGCAGTCGGAGAGACCGGAGTTCGGGAATGTCGGAGTGCCCTATAAAGGCCCAGCGGCAGTCGGAGAGACCGGAGTTCGGGAATGTCGGAGTGCCCTATAAAGGCCCAGCGGCAGTCGGAGAGACTGGAGTTCGGGAATGTCGGAGTGCCCTATAAAGGCCCAGCGGCAGTCGGAGAGACCGGAGTTCGGGAATGTCGGAGTGCCCTATAAAGGCCCAGCGGCAGTCGGAGAGACCGGAGTTCGGGAATGTCGGAGTGCCCTATAAAGTCCCAGTGGCAGTCGGAGAGACTGGAGTTCGGGAATGTCGGAGTGCCCTATAAAGGCCCAGCGGCAGTCGGAGAGACCGGAGTTCGGGAATGTCGGAGTGCCCTATAAAGGCCCAGCGGCAGTCGGAGAGACCGGAGTTCGGGAATGTCGGAGTGCCCTATAAAGGCCCAGCGGCAGTCGGAGAGACCGGAGTTCGGGAATGTCGGAGTGCCCTATAAAGGCCCAGCGGCAGTCGGAGAGACCGGAGTTCGGGAATGTCGGAGTGCCCTATAAAGGCCCAGCGGCAGTCGGAGAGACCGGAGTTCGGGAATGTCGGAGTGCCCTATAAAGGCCCAGCCGGTGCAGCTCCAGCAGGGAGAGAAGGCAATAAAGAAGTAGAAAGAAATCGAAAGGTGACATCACAGTCAAGGGGTAAGTGATTGGCTGGTGATTGGTGAGTCGTTTTCCTTTTTTCTTTTCTTTATCAGTAAGTAACCTTGAGCATTATTGTTGTCAAATTAAGTTAATCTAGGAGTTAAGTCATGGCAGGAGAGCTCAGACACGTGTTATGCTCCTCCTGTACTATGTGAATAGCACATTTAGTGAGTTGATCTTACCGTAGGCAAAGGTTACACAGCTAGATAGGAGATGGGTGACCAACAGGAAGAGCAGTGGAAGGAAGGTAGTGCAGGGGTCCCCTGCAGTCAGTTCCCTGCAAGACACATACACCGCTTTGGGTACTGTTGAGGGGGATGACTCCTCAGGGGAGGACAGCAGCAGCCAAGTTCATGGCACCATGGCTGGCTCTGCTGCACAGGAGGGCAGGAAAAAGAGTGGGAGAGTGAGAGTGATAGAGGATTCGATTGTAAGGGGAATAGATAGACGTTTCTGCGGCCACAACTGAGACTCCAGGATGGTATGTTGCCTCCCTGGTGCAAGGGTCAAGGATGTCTCGGAGCGGGTGCAGGACATTTTGACGGGGGAGGGTAAACAGCCAGTTGTCATGGTGCATATAGGTACCAACATTATAGGTAAAAAATGGGATGACGTCCTACAAGATGAATATAGGGAGCTAGGAGCTAAATTAAAAAGTCGGACCTCAAAAGTAGCAATCTCAGGATTGCTACCAGTGCCACGTGCTAGTCAGAGTAGGAATCGCAGGATAGCTCAGATGAATATGTGGCTTGAGGAGTGGTGCAGAAGGGAGGGATTCAAATTCCAGGAAGAGTGGAACCGGTTCGGGGAAGGTGGGATCAGTACAAACCAGATGGTCTGCACCTGGGCAGGACCAGAACCAATGTCCTAGGGGGAGTGTTTGCTAATGCTGTTGGGGAGGGGTTAAACTAATATGGCAGGGGGATGGGAACCTATGCAGGGAGACAGAGGGAAGTAGAATGGGGGCAGAAGCAAAAGATAGAAAGAAGAAAAGTAAAAGTGGAGGGCAGAGAAACCCAAGGCAAAAAGCAAAAAGGGCCATATTACAGCAAAATCCGAAAGGGGCAAAGTGTGTTAAAAAGACAGGAGGCTCTGGAAGCTCTGTGCCTCAATGCGAGGAGTATTCGGAATAAGGTGGATGAATTAACTGCGCAGATAGCAGTTAACGGATGTGATGTAATTGGCATCATGGAGACATGGCTCCAGGGTGACCAAGGCTGGGAACTCAACATCCAGAGGTATTCACCATTTAGGAAGGATAGACAGAGAGGAAAAGGAGGCGGGGTGGCGTTGCTGGTTAAAGAGGAAATTAAAGCAATAGTAAGGAGGGACATTAGCTTGGATGATGTGGAATCGGTAAGGGTGGAGCTACGGAATACCAAGGGGCAGAAAACGCCAGTGCGGGTTGTGTACAGACCACCAAACAGTAGTAGTGAGGTTGGGGACAGCATCAAACAAGAAATTAGGGATGCGTGCAATAAAGGTACAGCAGTTATCATGGGCGACTTTAATCTACATATTGAATCGGCTAACCAAACTGGTAGCAATGCAGTGGAGGAGGATTTCCTGGAATGTATTAGGGATGGTTTTCTAGACCAATATATTGAGGAACCAACTAGAGGGCTGGCCATCCTAGACTGGGTGATGTGTAATGAGAAAGGACTAATTAACAATCTTGTTGTGCGAGGCCCCTTGGGGAAGAGTGACCATAATATGATAGAATTCTTTATTAAGATGGAGAGTGACACAGTTAATTCAGAGACTAGGGTCCTGAACTTGGGGAAAGGTAACTTCGATGGTATGAGACATGAATTGGCTAGAATAGACTGGCGAGTGATACTTAACAGGTTGACGGTGGATAAACAATGGCAAACATTTAAAGATCACATGGATGAACTTCAACAATTGTACATCCCTGTCTGGAGTAAAAATAAAACGGGGAAGGTGGCTCAACCGTGGCTAACAAGAGAAATTAAGGATAGTGTTAAGTCCAAGGAAGAGGCATATAAATTGGCCAGAAAAAGCAGCAAACCTGAGGACTGGGAGAATTTTGTTATACAGCAGAGGAGGACAAAGGGTTTAATTAGGAGGGGGAAATAGAGTATGAAAGGAAGCTTGCTGGGAACATAAAAACTGACTGCAAAAGCTTCTCTAGATATGTAAAAAGAAAAAGATGAGTGAAAACAAACGTAGGTCCCTTGCAGTCAGATTCAGGTGAATTTATAATGGGGAGCAAAGAAATGGCAGACCAGTTAAACAAATACTTTGGTGCTGTTTTCATGAAGGAAGACACGAATAACCTTCCAGAAATACTAGGGAACCGAGGGTCTAGTGAGAAGGAGGAACTGAAGGATATCCTTATAAAGCGGGAAATTGTGTTCGGGAAATTGATGGGATAAATTCCTGAGGCTTGATAGACTGCATCCCAGAGTACTGAAGGAAGTGGCCATAGAAATAGTGGATGCATTGGTGATCATTTTCCAACAGTCTGTCGATTGTGGATCAGTTCCTATGGACTGGAGGGTAGCTAATGTAACGCCACTGTTTAAAAAAGGAGAGAGAGAGAAAATGGGTAATTATAGATCGGTTAGCCTGACATCAGTAGTGGGGAAAATGTTGGAATCAATTATTAACAATGAAATAGCAACACATTTGGAAAGCCGTGACAGGATCGGTCCAAGTCAGCACGGATTTATGAAAGGGAAATCATGCTTGACAAATCTTCTGGTATTTTTTGAGGAGGTAACTAGGAGAGCGGACAAGGGAGAACGAGTGGATGTGGTGACAAGGTCCCACACAAGAGGTTGGTGAGCAAAATTAAAGCACATGGTATTGGGGGTAATGTACTGACGTGGATAGAGAACTGGTTGGCAGACAGGATGCAGAGAGTTGGGACAAACTGGTCCTTTTCAGAATGGCAGGCAGTGACTAGTGGGATGCCGCAGGGCTCAGTGCTGGGACCCCAGCTCTTTACAGTATACATCAATGATTTAGATGAAGGAATTGAGTGTAATATATCCAAGTTTGAAGACGACACTAAGCTGGGTGGCGGTGTGAGCTGTGAGGAGGACGCTAAGAGGCTGAAGGGTGACTTGGACAGGTTCGGTGAGTGGGCAAATGCATGGCAGATGCAGTATAATGTGGATAAATGTGAGGTTATCCACTTTGGGGGCAAAAGCACGAAGGCAGAATATTATCTGAATGGCGGCAGATTAGGAAAGGGGAGGTGCAACGAGACCTGGTGTCATGGTTCATCATTCATTGAAAGTTGGCATGCAGGTACAGCAGGCGGTGAAGAAGGCAAATGGTATGTTGGCCTTCATAGCGAGGGGATTTGAGTATAGGAGCAGGGAGGTCTTACTGCAGTTGTACAGGGCCTTGGTGAGGCCTCACCTGGAATATTGTGTCCAGTTTTGGTTTCCTAATCTGAGGAAGGACGTTCTTGCTATTGAGGGAGTGCAGTGAAGGTTCACCAGACTGATTCCCGGGATGGCGGGACTGACATATGAGGAGAGATTGGATCAACTGGGCCGTTATACACTGGAGTTTCGAAGGATGAGAGGGGATCTCACAGAAACTTACAAGTTTCTGACAGGACTGAACAGGTTAGATGCGGGAAGAATGTTCCCGATGTTGGGAAAGTTCAGAACCAGGGGACACAGTCTTAGGATAAGGGGTAGGCCATTTAGGACTGAGATGAGGAGAAACTTCTTCACTCAGAGAGTTGTTAACCTGTGGAATTCCCTACTGCAGAGAGTTGTTGAGGCCAGTTCATTGGATATATTCAAAAGGGAGTTAGATATGGCCCTAACGGCTAAAGGGATCAAGGGGTTTGGAGAGAAAGCAGGAAAGGGGTACTGAGGTGAATGATCAGCCATGATCTTATTGAATGGTGGTGCAGGCTCGAAGGGCCGAATGGCCTACTCCTGCACCTGTTTTCGATGTTTCTATGTAACATCTATAAACCCTAATCACACTTTGCATTATGATGCCAATGATACCATGTCAGCCATGAGAAGGAAGCTGTACCGTAATGTTACAGCTGAACAAATGTTTTGGAATCAGTTGAAAGCCTCCAATACAATGTTTGGTTTGACTGGAGAAGTTTGAAGTAAACTTTGTTGTAGGAACCTTTAGAAAGGCTGTCTCATACCAATGTTGCTGGAACCTGTTGAGCACAGCCTGCCGTGCTGCCTGGCATTCTGCCTATACTGGGGAGTAAAGCACTAATTGTTGGACCATTAAAAGGTTTGGAAGCAGAGAATATGTAAATCCCGGGCCGTGTGGAACAGTGGGAGTTACAATCGGTGCTTGGTACTGAGAGTTGCCTTCAGGGGCTCAGAGAGAATGAGCATGGGAAAGGCTATCTGTTGAGTGGCCTGGACACGGTGCTGAAACAGGGGCCTTCACCAGTAAAACCTCTCAAACATCAACCAGCCCAATACAATGGGATTGGGCTCAATGTCCCTTTTGTTCGATCTGTGGGTGGACAACGGTTGTTTTACCAGTGACTGCTGATGGTCTCACACAAAGTGACCCAGATCAAGGTCGGCAGAAGCTGAAATTACATCCACCCGCTCAGGGCAGGGGTACAATGACTCACAAAATAAGCGTTCTACTCAGTGCTCCGACACGGCAAGGAATCACACTCTGTCCCATCTACGCGGGCCCGTTCATGGGTAAGATGTTCCTTATTGTGGTAGATGCAGTCAGTCGAGGAGGCGGGAGCTCGGAGCAGCGCGAGTCCGGGGTCGGCGAGAGGCCTATAAAGGCCAGCGGGAGTCGAGCAGTTCGAGCAGTCAGTCGAGGAGGCGGGAGCTCGGAGCAGCGTGAGTCCGGGGTCAGCGAGAGGCCTATAAAGGCCAGCGGGAGTCGGGCAGTTCGAGCAGTCAGTCGAGGAGGCGGGAGCTCGGAGCAGCGCGAGTCCGGGGTCGGCGAGAGGCGTACCGGTGCAGCTACAGGGAGAAGGCAAAAAAACAAATGTGACGTCACAGCCTAGGGGGTAAGTGATTGGCTGGTGATTGGTGAGTAGTTTTTCTTTTTCTTCTTATATTGGTCAGTAACTTTTAACATTGTTATTACCAGTTTAAGTGTATCTAAGGGTTAAGTCATGGCAGGAGAGCTCGGTCGGGTGTTATGCTCCTCCTGTACCATGTGGGAACTCAGGGACACTTCCGGTGTCCCTGACGACTACGTGTGCGGGAAGTGTGTCCACCTCCGGCTCCTGACGGTCCGCGTTACGGAATTGGAGCTGAGGGTGGATTTACTCTGGAGCATCCACGATGCTGAGAATGACGTGAGTATCACGTGTAGTGAGTTGGTCTTACCGCAGGGAAAGGGTCCACAGCCAGATAGGGAATGGAAGACCAGCAGGAAGAGTAGAGCAAGGAAGGTAGTGCAGGGGTCCCCTGCGGTCATCCCCCTGCAAAACAGATACACCGCTTTGGGTACTGTTGAGGGGAATGACTCATCAGGGGAGGGCAGTAGCAGCCAAGTTCATGGCACCGTGGCTGGCTCTGCTGCACAGGAGGGCAAGAAAAAGAGTGGGAGAGCGATAGTGATAGGGGATTCAATTGTGAGGGGAATAGATAGGCGTTTCTGCGGCCGCAACCGAGACTCCAGGATGGTATGTTGCCTCCCTGGTGCAAGGGTCAAGGATGTCTCGGAGCGGGTGCAGGACATTCTGAAATGGGAGGGAGAACAGCCAGTTGTCGTGGTGCACATTGGTACCAACGACATAGGCAAAAAAAGGGATGAGGTCCTACGAAACGAATTTAAGGAGCGAGGAGCTAAATTAAAAAGTAGGACCTCAAAAGTAGTAATCTCGGGATTGCTACCAGTGCCACGTGATAGTCAGAGTAGGAATCGCAGGATAGCGCAGATGAATACGTGGCTTGAGCAGTGGTGCAGCAGGGAGGGATTCAAATTCCTGGGGCATTGGGACCGGTTCTGGGGGACGTGGGACCAGTACAAACCGGACGGTCTGCACCTGGGCAGGACTGGAACCAATGTCCTAGGGGGAGTGTTTGCTAGTGCTGTTGGGGAGGATTTAAACTAATATGGCAGGGGGATGGGAACCAATGCAGGGAGACAGAGGGAAACAAAAAGGAGACAAAAGCAAAAGACAGAAAGGAGATGAGGAAAAGTGGAGGGCAGAGAAACCCAAGGCAAAGAACAAAAAGGGCCACTGTACAGCAAAATTCTAAAAGGACAAAGGGTGTTAATAAAACAAGCCTGAAGGCTTTGTGTCTTAATGCAAGGAGTATCCGCAATAAGGTGGATGAATTAATTGTGCAAATAGATGTTAACAAATATGATGTGATTGGGATTATGGAGACGTGGCTCCAGGATGATCAGGGCTGGGAACTCAACATTCAGGGGTATTCAACATTCAGGAAGGATAGAATAAAAGGAAAAGGAGGTGGGGTAGCATTGCTGGTTAAAGAGGAGATTAATGCAATAGTTAGGAAAGACATTAGCTTGGATGATGTGGAATCTATATGGGTAGAGCTGCAGAACACCAAAGGGCAAAAAACGTTAGTAGGAGTTGTGTACAGACCTCCAAACAGTAATAGGGATGTTGGGGAGGGCATCAAACAGGAAATTAGGGGTGCATGCAATAAAGGTGCAGCAGTTATAATGGGTGACTTTAATATGCACATAGATTGGGCTAGCCAAACTGGAAGCAATACGGTGGAGGAGGATTTCCTGGAGTGCATAAGGGATGGTTTTCTAGACCAATATGTTGAGGAACCAACTAGGGGGGAGGCCATCTTAGACTGGGTGTTGTGTAATGAGAGAGGATTAATTAGCAATCTCATTGTGCGAGGCCCCTTGGGGAAGAGTGACCATAATATGGTGGAATTCTGCATTAGGATGGAGAATGAAACAGTAATTTCAGAGACCATGGTCCAGAACTTAAAGAAGGGTAACTTTGAAGGTATGAGGCGTGAATTGGCTAGGATAGATTGGCGAATGATACTTAGGGGGTTGACTGTGGATGGGCAATGGCAGACATTTAGAGACCGCATGGATGAAGTACAACAATTGTACATTCCTGTCTGGCGTAAAAATAAAAAGGGGAAGGTGGCTCAACCGTGGCTATCTAGGGAAATCAGGGATAGTATTAAAGCCAAGGAAGTGGCATACAAATTGGCCAGAAATAGCAGCGAACCTGGGGACTGGGAGAAATTTAGAACTCAGCAGAGGAGGACAAAGGGTTTGATTAGGACAGGGAAAATGGAGTACGAGAAGAAGCTTGCAGGGAACATTAAGGCGGATTGCAAAAGTTTCTATAGGTATGTAAAGAGAAAAAGGTTGGTGAAGACAAACGTAGGTCCCCTGCAGTCAGAATCAGGGGAAGTCATAACGGGGAACAAAGAAATGGCGGATCAATTGAACAAGTACTTTGGTTCGGTATTCACGAAGGAGGATACAAACAACCTTCCGGATATAAAAGGGGTCAGAGGCTCTAGTAAGGAAGAGGAACTGAGGGAAATCTTTATTAGTCGGGAAATTGTGTTGGGGAAATTGATGGGATTGAAGGCCGATAAATCCCCAGGGCCTGATGGACTGCATCCTAGAGTACTTAAGGAGGTGGCCTTGGAAATAGCGGATGCATTGACAGTCATTTTCCAACATTCCATTGACTCTGGATCAGTTCCTATGGAGTGGAGGGTAGCCAATGTAACCCCACTTTTTAAAAAAGGAGGGAGAGAGAAAACAGGGAATTATAGACCGGTCAGCCTGACCTCAGTAGTGGGTAAAGTGATGGAATCAATTATTAAGGATGTCATAGCAGTGCATCTGGAAAATGGTGACATGATAGGTCCAAGTCAGCATGGATTTGTGAAAGGGAAATCATGCTTGACAAATCTTCTGGAATTTTTTGAGGATGTTTCCAGTAAAGTGGACAAGGGAGAACCAGTTGATGTGGTATATTTGGACTTTCAGAAGGCTTTCGACAAGGTCCCACACAAGAGATTAATGTGCAAAGTTAAAGCACATGGGATTGGGGGTAGTGTGCTGACGTGGATTGAGAACTGGTTGTCAGACAGGAAGCAAAGAGTAGGAGTAAACGGGTACTTTTCAGAATGGCAGGCAGTGACTAGTGGAGTGCCGCAAGGTTCTGTGCTGGGGCCCCAGCTGTTTACATTGTACATTAATGATTTAGACGAGGGGATTAAATGCAGTATCTCCAAATTTGCGGATGATACTAAGTTGGGTGGCAGTGTGAGCTGCGAGGAAGATGCTATTAGGCTGCAGAGTGACTTGGATAGGTTAGGTGAGTGGGCAAATGCATGGCAGATGAAGTATAATGTGGATAAATGTGAGGTTATCCACTTTGGTGGTAAAAACAGAGAGACAGACTATTATCTGAATGGTGACAGATTAGGAAAAGGGAAGGTGCAACGAGACCTGGGTGTCATGGTACATCAGTCATTGAAGGTTGGCATGCAGGTACAGCAGGCGGTTAAGAAAGCAAATGGCATGTTGGCCTTCATAGCGAGGGGATTTGAATACAGGGGCAGGGAGGTGTTGCTACAGTTGTACAGGGCCTTGGTGAGGCCACACCTGGAGTATTGTGTACAGTTTTGGTCTCCTAACTTGAGGAAGGACATTCTTGCTATTGAGGGAGTGCAGCGAAGGTTCACCAGACTGATTCCCGGGATGGCGGGACTGACCTATCAAGAAAGATTGGATCAATTGGGATTGTATTCACTGGAGTTCAGAAGAATGAGAGGGGACCTCATAGAAACGTTTAAAATTCTGACGGGTTTAGACAGGTTAGATGCAGAAAGAATGTTCCCAATGTTGGGGAAGTCCAGAACCAGGGGTCACAGTCTGAGGATAAGGGGTAAGCCATTTAGGACCGAGATGAGGAGAAACTTCTTCACCCAGAGAGTGGTGAACCTGTGGAATTCTCTACCACAGAAAGTAGTTGAGGCCAATTCACTAAATATATTCAAAAGGGAGTTAGATGAAGTCCTTACTACTCGGGGGATCAAGGGTTATGGCGAGAAAGCAGGAAGGGTGTACTGAAGTTTCATGTTCAGCCATGAACTCATTGAATGGCGGTGCAGGCTAGAAGGGCTGAATGGCCTGCTCCTGCACCTATTTTCTATGTTTCTATGAAATGGATCGAGATCATCATTCTGAATTCATGCACCCCCTGTCCCATTTAACACACACTCCAACCCCCCTTGATCACACCCTGTCCCATTTAACACACACTCCAACCCCCCCTGATCACACCCTGTCCCATTTAACACACACTCTAACCCCTCCCCCCGATCACACCCTGTCCCATTTAACACACACTCTAACCCCTCCCCCCGATCACACCCTGTCCCATTTAACACACACTCTAACCCCGCCCCCGATCACACCCTGTCCCATTTAACACACACTCTAACCCCCAGCCCCCGATCACACCCTGTCCCATTTAACACACACTCTAACCCCCCCCCGATCACACCCTGTCCCATTTAACACACACTCTAACCCCCTCCCCCCGATCACACCCTGTCCCATTTAACACACACTCTAACCCCGCCCTGATCACACCCTGTCCCATTTAACACACACTCTAACCACCCCCGATCACACCCTGTCCCATTTAACACACACTCTAACCCCCCCCCCCGATCACACCCTGTCCCATTTAACACACACTCTAACCCCCCCCCGATCACACTCTGTCCCATTTAACACACACTCTAACCCCCCCTCCCCGATCACACCCTGTCCCATTTAACACACACTCTAACCCCTCCCCCGATCACACCCTGTCCCATTTAACACACACTCTAACCCCCCCCCGATCACACACTGTCCCATTTAACACACACTCTAACCCCCCCCCCCCGATCACACCCTGTCCCATTTAACACACACTCTAACCCCCCCCCGATCACACACTGTCCCATTTAACACACACTCTAACCCCCCCCGATCACACCCTGTCCCATTTAACACACACTCTAACCCCCTCCCCCCGATCACACCCTTTCCCATTTAACACACACTCTAACCGCCCCCCCCGATCACACCCTGTCCCATTTAACACACACTCTAACCCCTCACCCCGATCACACCCTGTCCCATTGAACACACACTCTAACCCCTCCCCCTGATCACACCCTGTCCCATTGAACACACACTCTAACCCCTCCCCCCGATCACACTCTGTCCCATTGAACACACACTCTAACCCCTCCCCCCCGATCACACCCTGTCCCATTTAACACACACTCTCACCCCTCCCCCCGATCACACCCTGTCCCATTTAACACACACTCTAACCCCTCCCCCCGATCACACCCTGTCCCATTGAACACACACTCTAACCCCTCCCCCCGATCACACTCTGTCCCATTGAACACACACTCTAACCCCTCCCCCTGATCACACCCTGTCCCATTTAACACACACTCAAACCCCTCCCCCCCGATCACACCCTGTCCCATTGAACACACACTCTAACCCCTCCCCCCGATCACACCCTGTCCCATTGAACACACACTCTAACCCCTCCCCCCGATCACACCCTGTCCCATTGAACACACACTCTAACCCCTCCCCCTGATCACACCCTGTCCCATTGAACACACATTCTAACCCCTCCCCCCCGATCACACCCTGTCCCATTTAACACACACTCTAACCCCCCCCCGATCACACCCTGTCCCATTTAACACACACTCTAACCCCTCCCCTATCACACCCTGTCCCATTGAACACACACTCTAACCCCTCCTCCCCGATCACACCCTGTCCCATTGAACACACACTCTAACCCCTCCCCCCGATCACACCCTGTCCCATTGAACACACACTCTAACCCCTCCCCCGATCACACCCTGTCCCATTGAACACACACACTAACCCCTCCCCCGATCACACCCTGTCCCATTGAACACACACTCTAACCCCTCCCCCGATCACACCCTGTCCCATTGAACACACACTCGAACCCCTCCCCTCCCGATCACACCCTGTCCCATTTAACACACACTCTAACCCCTCCCCCCCCCGATCACACCCTGTCCCATTGAACACACACTCTAACCCCTCCCCCGATCACACCCTGTCCCATTTAACACACACTCTAACCCCTCCCCCCGATCACACCCTGTCCCATTGAACACACACTCTAACCCCTCCCCCGATCACACCCTGTCCCATTTAACACACACTCTAACCCCTCCCCCCGATCACACCCTGTCCCATTTAACACACACTCTAACCCCTCCCCCCGATCACACCCTGTCCCATTTAACACACACTCTAACCCCTCCCCCGATCACACCCTGTCCCATTGAACACACACTCTAACCCCTCCCCCCGATCACACTCTGTCCCATTTAACACACACTCTAACCCCTCCACCCGATCACTCGCTGTCCCATTGAACACACACTCTAACCCCTCCCCCCGATCACACCCTGTCCCATTTAACACACGCTCTAACCCCGTCCTGATCACACCCTGTCCCATTGAACACACACTCTAACCCCTCCCCCGATCACACCCTGTCCCATTGAACACACACTCTAACCCCTCCCCCGATCACACCCTGTCCCATTGAACACACACTCTAACCCCTCCCCCGATCACACCCTGTCCCATTGAACACACACTCTAACCCCTCCCCCCCCGATCACACCCTGTCCCATTGAACACACACTCTAACCCCTCCCCCGATCACACCCTGTCCCATTTAACACACACTCTAACCCCTCCCCCCGATCACACCCTGTCCCATTGAACACACACTCTCACCCCTCCCCCGATCACACCCTGTCCCATTTAACACACACTCTAACCCCTCCCCCCGATCACACCCTGTCACATTGAACACACACTCTAACCCCTCCCCCCGATCACACCCTGTCCCATTGAACACACACTCTAACCCCTCCCCCCGATCACACCCTGTCCCATTGAACACACACTCTAACCCCTCCCCCCGATCACACTCTGTCCCATTTAACACACACTCTAACCCCTCCACCCGATCACTCGCTGTCCCATTGAACACACACTCTAACCCCTCCCCCGATCACACCCTGTCCCATTGAACACACTCTAACCCCTCCCCCGATCACACCCTGTCCCATTTAACACACACTCCAACCCCCCCTGATCACACCCTGTCCCATTTAACACACACTCTAACCCCTCCCCCCCGATCACACCCTGTCCCATTTAACACACACTCTAACCCCGCCCCCGATCACACCCTGTCCCATTTAACACACACTCTAACCCCCCCCCCCCCGATCACACCCTGTCCCATTTAACACACACTCTAACCCCCTCCCCCCGATCACACCCTGTCCCATTTAACACACACTCTAACCCCGCCCTGATCACACCCTGTCCCATTTAACACACACTCTAACCACCCCCGATCACACCCTGTCCCATTTAACACACACTCTAACCCCCCCCCCCGATCACACCCTGTCCCATTTAACACACACTCTAACCCCCCCCCGATCACACCCTGTCCCATTTAACACACACTCTAACCACCACCGATCACACCCTGTCCCATTTAACACACACTCTAACCTCCCCCCCCAATCACACCCTGTCCCATTTAACACACACTCTAACCCCCCACCGATCACACCCTGTCCCATTTAACACACACTCTAACCCCTCGCCCGATCACACCCTGTCCCATTTAACACACACTCTAACCTCTCCCCCGATCACACCCTGTCCCATTTAACAAACACTCTAACCCCTCCCCCCGATCACACCCTGTCCCATTTAACACACACTCTAACCCCCCCCCGATCACACCCTGTCCCATTTAACACACACTCTAACCCTCCCCCGATCACACCCTGTCCCATTTAACACACACTCTAACCGCCCCCCCCAATCACACCCTGTCCCATTTAACACACACTCTAACCCCCCCCCGATCACAGCCTGTCCCATTTAACACACACTCTAACCCCCCCCCCAATCACACCCTGTCCCATTTAACACACACTCTAACCCCCCCCCGATAACACCCTGTCCCATTTAACACACACTCTAACCCCCCCCCCGATCACACCCTGTCCCATTTAACACACACTCTAACCCTCCCCCGATCACACCCTTTCCCATTTAACACACACTCTAACCCCTCCCCCCCGATCACACCCTGTCCCATTTAACACACACTCTAACCCCTCCCCCCGATCACACCCTGTCCCATTTAACACACACTCTAACCCCCCCCCGATCACACCCTGTCCCATTTAACACACACTCTAACCCCCCCCCAATCACACCCTGTCCCATTGAACACACACTCTAACCCCTCCCCCCGATCACACTCTGTCCCATTGAACACACACTCAAACCCCTCCCCCCCGATCACACCCTGTCCCATTGAACACACACTCTAACCCCTCCCCCTGATCACACCCTGTCCCATTGAACACACACTCTAACCCCTCCCCCCCGATCACACCCTGTCCCATTTAACACACACTCTAACCCCCCCCCGATCACACCCTGTCCCATTTAACACACACTCTAACCCCTCCCCCCGATCACACCCTGTCCCATTGAACACACACTCTAACCCCTCCCCCCGATCACACCCTGTCCCATTGAACACACACTCTAACCCCTCCCCCCGATCACACCCTGTCCCATTGAACACACACTCTAACCCCTCCCCCCGATCACACTCTGTCCCATTTAACACACACTCTAACCCCTCCCCCCGATCACTCGCTGTCCCATTGAACACACACTCTAACCCCTCCCCCGATCACACCCTGTCCCATTTAACACACACTCTAACCCCTCCCCCGATCACTCGCTGTCCCATTGAACACACACTCTAACCCCTCCCCCGATCACACTCTGTCCCATTTAACACACACTCTAACCCCTCCCCCGATCACACTCTGTCCCATTTAACACACACTCTAACCCCTCCCCCCGATCACACCCTGTCCCATTTAATACACACTCTAACCCCTCCCCCCGATCACACCCTGTCCCATTGAACACACACTCTAACACCTCCCCCCCGATCACACCCTGTCCCATTGAACACACACTCTAACCCCTCGCCCGATCACACCCTGTCCCATTGAACACACTCTAACCCCCCCCGATCACACCCTGTCCCATTGAACACACACTCTAACCCCTCCCCCTATCACACCCTGTCCCATTGAACACACACTCTAACCCCTCCCCCCCGATCACACCCTGTCCCATTTAACACACACTCTAACCCCTCCCCCCGATCACACCCTGTCCCATTGAACACACACTCTAACCCCTCCCCCCGATCACACCCTGTCCCATTTAACACACACACTAACCCCTCCCCCCGATCACACCCTGTCCCATTTAACACACACTCTAACCCCCCCCCCCCCCCCCCGATCACACCCTGTCCCATTTAACACACACTCTAACCCCTCCCCCCGATCACACCCTGTCCCATTGAACACACACTCTAACCCCTCCCCCGATCACACCCTGTCCCATTGAACACACACTCTAACCCCTCCCCCGATCACACCCTGTCCCATTTAACACACACTCTAACCCCTCCCCCCCCGATCACACCCTGTCCCATTTAACACACACTCTAACCCCTCCCCCCGATCACACCCTGTCCCATTTAACACACACTCTAACCCCTCCCCCCCTGATCACACCCTGTCCCATTGAACACACACTCTAACCCCTCCCCCCGATCACACCCTGTCCCATTGAACACACACTCTAACCCCTCCCCCCGATCACACCCTGTCCCATTGAACACACACTCTAACCCCTCCCCCCGATCACACTCTGTCCCATTTAACACACACTCTAACCCCTCCCCCCGATCACTCGCTGTCCCATTGAACACACACTCTAACCCCTCCCCCGATCACACCCTGTCCCATTGAACACACTCTAACCCCTCCCCCCGATCACACTCTGTCCCATTGAACACACACTCTAACCCCTCCCCCCGATCACACCCTGTCCCATTTAATACACACTCTAACCCCTCCCCCCGATCACACCCTGTCCCATTGAACACACACTCTAACACCTCCCCCCCGATCACACCCTGTCCCATTGAACACACACTCTAACCCCTCGCCCGATCACACCCTGTCCCATTGAACACACTCTAACCCCCCCCCCCCGATCACACCCTGTCCCATTTAACACACACTCTAACCCCTCCCCCCCGATCACACCCTGTCCCATTTAACACACACTCTAACCCCTCCCCCCGATCACACCCTGTCCCATTTAACACACACTCTAACCCCCCCCCCGATCACACCCTGTCCCATTTAACACACACTCTAACCCCTCGCCCGATCACACCCTGTCCCATTGAACACACACTCTAACCCCTCCCCCGATCACACCCTGTCCCATTGAACACACACTCTAACCCCTCCCCCGATCACACCCTGTCCCATTGAACACACACTCTAACCCCTCCCCCCCCGATCACACCCTGTCCCATTTAACACACACTCTAACCCCTCCCCCGATCACACCCTGTCCCATTTAACACACACTCTAACCCCTCCCCCCCCGATCACACCCTGTCCCATTTAACACACACTCTAACCCCTCCCCCCGATCACACCCTGTCCCATTTAACACACACTCTAACCCCTCCCCCCCTGATCACACCCTGTCCCATTTAACACACACTCTAACCCCTCCCCCCGATCACAACCTGTCCCATTTAACACACACTCTAACCCCCCCCCCGATCACACCCTGTCCCATTTAACACACACTCTAACCCCTCCCCCCGATCACACCCTGTCCCATTGAACACACACTCTAACCCCTCCCCCGATCACACCCTGTCCCATTTAACACACACTCTAACCCCTCCCCCCGATCACACCCTGTCCCATTGAACACACACTCTAACCCCTCCCCCCGATCACACCCTGTCCCATTTAACACACACTCTAACCCCTCCCCCCGATCACACCCTGTCCCATTTAACACACACTCTAACCCCTCCCCCGATCACACCCTGTCCCATTTAACACACACTCTAACCCCTCCCCCGATCACACCCTGTCCCATTTGACACACACTCTAACCCCTCCCCCGATCACACCCTGTCCCATTTAACACACACTCTAACCCCTCCCCAGATCACACCCTGTCCCATTGAACACACACTCTAACCCCCCCCGATCACACCCTGTCCCATTTAACACACACTCTAACCCCTCCCCCGATCACACCCTGTCCCATTGAACACACACTCTAACCCCCCCCGATCACACCCTGTCCCATTGAACACACACTCTAACCCCTCCCCACCGATCACACCCTGTCCCATTGAACACACACTCTAACCCCTCCCCCCCCCGATCACACCCTGTCCCATTTAACACACACTCTAACCCCTCCCCCCGATCACACCCTGTCCCATTGAACACACACTCTAACCCCTCCCCCCGATCACACCCTGTCCCATTTAACACACACTCTAACCCCTCCCCCCCCGAGCACACCATGTCCCATTTAACACACACTCTAACCCCTCCCGATCACACCCTGTCCCATTTAACACACACTCTAACCCCTCCCCCCGATCACACCCTGTCCCATTTAACACACACTCTAACCCCTCCCCCTATCACACCCTGTCCCATTGAACACACTCTCTAACCCCTCCCCCCGATCACAACCTGTCCCATTGAACACACACTCTAACCCCTCCCCCCGATCACACCCTGTCCCATTTAACACACACTCTAACCCCTCCCCCCGATCACACCCTGTCCCATTGAACACACACTCTAACCCCTCCCCCGATCACACCCTGTCCCATTGAACACACACTCTAACCCCTCCCCCGATCACACCCTGTCCCATTGAACACACACTCTAACCCCTCCCCCGATCACACCCTGTCCCATTTAACACACACTCTAACCCCTCCCCCCGATCACACCCTGTCCCATTGAACACACACTCTAACCCCTCCCCCGATCACACCCTGTCCCATTGAACACACACTCTAACCCCTCCCCCCGATCACACCCTGTCCCATTGAACACACACTCTAACCCCTCCCCCCGATCACACTCTGTCCCATTTAACACACACTCTAACCCCTCCCCCCGATCACTCGCTGTCCCATTGAACACACACTCTAACACCTCCCCCCCGATCACACCCTGTCCCATTGAACACACACTCTAACACCTCCCCCCCGATCACACCCTGTCCCATTGAACACACACTCTAACCCCTCCCCCCGATCACACCCTGTCCCATTTAACACACACTCTAACCCCTCCCCCCGATCACACCCTGTCCCATTGAACACACACTCTAACCCCTCCCCCGATCACACCCTGTCCCATTTAACACACACTCTAACCCCTCCCCCCGATCACACCCTGTCCCATTTAACACACACTCTAACCCCTCCCCCCGATCACACCCTGTCCCATTGAACACACACTCTAACCCCTCGCCCGATCACACCCTGTCCCATTGAACACACTCTAACCCCCCCCCCCCGATCACACCCTGTCCCATTTAACACACACTCTAACCCCTCCCCCCCGATCACACCCTGTCCCATTTAACACACACTCTAACCCCTCCCCCCGATCACACCCTGTCCCATTTAACACACACTTTAACCCCTCCCCCCGATCACACCCTGTCCCATTGAACACACACTCTAACCCCTCCCCCGATCACACCCTGTCCCATTGAACACACACTCTAACCCCTCCCCCGATCACACCCTGTCCCATTTAACACACACTCTAACCCCTCCCCCCCCGATCACACCCTGTCCCATTTAACACACACTCTAACCCCTCCCCCCGATCACACCCTGTCCCATTTAACAAACACTCTAACCCCTCCCCCCCCTGATCACACCCTGTCCCATTTAACACACACTCTAACCCCTCCCCCCGATCACACCCTGTCCCATTGAACACACACTCTAACCCCTCCCCCGATCACACCCTGTCCCATTTAACACACACTCTAACCCCTCCCCCCGATCACACCCTGTCCCATTGAACACACACTCTAACCCCTCCCCCCGATCACACCCTGTCCCATTTAACACACACTCTAACCCCTACCCCCGATCACACCCTGTCCCATTTAACACACACTCTAACCCCTCCCCCGATCACACCCTGTCCCATTTAACACACACTCTAACCCCTCCCCCGATCACACCCTGTCCCATTGAACACACACTCTAACCCCTCCCCCGTTCACACCCTGTCCCATTTAACACACACTCTAACCCCTCCCCAGATCACACCCTGTCCCATTGAACACACACTCTAACCCCCCCCGATCACACCCTGTCCCATTTAACACACACTCTAACCCCTCCCCCGATCACACCCTGTCCCATTGAACACACACTCTAACCCCTCCCCCCGATCACACCCTGTCCCATTGAACACACACTCTAACCCCCCCGCCCCGATCACACCCTGTCCCATTTAACACACACTCTAACCCCTCCCGATCACACCCTGTCCCATTTAACACACACTCTAACCCCTCCCCCCGATCACACCCTGTCCCATTTAACACACACTCTAACCCCTCCCCCCGATCACACCCTGTCCCATTGAACACACACTCTAACCCCTCCCCCGATCACACCCTGTCCCATTTAACACACACTCTAACCCCTCCCCCCCCGAGCACACCCTGTCCCATTTAACACACACTCCAACCCCTCCCGATCACACCCTGTCCCATTTAACACACACTCTAACCCCTCCCCCCGATCACACCCTGTCCCATTGAACACACACTCTAACCCCCCCCGATCACACCCTGTCCCATTTAACACACACTCTAACCCCTCCCCCGATCACACCCTGTCCCATTGAACACACACTCTAACCCCTCCCCCCGATCACACCCTGTCCCATTGAACACACACTCTAACCCCCCCGCCCCGATCACACCCTGTCCCATTTAACACACACTCTAACCCCTCCCGATCACACCCTGTCCCATTTAACACACACTCTAACCCCTCCCCCCGATCACACCCTGTCCCATTTAACACACACTCTAACCCCTCCCCCCGATCACACCCTGTCCCATTGAACACACACTCTAACCCCTCCCCCGATCACACCCTGTCCCATTTAACACACACTCTAACCCCTCCCCCCCCGAGCACACCCTGTCCCATTTAACACACACTCCAACCCCTCCCGATCACACCCTGTCCCATTTAACACACACTCTAACCCCTCTCCCCGATCACACCCTGTCCCATTTAACACACACTCTAACCCCCCCCCCCCAATCACACCCTGTCCCATTGAACACACACTCTAACCCCTCCCCCCGATCACACCCTGTCCCATTTAACACACACTCTAACCCCTCCCCCCGATCACACCCTGTCCCATTTAACACACACTCTAAACCCCCCCCCCGATCACACCCTGTCCCATTTAACGCACACTCTAACCCCTCCCCCGATCACACCCTGTCCCATTTAACACACACTCTAACCCCTCCCCCCCGATCACACGCTGTCCCATTTAACACACACTCTAACCCCTCCCCCGATCAAACACTGTCCCATTTAACACACACTCTAACCCCTCCCCCCCGATCACACCCTGTCCCATTTAACACACACTCTAACCCCTCACCCCCGATCACACCCTGTCCCATTTAACACACACTCTAACCCCTCACCCCCGATCACACCCTGTCCCATTTAACACACATTCTAAACCCCCCCCCCCGATCAAACACTGTCCCTTTTAACACACACTCTAACCCCTCCCCCCGATCACACCCTGTCCCATTTAACACACACTCTAACCCCTCACCCCCGATCACACCCTGTCCCATTTAACACACATTCTAAACCCCCCCCCCCGATCAAACACTGTCCCATTTAACACACACTCTAACCCCTCCCCCCCGATCACACCCTGTCCTATTTAACACACACTCTAACCCCCTACCCCCGATCACACCCTGTCCCATTTAACACACACTCTAACCCCTCCCCCGATCACACCCTGTCCCATTTAACACACACTCTAACCCCTCCCCCCCGATCAAACACTGTCCCATTTAACACACGCTCTAACCCCTCCCCCGATCACACCCTGTCCCATTTAACACACACTCTAACCCCTCCCCCCGATCACACCCTGTCCCATTTAACACACACTCTAACCCCTCCCCCCGATCACACCCTGTCCCATTGAACACACACTCTAACCCCTCCCCCGATCACACCCTGTCCCATTTAACACACACTCTAACCCCGCCCCGATCACACTCTGTCCCATTTAACACACACTCTAACCCCTCCCCCGATCACACCCTGTCCCATTTAACAAACACTCTAACCCCTCCCCCCGATCACACCCTGTCCCATTTAACACACACTCTAACCACCCCCCCCCCTCGATCACACCCTGTCCCATTTAACACACACTCTAACCCCCCCCCGATCACACCCTGTCCCATTTAACACACACTCTAACCCCTCCCCCCGATCACACCCTGTCCCATTTAACACACACTCTAACCCCTCCCCCGATCACACCCTGTCCCATTTAACACACACTCTAACCCCTCCCCCCGATCACTCGCCGTCCCATTTTACACACACTCTAACCCCCCCCGATCACACCCTGTCCCATTGAACACACACTCAAACCCCCCCCCCCGATCACACCCTGTCCCATTTAACACACACTCTAACCCCCCCCCCCCCCCGATCACACCCTGTCCCATTGAACACACACTCTAACCCCTCCCCCCGATCACACCCTGTCCCATTTAACACACACTCTAACCCCTCCCCCCGATCACACCCTGTCCCATTTAACACACACTCTAACCACCCCCCGATCACACCCTGTCCCATTTAACACACACTCTAACCCCCTCCCCCCGATCACACCCTGTCCCATTTAACACACACTCTAACCCCCCCCGCCCCGATCACACCCTGTCCCATTTAACACACACTCTAACCCCCCCCCCCCCGATCACACCCTGTCCCATTGAACACACACTCTAACCCCCCCCCCCGATCACACCCTGTCCCATTTAACACACACTCTAACCTCCCCCCCGATCACACCCTGTCCCATTTAACACACACTCTAACCTCCCCCCCGATCACACCCTGTCCTTTTTAACACACACTCTAACCCCCTCCCCCCGATCACACCCTGTCCCATTGAACACACACTCTAACCCCTCCCCCCGATCACACCCTGTCCCATTTAAAACACACTCTAACCCCTCCCCCGATCACACCCTGTCCCATTTAACACACACTCTAACCCCTCCCCCCGATCACACCCTGTCCCATTGAACACACACTCTAACCTCCCCCCCGATCACACCCTGTCCCATTTAAAACACACTCTAACCCCTCCCCCGATCACACCCTGTCCCATTTAACACACACTCTAACCCCTCCCCCCGATCACACCCTGTCCCATTTAACACACACTCTAACCACTCCCCCCCGATCACACCCTGTCCCATTTAACACACACTCTAACCACTCCCCCCCGATCACACCCTGTCCCATTGAACACACACTCTAACCCCCCCCCCGATCACACCCTGTCCCATTTAACACACACTCTAACCCCTCCCCCCCGATCACACCCTGTCCCATTTAACACACACTCTAACCCCCCACCCCGATCACACCGTCCCATTTAACACACACTCTAACCCCCCCCACGATCACACCCTGTCCCATTTAACACACACTCTAACCCCCACCCCGATCACACCGTCCCATTTAACACACACTCTAACCCCTCCCCCCCGATCACACCCTGTCCCATTTAACACACACTCTAAACCCCCCCCCCCGATCACACCCTGTCCCATTTAACACACACTCTAAACCCCCCCCCGATCACACCCTGTCCCATTTAACACACACTCTAACCCCCTCACCCCCGATCACACCCTGTCCCATTTAAAACACACTCTAAACCACCCCCCCCGATCACACCCTGTCCCATTTAAAACACACTCTAACCTCCCCCCCGATCACACCCTGTCCCATATAACACACACTCTGACCCCTCCCCCTGATCACACCCTGTCCCATTTAACACACACTCTAACCCCCCCAGCCCCCGATCACACCCTGTCCCATTTAACACACACTCTAACCTCCCCCCCGATCACACCCTGTCCCATTTAACACACACTCGAACCCCGCCCCCGATCACACCCTGTCCCATTTAACACACACTCTAACCCCCCCCCCCCGATCACACCCTGTCCCATTTAACACACACTCTAACCCCCCCAGCCCCCGATCACACCCTGTCCCAGTTAACACACACTCTAACCCCTCCCCCCCGATCACACCCTGTCCCATTTAACACACACTCTAACCCCTCCCCCCCGATCACACCCTGTCCCATATAACACACACTCTGACCCCTCCCCCCGATCACACCCTGTCCCATTTAACACACACTCTAACCCCTCCCCCCCGATCACACCCTGTCCCATTTAACACACACTCTAACCTCCCCCCCGATGACACCTTGTCCCATTTAACACACACTCTAACCCCTCCCCCCGATCACACCCTGTCCCATTTAACACACACTCTAACCCCTCCCCCGATCACACCCTGTCCCATTTAACACACACTCTAACCCCTCCCCCCGATCACACCCTGTCCCATATAACACACACTCTAACCCCTCCCCCCCGATCACACCCTGTCCCATTTAACACACACTCTAACCCCTCCCCCCCGATCACACCCTGTCCCATTTAACACACACTCGAACCCCCCACCCCGATCACACCGTCCCATTTAACACACACTCTAACCCCTCCCCCCGATCACACCCTGTCCCATTTAACACACACTCTAACCCCTCCCCCCCGATCACACCCTGTCCCATTTAACACACACTCGAACCCCCCACCCCGATCACACCGTCCCATTTAACACACACTCTAACCCCTCCCCCCCGATCACACCCTGTCCCATTTAACACACACTCTAACCCCTCCCCCCCGATGACACCTTGTCCCATTTAACACACACTCTAATCCCTCCCCCCGATCACACCCTGTCCCATTTAACACACACTCGAACCCCCCACCCCGATCACACCGTCCCATTTAACACACACTCTAACCCCTCCCCCCCGATCACACCCTGTCCCATTTAACACACACTCTAACGCCTCCCCCCGATCACACCCTGTCCCATTTAACACACACTCTAACCCCCCCCCCCGATCACACCCTGTCCCATTTAACACACACTCTAACCCCTCCCCCCGATCACACCCTGTCCCATTTAACACACACTCTAACCCCCGCCCCGATCACACCCTGTCCCATTTAACACACACTCTAACCCCCCCCCCCCGATCACACCCTGTCCCATTTAACACACACTCTAACCCCTCGCTCTCTCCCGATCACACCCTGTCCCATTTAACACACACTCTAACCCCTCGCTCTCTCCCGATCACATACAAACCCTTGTTTATTTGCTGATATCTGTCATCAACATTCCCATGGTCCCTCACATCTAAATCCTTCCAAATCTGTTTGAACCCGCATTATTTCTCTGGTTCATTTCTTGCAATCACCTGCCTGACTTTCAGTTCTGTCACAAACACCACATTCAGTCACGACAGGTAAAACACGTTCTCTGTTTACACTGCTGATGCAAATTAACAATTGTATTGAGAGATTGCATTCAGAGTGTCAGTTCCAGGGAACTCCCGAGTCAGGGCCGCTCCCCACAGTGTAATTTATTCTCAATATCCTCTCTCATCATCATCATCATCATCATAGGCAGTCCCTCGGAGTCGAGGAAGACTTGTTTCCACACTTAAATTGAGTCCTTCGGTGATAGAACAGTCCAATACGAGAACCACAGGCCCTGTCACAGGTGGGACAGACAGTGGTTGAGGGAAGGGGAGGGTGGGACTGGTTTGTCGCACACTCGTTCCGCTACCTGCGCTTGGTTTCTGCATGCTCTCGGCGATGAGACTTGAGGTGCTCAGTGCCCTCCCGGATGCACTTCATTCAGTAAACTGGGCACTACCATGTAATGTTAGCCAACACTGGATACTGCCATGTACTGTTAGCCCACACTGGGCACTGCCATGTACTGTTAGCCCACACTGGGCACTGCTATGTACTGTTAGTCTACACTGGGCACTGCCATGGACTGTTAGCCAACACTGGGCACTGCCATGTACTGTTAGCCCACACTGGGCACTGCCATGTACTGTTAGTCCACACTGGGCACTGCCATGTACTGTTAGCCCACACTGGGCACTGCCATGTACTGTTAGTCCACACTGGGCACTGCCATGTACTGTTAGTCCACACTGGGCACTGCCATGTACTGTTAGCCCACACTGGGCATTGCCATGTACTGTCAGCCCACACTGGGCACTGCCATGTACTGTTAGCCCACACTGGGCACTGCCATGTACTGTTAGCCCAAACTGGGCACTGCCATGTATTGTTAGTCCACACTGGGCACTGCCATGTACTGTTAGCCCACACTGGGCATTGCCATGTACTGTCAGCCCACACTGGGCACTGCCATGGACTGGTAGCCCACGATGCTGTGCAGGCCTGGGGTTAAGATCACAGTATGAACCAACTATGTTATCGCAGCCCGATCTGCATATTGAAATTGTCCACTCGCTGCCATCTGGTGGGCGTCATGCTCACCCAGTCGAGGCAGCAGGTTAAGCTCAGGGCCTGTCGGCAGAAACAGGGCTGAGTAAGTGAGTCACAAGAAGCATTTTAACTTCCTGCATTATCGGCAACTGGGCAATAGAGTCAACTGGGAAAATACAGTCAACTGGGGCAATACAGTCAACGGGGGCAATACAGTCAACGGGGGCAACACAGTCAAATGGGAAAATACAGTCAACTGGGGCAATACAGTCAAATGAGAAAATACAGTCAACTGGGGCAATAGAGTCAAATGGGAAAATACAGTCAACTGGGGCAATACAGTCAAATGGGGCAATACAGTAAACTGGGGCAATACAGTCAAATGGGGCAATACAGTCAACTGGGACAATACAGTCAAATGGGAAAATACAGTCAACTGGGGCAATACAGTCAAATGGGAAAATACAGTCAACTGGAGCAATACAGTCAAATGGGGCAATACAGTAAACTGGGGCAATACAGTCAAATGGGGCAATACAGTCAACGGGGGCAATACAGTCAACTGGGGCAATACAGTCAACTGGGGCAATACAGTCAACGGGGGCAATACAGTCAAATGGGAAAATACAGTCAACTGGGGCAATACAGTCAACGGGGGCAATACAGTCAACTGGGGCAATACAGTCAACTGGGGCAATAGAGTCAACTAAGTCAATCGAGTCAACTGGGGCAACAGAGTCAACTGGGGTAATACAGTCAACTGGGGAAATACAATCAACTGCGGCAATAATGTCAACAGGAGAAAGAGAGTTAATGGGGGCAGTACACACAACGGGAGCAATACAGTCAACTGGGTTAACACAGTCCACTGGGGGAATACAGTAAACTGGGGCAATACAATCAAAGGGGGCAATACAGTCAACTGGAGCAATACAGTCAACTGGGGCAATACAGTCAATGGGGACAATACAGTCAAATGGGAAAATACAGTCAACTGGGGCAATACAGTCAAATGGGAAAATACAGTCAACTGGGGCAATACAGTCAAATGGGGCAATACAGTCAACTGGGGCAATACAGTCAAATGGGAAAATACAGTCAACTGGGGCAATACAGTCAACGGGGGCAATACAGTCAAATGGGAAAATACAGTCAACGGGGGCAATACAGTCAACGGGGGCAATACAGTCAACTGGGGCAATACAGTCAACTGGGGCAATAGAGTCAACTAAGTCAATCGAGTCAACTGGGGCAATAGAGTCAACTGGGGTAATACAGTCAACTGGGGAAATACAATCAACTGGGGAAATACAATCAACTGCGGTAATACAATCAAAGGGGGCAATACAGTCAACTGGGGCAATACAGTCAACTGGGGCAATACAGTCAATTGGGACAATACAGTCCACTGAGGCAATACAGTCCACTGGGGCAATACAGTCCACTGGGGCAATACAGTCCACTGGGGCAACATAGTCCACTGGGGCAATACAGTCAACTGGGGCAATACAGTCAACTGGGGCAATACAGTCAAATGAGGCAATACAGTCAACGGGGCAATAGAGTCAACTGGGGCAATACAGTCAACTGGGGCAATACAGACAATTGGTGAAACACTGTCAAGTGGGGAAATAAAGTGAACTGGGGCAATAATGTCAACGGGAGCAATGCAGTCAACTGGGGAAATAAAGTCAACTGGGGCAATACAATCAAAGGGGGCAATACAGTCAACTGGTGCAATACAGTCACCTGGGGCAATACAGATAATTGGGGCAATGTAGCCAACTGGGAAAATAAAGGCAACTGGGGCAATACATTCAACTGGGGCAATACATTCAACTGGGGCAATACAGTCAGCTGGGGCAATACAGACAACTGGGGTAATACAGTCAACTGGGGCAATACAGCCAACTGGGGCAATACAGTCAACTGGGGCTATACAGCCAACTGGGGCAATACAGACAAGTGGGGAAATAAAGTCAACTGGGGCAATATAGCCAACCGGGCCAATACAGTAAACTGGGGCAATACAGTCAATTGGGGTAATGCAGTCAATTGGGGTAATACAGTCAACTGGGGTAATATAATCAAAGGAGGCAATACAGTCAACTGGGGCAATGCAATCAAAGGGGGCAATACAGTCAACTGGGGCAATACAGTCACCTGAGGCAATACAGTCAACTGGGGCAATACAGTCAATTGGGGTAATACAGTCAACTGGGGTAATACAGTCAACTGGGGTAGTACAGTCAACTGGCATAATACTGTCAACTGGGATAATAGAGTCAACTGGGGCAAAAGAGTCAACTGGGGCAATACAGTCAACTAGGGAAATACAGCCAACTTTTGAAATACAGTCAGTTGGGGCAATACAGCCATGGCGTAATACAGTCAACTGGGGCAATACAATCAACTGGGCCAATACAGTCAACTTGGGCAACAGGGCCAACAGGGGAAAGACAGTCAACTGGGGAAATACAATTAAGTGGGGCAATAAAGTCAACTGGAGAAAGAGACTCAATGGGGGCAGTACACACATTGGGAGCAATACAGTCAACTGGGGCAATACAGTCAACTGGGGTAATTCAGTCACCTGGGGCAAGGCAGTCAAATGGGGCAACACAGTCACCTGGGGCAATACAGCCAACTGGGGTAATACAGTCAAATGGGGCAATTCAGTCAGATGGGGCAATACAGTCAAATGGGGAAATACAGTCAACTGGGGCAATAGAGTCAACTGGGGTAATACAGTCAATGGGGCAATATAGTCAACTGGGGCAATACAGTCAACTGGGACAATACAGTCACCTGGCGAAACACTGTCAACTGGGATAATAAAGTGAATGGGGCAATAATGTTAACGGGAGCAATACAGTCAACTGGGGAAATAAAGTCAACTGGGGCAATACTGTCAACTGGGGCAATACAGTCAATTGGGGCAATACAGTCACCGAGGGAAAGACAGCCAACTTTTGAAATAGAGTCAACTGGGGTAATACAGTCATGGGGTAATACAGCCAACTGGAGCAATACAGTCACTTGGGGAAATACAATCAACTGGGGCAATAGAGTCAACTGGGGCAATACAGTCAGTTGGGGCAATACAATCAACTGGGGCAATACAGTCAGTTGGGGCAATACAATCAACTGGACCAATTCAGTCAACTAGGGCAACATGGTCAACAGGGGAAAGACAGTCAACTGGGGAAACACAATTAACTGGGGCAATAAAGTCAACTGGAGAAAGAGAGTCAATGGGGGCAGTACACACAATGGGATCAATACAGTCAACTGGGGCAATACATTCAACTGGGGCAATTCAGTCATCTGGGGCAAGGCAGTCAAATGGGGCAACACAGTCACCTGGGGCAATAAAGCCAACTGCGGCAATACAGTCAAATGGGGCAATTCAGTCACCTGGAGCAATACAGCCAACTGGGACAACACAGTCACCTGAGGCAATACAGTCAACTGGGGCAATACAGTCAACGAGGACAATACAGTCAACGGGAGCAATACAGTCAACTGGGGAGATAAAATCAACTGCGGCAATAATGTCAACAGGAGAAAGAGAGTTAATGGCAGCAGTACACACATCGGGAGCAATACAGTCAACTGGGGTAACACAGTCCACTGGGGGAATACAGTAAACTGGGGCAATACAATCAAAGGGGGCAATACAGTCAACTGGGGCAATACAGTCAACTGGGGCAATACAGTCAATTGGGACAATACAGTCCACTGGGGCAATACAGTCCACTGGGGCAATACAGTCCACAGGGGCAATACAGTCCACTGGGGCAACATAGTCCATTGGGGCAATACAGTCAACTGGGGCAATACAGTCAACTGGGGCAATACAGTCAAATGAGGCAATACAGTCAACGGGGCAATAGAGTCAACTGGGGCAATACAGTCAACTGGGGCAATAGAGACAATTGGTGAAACACAGTCAAGTGGGGAAATAAAGTGAACTGGGGCAATAATGTCAACGGGAGCAATGCAGTCAACTGGGGAAATAAAGTCAACTAGGGCAATACAATCAAAGGGGGCAACACAGTAAACTGTTGCAATACAGTCAACTGGGGCAATACAGATAATTGGGGCAATGCAGCCAACTGGGAAAATAAAGGCAACTGGGGTAATACATTCAACTGGGGCAATAGAATCAACTGGGGCAATACAGTCAACTGAGGCAATACAGACAACTGGGGTAATACATTCAACTGGGGCAATACAGCCAACTGGGGCAATACAGACAACTGGGGCAATACAGACAACTGGGGAAATAAAGTCAACTGGGGCAATATAGCCAACCGGGGCAATACAGTAAACTGGGGCAATACAGTCAATTTGGGTAATGCAGTCAATTGGGGTAATACAGTCAACTGGGGTAATACAATCAAAGGAGGCAATACAGTCAACTGGGGCAATACAATCAAAGGGGGCAATACAGTCACCTGGGGCAATACAGTCAACTGGGGCAATACAGTCAATTGGGGTAATACAGTCAATTGGGGTAATACAGTCAACTGGGGTAATACAGTCAACTGGCATAATACTGTCAACTGGGATAATAGAGTCAACTGGGGCAAAAGAGTCAACTGGGGCAATACAGTCAACTCAGAAAATACAGCCAACTTTTGAAATACAGTCAGTTGGGGCAATACAGTAATGCGTAATACAGTCAACTGGTGCAATACAGTCAGTTGGGGCAATACAATCAACATGGGCCAATACAGTCAACTTGGGCAACAGGGCCAACAGGGGAAAGACAGTCAACTGGGGAAATACAATTAACTGGGGCAATAAAGTCAACTGGAGAAAGAGACTCAATGGGGGCAGTACACACAATGGGAGCAATATAGTCAACTGGGGCAATACAGTCAACTGGGGTAATTCAGTCACCTGGGACAAGGCAGTCAAATGGGGCAACACAGTCACCTGTGGCAATACAGCCAACTGGGGTAATACAGTCAAATGGGGCAATTCAGTCACATGGGGCAATACAGTCAAATGGGAAAATACAGTCAACTGGGGCAATAGAGTCAACTGGGGTAATACAGCAAACTAGGGCAATACAGTCAATGGGGCAATATAGTCAACTGGGGCGATACAGTCAACTGGGGCAATACATTCAACTGGGGCAATATAGTCAAATGGGCAATACAGACAACTGGGGTAATACAGACAATTGGGATAATATAGACAACTGGGGCGATACAGTCAACTGGGACAATACAGTCACCTGGCGAAACACTGTCAAGTGGGGTAATAAAGTGAATGGGGGTAATAATGTTAATGGGAGCAATACAGTCAACTGGGGAAATAAAGTCAACTGGGGCAATACAGCCAACCGGGGCAATACAGTCACCTGGGGCAATACAGTCAACTGGGTCAATAGATTCAACTGGGGTAATACAGTCAACTGGGGTAATACTGTCAACTCGGGCAATATAGTCAACTGAGGCTATATAGTCAACTGGGGCAATACAGTCAACTGGGGCAATACATTCAACTGGGTCAATATAGTCAACTGAGGCTATATAGTCATCTGGGCAATACAGACAACTGGGGTAATACATTCAACTGGGGTAATATAGCCAACTGGGACAATACAGTCACCTGGCGAAACACTGTCAAGTGGGGTAATAAAGTGAATGGGGGCAATAATGTTAATGGGATCAATACAGTCAACTGGGGAAATAAAGTCAACTGGGGCAATACAGCCAACCGGGGCAATACAGTCACCTGGGGCAATACAGTCAACTGGGTCAATAGATTCAACTGGGGTAATACAGTCAACTGGGGTAATACTGTCAACTAGGGCAATACATTCAATGGGGCAATATAGTCAACTGGGGCGATACAGTCAACTGGGGCAATACAGTCAACTCGGACAATACAGTCAACGGGGCGATAGAGTGAACTACAGTAAAACAGCAAAATAGGGCAATACAGTCAATGGGGCAATACAGTCAATTGGGACAATACAGTCAACTGGTGAAACACTCTCAAGTGGGGAAATAAAGTGAACGGGGGCAATAATGTCAACGGGAGCAATGCAGTCAACTGGCGAAATAAAGTCAACTGGGCAATACAGCCAACAGGGCAATTCAGTCAGCTGGGGCAATACAATCAAAGGGGGCAATACAGTCAACTGGTGCAATACAGTCAACTGGGGCAATACAGTCAATTGGGGTAATACAGTCAATTGGGGTAATACAGTCAACTGGGGTAATACAGTCAACTGGCATAATACTGTCAACTGGGATAATAGAGTCAACTGGGGCAAAAGAGTCAACTGGGGCAATACAATCAACTCAGAAAATACAGCCAACTTTTGAAATACAGTCAGTTGGGGCAATACAGTAATGCGTAATACAGTCAACTGGTGCAATACAGTCAGTTGGGGCAATACAATCAACACGGGCCAATACAGTCAACTTGGGCAACAGGGCCAACAGGGGAAAGACAGTCAACTGGGGAAATACAATTAACTGGGGCAATAAAGTCAACTGGAGAAAGAGACTCAATGGGGGCAGTACACACAATGGGAGCAATATAGTCAACTGGGGCAATACAGTCAACTGGGGTAAGTCAGTCACCTGGGACAAGGCAGTCAAATGGGGCAACACAGTCACCTGTGGCAATACAGCCAACTGGGGTAATACAGTCAAATGGGGCAATTCAGTCACATGGGGCAATACAGTCAAATGGGAAAATACAGTCAACTGGGGCAATAGAGTCAACTGGGGTAATACAGCAAACTAGGGCAATACAGTCAATGGGGCAATATATTCAACTGGGGCGATACAGTCAACTGGGGCAATACATTCAACTGGGGCAATATAGTCAAATGGGCAATACAGACAACTGGGGTAATACAGACAACTGGGATAATATAGACAACTGGGGCGATACAGTCAACTGGGACAATACAGTCACCTGGCGAAACACTGTCAAGTGGGGTAATAAAGTGAATGGGGGTAATAATGTTAATGGGAGCAATACAGTCAACTGGGGAAATAAAGTCAACTGGGGCAATACAGCCAACCGGGGCAATACAGTCACCTGGGGCAATACAGTCAACTGGGTCAATAGATTCAACTGGGGTAATACAGTCAACTGGGGTAATACTGTCAACTCGGGCAATATAGTCAACTGAGGCTATATAGTCAACTGGGGCGATACAGTCAACTGGGGCAATACATTCAACTGGGTCAATATAGTCAACTGAGGCTATATAGTCATCTGGGCAATACAGACAACAGGGGTAATACATTCAACTGGGGTAATATAGCCAACTGGGACAATACAGTCACCTGGCGAAACACTTTCAAGTGGGGTAATAAAGTGAATGGGGGCAATAATGTTAATGGGATCAATACAGTCAACTGGGGAAATAAAGTCAACTGGGGCAATACAGCCAACCGGGGCAATACAGTCACCTGGGGCAATACAGTCAACTGGGTCAATAGATTCAACTGGGGTAATACAGTCAACTGGGGTAATACTGTCAACTAGGGCAATACATTCAATGGGGCAATATAGTCAACTGGGGCGATACAGTCAACTGGGGCAATACAGTCAACTCGGACAATACAGTCAACGGGGCGATAGAGTCAACTACAGTAAAACAGCAAAATAGGGCAATACAGTCAATGGGGCAATACAGTCAATTGGGACAATACAGTCAACTGGTGAAACACTCTCAAGTGGGGAAATAAAGTGAACGGGGGCAATAATGTCAACGGGAGCAATGCAGTCAACTGGCGAAATAAAGTCAACTGGGCAATACAGCCAACAGGGCAATTCAGTCAGCTGGGGCAATACAATCAAAGGGGGCAATACAGTCAACTGGTGCAATACAGTCACCTGGGGTAATACAGATAATTGGGGCAATGCAGCCAACTGGGAAAATACCGGCAACTGTGGCAATACATTCAACTGGGGCAATAGAGTCAACTGGGGCAATACAGTCAACTGGGGCAATACAGCCAACGGGGGCAATACAATCAACTGGGGCAATACAATCAACTGGGGCAATATAGTCAATGGGGGCAATACAGTCCACTTTGGTAATACAGTCAACTGGGGCAATACAGTCAATGGGGGCAATACAGTCCACTTTGGTAATACAGCCAACTGGAGTAATACAGTCAATTGGGGAAATATAGTCAACTGCGGCAATAAAGTCCACTGGGGCAATACAGTCAACTGGGGTAATGCAGTCAATGGGGGCAATTCAGTCAACTGGGGCAATAGAGTCAACTGGGGCAATGCAGTCTACTGGGGCAATGTAGTCAACTGGGGCAATACAGCCAACTGGGGCAATAGAGTCAACTGGGTCAATACATTCAACTGGGGCAATACAGTCAACTACGGCAATACAGTCCACTGGGGCAATAACACCAACTGGGGCAATATAGTCAACTGGGTTAATATAGTAAATGGGGGCAATACAGTCAACTAGGGTATTACAGTCAATTGGGGCAATACTGTCAACTGGGGCAATACAGTCAACTGGGGCAATACAGTCAATGGGGGCAATACAGTCCACTTTGGTCATACAGTCAACTGGGGCAATACAGTCAATGGGGGCAATACAGTCCACTTTGGTAATACAGTCAACTGGGGCAATACAGTCAACTGCGGCAATAAAGTCCACTGGGGCAATACAGTCAACTGGGATAATGCAGTCTATGGGGGAAATACAGTCCACTGGGGTAATACAGTCAACTTGGGTAATGCAGTCAATGGGGGCAATTCAGTCAACTGGGGCAATAGAGTCAACTGGGGCAATGCAGTCTACTGGTGCAATGCAGTCAACTGGGGTAATACAGCCAACTGGGGCAATAGAGTCAACTGGGGCAACACAGTCAACTTGGGCACGACAGTCAAATATGGCAATACAGTCCACTGGGGCAATAACACCAACTGGGGCAATATAGTCAACTGGGTTAAAACAGTAAATGGGGGCAATACAGTCAACTAGGGTAATAAAGTCAATTGGGGCAATACAGTCAACTGGGGTAATACAGTCAACTGGTGTAACACAGTCAACTGGGGTAATGCAGTCAACTGGGGCAACAGAGTCAACGGGGTAAAACAGTCAACTGGGGCAATACAGTCAACTGGGGCAATACAGTCCACTGGGTGGGGCAATACAGTCAATTGGGGCAATATAGTCAACTGCGGCAATGCAGCCAACAGGGAAAATACAGGCAACTGTGGCAATACAGGCAACTTTTGCAATACCATCATTTTGGGCAATACAATCAACTGGGGTAATGCAGCCAACTGTGGTAATATAATCAACTGGCAATGAAGTCATTTGAAGCAATACAGTCAACTGGTGCAAAGCAGTCAACAGCGCGATACAGTCAACTGGGTCAATACATTCAACTGGGGCAATACAGTCAACTACGGCAATACAGTCCACTGGGGCAATAACACCAACTGGGGCAATATAGTCAACTGGATTAATACAGTAAATGGGGGCAATTGAGTCAACTAGGGTATTACAGTCAATTGGGGCAATACTGTCAACTGGGGCAATACAGTCAACTGGGGCAATACAGTCAATGGGGGCAATACAGTCCACTTTGGTAATACAGTCAACTGGGGCAATACAGTCAATGGGGGCAATACAGTCCACTTTGGTAATACAGTCAACTGGGGCAATACAGTCAACTGCGGCAATAAAGTCCACTGGGGCAATACAGTCAACTGGGATAATGCAGTCAATGGGGGAAATACAGTCCACTGGGGTAATACAGTCAACTTGGGTAATGCAGTCAATGGGGGCAATTCAGTCAACTGGGGCAATAGAGTCAACTGGGGCAATGCAGTCTACTGGTGCAATGCAGTCAACTGGGGTAATACAGCCAACTGGGGCAATAGAGTCAACTGGGGCAATACAGTCAACTGGGGCACTACAGTCAAATATGGCAATACAGTCCACTGGGGCAATAACACCAACTGGGGCAATATAGTCAACTGGGTTAATACAGTAAATGGGGGCAATACAGTCAACTAGGGTAATAAAGTCAATTGGGGCAATACAGTCAACTGGGGTATTACAGTCAATGAGGGCAATACAGTCAACTGGGGTAATACAGTCAACTGGTGTAATACAGTCAACTGGGGTAATGCAGTCAACTGGGGCAACAGAGTCAACGGGGTAAAACAGTCAACTGGGGCAATACAATCAACTGAGGCAATACAGTCAACTAGGGCAATACAGTCCACTGGGTGGGGCAATACAGTCAATTGGGGCAATATAGTCAAATGCGGCAATGCAGCCAACAGGGAAAATACAGGCAACTGTGGCAATACAGGAAACTTTTGCAATACCATCATTTTGGGCAATACAATCAACTGGGGTAATGCAGCCAACTGTGGTAATATAATCAACTGGCAATGAAGTCATTTGAAGCAATACAGTCAACTGGTGCAAAGCAGTCAACAGCGCGATACAGTCAACTGGGGCAATACATTCAACTGGGGCAATACAGTCAACTGGGGCAGTGCAGTCCACTGGGTGGGGCAATACAGTCAATTGGGGCAATACAGTCAATTGGTGCAATACAGTCACCTGGGGCAATACAGATAATTGGGGCAATGCAGCCAACTGGGAAAATAAAGGCAACTGGGGCAATACATTCAACTGGGGCAATAGAATCAACTGGGGCAATACAGTCAACTGAGGCAATACAGACAACTGGGGTAATACATTCAACTGGGGCAATACAGCCAACTGGGGCAATACAGTCAACAGGGGCTATACAGTCACCTGGGGTAATACAGATAATTGGGGCAATGCAGCCAACTGGGAAAATACCGGCAACTGTGGCAATACAGGCAACTTTTGCAATACCATCATTTTGGGCAATACAATCAACTGGGGTAATGCAGCCAACTGTGGTAATATAATCAACTGGCAATGAAGTCATTTGAAGCAATACAGTCAACTGGTGCAAAGCAGTCAACAGCGCGATACAGTCAACTGGGTCAATACATTCAACTGGGGCAATACAGTCAACTACGGCAATACAGTCCACTGGGGCAATAACACCAACTGGGGCAATATAGTCAACTGGGTTAATACAGTAAATGGGGGCAATAGAGTCAACTAGGGTATTACAGTCAATTGGGGCAATACTGTCAACTGGGGCAATACAGTCAACTGGGGCAATACAGTCAATGGGGGCAATACAGTCCACTTTGGTAATACAGTCAACTGGGGCAATACAGTCAATGGGGGCAATACAGTCCACTTTGGTAATACAGTCAACTGGGGCGATACAGTCAACTGCGGCAATAAAGTCCACTGGGGCAATACAGTCAACAGGGATAATGCAGTCAATGGGGGAAATACAGTCCACTGGGGTAATACAGTCAACTGGTGTAATACAGTCAACTGAGTTAATACAGTAAATGGGGGCAATACAGTCAACTAGGGTAATAAAGTCAATTGGGGCAATACAGTCAACTGGGGTATTACAGTCAATGAGGGCAATACAGTCAACTGGGGTAATACAGTCAACTGGTGTAATACAGTCAACTGGGGTAATGCAGTCAACTGGGGCAACAGAGTCAACGGGGTAAAACAGTCAACTGGGGCAATACAGTCAACTAGGGCAATACAGTCCACTGGGTGGGGCAATACAGTCAATTGGGGCAATATAGTCAACTGCGGCAATGCAGCCAACAGGGAAAATACAGGCAACTGTGGCAATACAGGCAACTTTTGCAATACCATCATTTTGGGCAATACAATCAACTGGGGTAATGCAGCCAACTGTGGTAATATAATCAACTGGCAATGAAGTCATTTGAAGCAATACAGTCAACTGGTGCAAAGCAGTCAACAGCGCGATACAGTCAACTGGGGCAATACATTCAACTGGGGCAATACAGTCAACTGGGGCAATACATTCAACTGGGGCAATACAGTCAACTACGGCAATACAGTCCACTGGGGCAATAACACCAACTGGGGCAATATAGTCAACTGGGTTAATACAGTAAATGGGGGCAATAGAGTCAACTAGGGTATTACAGTCAATTGGGACAATACTGTCAACTGGGGCAATACAGTCAACTGGGGCAATACAGTCAATGGGGGCAATACAGTCCACTTTGGTAATACAGTCAACTGGGGCAATACAGTCAATGGGGGCAATACAGTCCACTTTGGTAATACAGTCAACTGGGGCAATACAGTCAACTGCGGCAATAAAGTCCACTGGGGCAATACAGTCAACTGGGATAATGCAGTCAATGGGGGAAATACAGTCCACTGGGGTAATACAGTCAACTTGGGTAATGCAGTCAATGGGGGCAATTCAGTCAACTGGGGCAATAGAGTCAACTGGGGCAATGCAGTCTACTGGTGCAATGCAGTCAACTGGGGTAATACAGCCAACTGGGGCAATAGAGTCAATTGGGGCAATACAGTCAACTGGGGCACTACAGTCAAATATGGCAATACAGTCCACTGGGGCAATAACACCAACTGGGGCAATATAGTCAACTGGGTTAATACAGTAAATGGGGGCAATACAGTCAACTAGGGTAATAAAGTCAATTGGGGCAATACAGTCAACTGGGGTATTACAGTCAATGAGGGCAATACAGTCAACTGGGGTATTACAGTCAACTGGTGTAATACAGTCAACTGGGGTAATGCAGTCAACTGGGGCAACAGAGTCAACGGGGTAAAACAGTCAACTGGGGCAATACAATCAACTGAGGCAATACAGTCAACTAGGGCAATACAGTCCACTGGGTGGGGCAATACAGTCAATTGGGGCAATATAGTCAACTGCGGCAATGCAGCCAATAGGGAAAATACAGGCAACTGTGGCAATACAGGCAACTTTTGCAATACCATCATTTGGGGCAATACGATCAACTGGGGTAATGCAGCCAACTGTGGTAATATAATCAACTGGCAATGAAGTCATTTGAAGCAATACAGTCAACTGGTGCAAAGCAGTCAACAGCGCGATACAGTCAACTGGGGCAATACATTCAACTGGGGCAATACAGTCAACTGGGGCAGTGCAGTCCACTGGGTGGGGCAATACAGTCAATTGGGGCAATACAGTCAATTGGTGCAATACAGTCACCTGGGGCAATACAGATAATTGGGGCAATGCAGCCAACTGGGAAAATAAAGGCAACTGGGGCAATACATTCAACTGGGGCAATAGAATCAATTGGGGCAATACAGTCAACTGAGGCAATACAGACAACTGGGGTAATACATTCAACTGGGGCAATACAGCCAACTGGGGCAATACAGTCAACAGGGGCTATACAGTCACCTGGGGTAATACAGATAATTGGGGCAATGCAGCCAACTGGGAAAATACCGGCAACTGTGGCAATACAGGCAACTTTTGCAATACCATCATTTTGGGCAATACAATCAACTGGGGTAATGCAGCCAACTGTGGTAATATAATCAACTGGCAATGAAGTCATTTGAAGCAATACAGTCAACTGGTGCAAAGCAGTCAACAGCGCGATACAGTCAACTGGGTCAATACATTCAACTGGGGCAATACAGTCAACTACGGCAATACAGTCCACTGGGGCAATAACACCAACTGGGGCAATATAGTCAACTGGGTTAATACAGTAAATGGGGGCAATACAGTCAACTAGGGTAATAAAGTCAATTGGGGCAATACAGTCAACTGGGGTATTACAGTCAATGAGGGCAATACAGTCAACTGGGGTAATACAGTCAACTGGTGTAATACAGTCAACTGGGGTAATGCAGTCAACTGGGGCAACAGAGTCAACGGGGTAAAACAGTCAACTGGGGCAATACAGTCAACTGGGGCAATACAGTCAACTGGGGCAATAGAGTCCACTGGGTGGGGCAATACATTCAATTGGGGCAATATAGTCAACTGCGGCAATGCAGCCAACAGGGAAAATACAGGCAACTGTGGCAATACAGGCAACTTTTGCAATACCATCATTTTGGGCAATACAATCAACTGGGGTAATGCAGCCAACTGTGGTAATATAATCAACTGGCAATGAAGTCATTTGAAGCAATACAGTCAACTGGTGCAAAGCAGTCAACAGCGCGATACAGTCAACTGGGGCAATACATTCAACTGGGGCAATACAGTCAACTGGGGCAGTGCAGTCCACTGGGTGGGGCAATACATTCAACTGGGGCAATACAGCCAACTGGGGCAATACAGTCAACTGGTGCAATACAGTCACCTGGGGTAATACAGATAATTGGGGCAATGCAGCCAACTGGGAAAATACCGGCAACTGTGGCAATACATTCAACTGGGGCAATAGAGTCAACTGGGGCAATACAGTCAACTTGGGCAATAAAGACAGCTGGGGTAATACAGTCAACTGGGGCAATACAGCCAACGGGGGCAATACAGTCAACTGGGGCAATACAGACAACTGGGGAAATAAAGTCAACTGGGGTAATAGAGTCAACTGGGGCAATACAATCAACTGGGGCAATACAGTCAATGGGGGCAATACAGTCCACTTTGGTAATACAGTCAACTGGGGCAATAAAGTCAATGGGGGCTATACAGTCCACTTTGGTAATACAGCCAACTGGAGTAATACAGTCAACTGGGGAAATACAGTCAACTGCGGCAATAAAGTCCACTGGGGCAATACAGTCAACTGGGCTAATGCAGTCAATGGGGGCAATTCAGTCAAATGGGAAAATAGAGTAAACTGGGGCAATGCAGTCTACTGGGGCAATGTAGTCAACTGGGGCAATACAGCCAACTGGGGCAATAGAGTCAACTGGGTCAATACATTCAACTGGGGCAATACAGTAAATGGGGGCAATACAGTCAACTAGGGTATTACAGTCAATTGGGTCAATACTGTCAACTGGGGCAAAACAGTCAACTGGGGCAATACAGTCAATGGGGGCAATACAGTCCACTTTGGTAATACAGTCAACTGGGGCAATATCGTCAACTGGGTTAATACAGTAAATGGGGGCAATACAGTCAACTAGGGTAATAAAGTCAATTGGGGCAATACAGTCAACTGGGGTATTACAGTCAATGAGGGCAATACAGTCAACTGGGGTAATACAGTCAACTGGTGTAATACAGTCAACTGGGGTAATGCAGTCAACTGGGGCAACAGAGTCAACGGGGTAAAACAGTCAACTGGGGCAATACAGTCAACTGGGGCAATACAGTCCACTGGGTGGGGCAATACAGTCAATTGGGGCAATATAGTCAACTGCGGCAATGCAGCCAACAGGGAAAATACAGGCAACTGTGGCAATACAGGCAACTTTTGCAATACCATCATTTTGGGCAATACAAACAACTGGGGTAATGCAGCCAACTGTGGTAATATAATCAACTGGCAATGAAGTCATTTGAAGCAATACAGTCAACTGGTGCAAAGCAGTCAACAGCGCGATACAGTCAACTGGGGCAATACATTCAACTGGGGCAATACAGTCAACTTGGGCAGTGCAGTCCACTGGGTGGGGCAATACAGTCAATTGGGGCAATACAGTCAATTGGTGCAATACAGTCACCTGGGGCAATACAGATAATTGGGGCAATGCAGCCAACTGGGAAAATAAAGGCAACTGGGGCAATACATTCAACTGGGGCAATAGAATCAACTGGGGCAATACAGTCAACTAAGGCAATACAGACAACTGGGGTAATTCATTCAACTGGGGCAATACAGTCAACAGGGGCTATACAGTCACCTGGGGTAATACAGATAATTGGGGCAATGCAGCCAACTGGGAAAATACCGGCAACTGTGGCAATACAGGCAACTTTTGCAATACCATCATTTTGGGCAATACAATCAACTGGGGTAATGCAGCCAACTGTGGTAATATAATCAACTGGCAATGAAGTCATTTGAAGCAATACAGTCAACTGGTGCAAAGCAGTCAACAGCGCGATACAGTCAACTGGGTCAATACATTCAACTGGGGCAATACAGTCAACTACGGCAATACAGTCCACTGGGGCAATAACACCAACTGGGGCAATATAGTCAACTGGGTTAATACAGTAAATGGGGGCAATACAGTCAACTAGGGTAATAAAGTCAATTGGGGCAATACAGTCAACTGGGGTATTACAGTCAATGAGGGCAATACAGTCAACTGGGGTAATACAGTCAACTGGTGTAATACAGTCAACTGGGGTAATGCAGTCAACTGGGGCAACAGAGTCAACGGGGTAAAACAGTCAACTGGGGCAATACAGTCAACTGGGGCAATACAGTCAACTGGGGCAATAGAGTCCACTGGGTGGGGCAATACATTCAATTGGGGCAATATAGTCAACTGCGGCAATGCAGCCAACAGGGAAAATACAGGCAACTGTGGCAATACAGGCAACTTTTGCAATACCATCATTTTGGGCAATACAATCAACTGGGGTAATGCAGCCAACTGTGGTAATATAATCAACTGGCAATGAAGTCATTTGAAGCAATACAGTCAACTGGTGCAAAGCAGTCAACAGCGCGATACAGTCAACTGGGGCAATACATTCAACTGGGGCAATACAGTCAACTGGGGCAGTGCAGTCCACTGGGTGGGGCAATACATTCAACTGGGGCAATACAGCCAACTGGGGCAATACAGTCAACTGGTGCAATACAGTCACCTGGGGTAATACAGATAATTGGGGCAATGCAGCCAACTGGGAAAATACCGGCAACTGTGGCAATACATTCAACTGGGGCAATAGAGTCAACTGGGGCAATACAGTCAACTTGGGCAATACAGACAGCTGGGGTAATACAGTCAACTGGGGCAATACAGCCAACGGGGGCAATACAGTCAACTGGGGCAATACAGACAACTGGGGAAATAAAGTCAACTGGGGTAATAGAGTCAACTGGGTCAATACAATCAACTGGGGCAATACAGTCAATGGGGGCAATACAGTCCACTTTGGTAATACAGTCAACTGGGGCAATAAAGTCAATGGGGGCTATACAGTCCACTTTGGTAATACAGCCAACTGGAGTAATACAGTCAACTGGGGAAATACAGTCAACTGCGGCAATAAAGTCCACTGGGGCAATACAGTCAACTGGGCTAATGCAGTCAATGGGGGCAATTCAGTCAAATGGGAAAATAGAGTAAACTGGGGCAATGCAGTCTACTGGGGCAATGTAGTCAACTGGGGCAATACAGCCAACTGGGGCAATAGAGTCAACTGGGTCAATACATTCAACTGGGGCAATACAGTAAATGGGGGCAATACAGTCAACTAGGGTATTACAGTCAATTGGGTCAATACTGTCAACTGGGGCAAAACAGTCAACTGGGGCAATACAGTCAATGGGGGCAATACAGTCCACTTTGGTAATACAGTCAACTGGGGCAATATCGTCAACTGGGTTAATACAGTAAATGGGGGCAATACAGTCAACTAGGGTAATAAAGTCAATTGGGGCAATACAGTCAACTGGGGTATTACAGTCAATGAGGGCAATACAGTCAACTGGGGTAATACAGTCAACTGGTGTAATACAGTCAACTGGGTTAATGCAGTCAACTGGGGCAACAGAGTCAACGGGGTAAAACAGTCAACTGGGGCAATACAGTCAACTGGGGCAATACAGTCCACTGGGTGGGGCAATACAGTCAATTGGGGCAATATAGTCAACTGCGGCAATGCAGCCAACAGGGAAAATACAGGCAACTGTGGCAATACAGGCAACTTTTGCAATACCATCATTTTGGGCAATACAAACAACTGGGGTAATGCAGCCAACTGTGGTAATATAATCAACTGGCAATGAAGTCATTTGAAGCAATACAGTCAACTGGTGCAAAGCAGTCAACAGCGCGATACAGTCAACTGGGGCAATACATTCAACTGGGGCAATACAGTCAACTTGGGCAGTGCAGTCCACTGGGTGGGGCAATACAGTCAATTGGGGCAATACAGTCAATTGGTGCAATACAGTCACCTGGGGCAATACAGATAATTGGGGCAATGCAGCCAACTGGGAAAATAAAGGCAACTGGGGCAATACATTCAACTGGGGCAATAGAATCAACTGGGGCAATACAGTCAACTAAGGCAATACAGACAACTGGGGTAATACATTCAACTGGGGCAATACAGCCAACTGGGGCAATACAGTCAACTGGGGCAATACAGACAACTGTGGCAATGCAGACAACTGGGGAAATAAAGTCAACTGGGGCAATATAGCCAACCGGGGCAATACAGTAAACTGGGGCAATACAGTCAATTGGGGCAATGCAGTCAATTGGGGTAATACAGTCAACTGGGGTAATACAATCAAAGGAATCAATACAGTCAACTGGGGCAATACAATCAAAGGGGGCAATACAGTCAACTGGGGCAATACAGTCACCTGGGGCAATACAGTCAACTGGGGCAATACAGTCAATTGGGGTAATACAGTCAATTGGGGTAATACAGTCAACTGGGGTAATACAGTCAACTGGCATAATACTGTCAACTGGGATAATAGAGTCAACTAGGGCAAAAGAGTCAACTGGGGCAATACAGTCAACTAGGAAAATACAGCCAACTTTTGAAATACAGTCAGTTGGGGCAATACAGTCATGGCGTAATACAGTCAACTGGGGCAATACAGTCAGTTGGGGCAATACAATCAACTGGGCCAATACAGTCAACTTGGGCAACAGGGCCAACAGGGGAAAGAGAGTCAACTGGGGAAATACAATTAACTGGGGCAATAAAGTCAACTGGAGAAAGAGACTCAATGGGGGCAGTACACACAATGGGAGCAATACAGTCAACAGGGGCAATACAGTCAACTGGGGTAATTCAGTCACCTGGGGCAAGGCAGTCAAATGGGGCAACACAGTCACCTGTGGCAATACAGCCAACTGGGGTAATACAGTCAAATGGGGCAATTCAGTCACATGGGGCAATACAGTCAAATGGCAAAATACAGTCAACTGGGGCAATAGAGTCAACTGGGGTAATACAGCAAACTAGGGCAATACAGTCAATGGGGCAATATAGTCAACTGGGGCGATACAGTCAACTGGGGCAATACATTCAACTGGGGCAATATAGTCAACTGGGCAATACAGACAACTGGGGTAATACAGACAACTGGGGTAATATAGACAACTGGGGCGATACAGTCAACTGGGACAATACAGTCACCTGGCGAAACACTGTCAAGTGGGGTAATAAAGTGAATGGGGGCAATAATGTTAATGGGAGCAATACAGTCAACTGGGGAAATAAAGTCAACTGGGGCAATACAGCCAACCGGGGCAATACAGTCACCTGGGGCAATACAGTCAACTGGGTCAATAGATTCAACTGGGGTAATACAGTCAACTGGGGTAATACTGTCAACTAGGGCAATACATTCAATGGGGCAATATAGTCAACTGGGGCGATACAGTCAACTGGGGCAATACATTCAACTGGGTCAATATAGTCAACTGAGGCTATATAGTCATCTGGGCAATACAGACAACTGGGGTAATACATTCAACTGGGGTAATATAGCCAACTGGGACAATACAGTCACCTGGCGAAACACTGTCAAGTGGGGTAATAAAGTGAATGGGGGCAATAATGTTAATGGGAGCAATACAGTCAACTAGGGAAATAACGTCAACTGGGGCAATACAGCCAACCGGGTCAATACAGTCACCTGGGGCAATACAGTCAACTGGGTCAATACAGTCAACTGGGGTAATACTGTCAACTGGGGTAATACAGTCAACTGGGACAATACAGTCAACGGGGCGATAGAGTCAACTAGAGTATAACAGCAAAATAGGGCAATACAGTCAATGGGGCAATACAGTCAATTGGGACAATACAGTCAACTGGGGTAATACTGTCAACTGGGGTAATACAGTCAACTGGGACAATACAGTCAACGGGGCGATAGAGTCAACTAGAGTATAACAGCAAAATAGGGCAATACAGTCAATGGGGCAATACAGTCAATTGGGACAATACAGTCAACTGGTGAAACACTCTCAAGTGGGGAAATAAAGTGAACGGGGGCAATAATGTCAACGGGAGCAATGCAGTCAACTGGCAAAATAAAGTCAACTGGGCAATACAGCCAACAGGGCAATACAGTCAGCTGGGGCAATACAATCAAAGGGGGCAATACAGTCAACTGGTGCAATACAGTCACCTGGGGTAATACAGATAATTGGGGCAATGCAGCCAACTGGGAAAATACCGGCAACTGTGGCAATACATTCGACTGGGGCAATAGAGTCAACTGGGGCAATACAGTCAACTGGGGCAATACAGACAGCTGGGGTAATACAGTCAACTGGGGCAATACAGCCAACGGGGGCAATACAGTCAACTGGGGCAATACAGACAACTGGGGAAATAAAGTCAACTGGGGTAATAGAGTCAACTGGGGCAATACAATCAACTGGGGCAATACAGTCAATGGGGGCAATACAGTCCACTTTGGTAATAGTCAACTGGGGCAATACAGTCAATGGGGGCAATACAGTCCACTTTGGTAATACAGCCAACTGGAGTAATACAGTCAACTGGGGAAATACAGTCAACTGCGGCAATAAAGTCCACTGGGGCAATACAGTCAACTGGGATAATGCAGTCAATGGGGGCAATACAGTCAACTGGGGTAATACAGTCAACTGGGGCAATGCAGTCTACTGGGGCAATGTAGTCAACTGGGGCAATACAGCCAACTGGGGCAATGGAGTCAACTGGGTCAATACATTCAACTGGGGCAATACAGTAAATGGGGGCAATACAGTCAACTAGGGTATTACAGTCAATTGGGGCAATACTATCAACTGGGGCAATACAGTCAACTGGGGCAATACAGTCAATGGGGGCAATACAGTCCACTTTGGTAATACAGTCAACTGGGGCAATATAGTCAATGGGGGCAATACAGTGCACTTTGGTAATACAGTCAACTGGGACAATACAGTCAACTGCGGCAATAAAGTCCACTGGGGTAATACAGTCAACTTGGGTAATGCAGTCAATGGGGGCAATACAGTCAACTGGGGTAATACAGTCAACTGGGGCAATATAGTCAATGGGGGCAATACAGTCCACTTTGGTAATACAGTCAACTGGGGCAATATAGTCAATGGGGGCAATACAGTCCACTTTGGTAATACAGTCAACTGGGGCAATGCAGTCTACTGGTGCAATGCAGTCAACTGGGGTAATACAGCCAACTGGGGCAATAGAGTCAACTGGGGCAATACAGTCAACTGTGGCACTACAGTCAAATATGGCAATACAGTCCACTGGGGCAATAACACCAACTGGGGCAATATAGTCAACTGGGTTAATACAGTAAATGGGGGCAATACGGTCAACTAGGGTAATAAAGTCAATTGGGGCAATACAGTCAACTGGGGTAATACAGTCAACTGGTGTAATACAGTCAACTGGGGTAATGCAGTCAACTGGGGCAACAGAGTCAACGGGGTAAAACAGTCAACTGGGGCAATACAGTCAACTGGGGCAATACAGTCAACTGGGGCAATACAGTCCACTGGGTGGGGCAATACAGTCAATTGGGGCAATACAGTCAACTGCGGCAATGCAGCCAACAGGGAAAATACAGGCAACTGTGGCAATACAGGCAACTTTTGCAATACCATCATTTGGGGCAATACAATCAACTGGGGTAATGCAGCCAACTGTGGTAATATAATCAACTGGCAATGAAGTCATTTGAAGCAATACAGTCAACTGGTGCAAAGCAGTCAACAGCGCGATACAGTCAACTGGGGCAATACATTCAACTGCGGCAATACAGTCCACTAGGTTAATACAGTCACCTGGAGTAATACAGTAAACTGGGAAATACAGTCAAATGGAGCATTACAGACAACTGGGGCAATAGAGTCAACTGGGGTAATACAGAAAACAAGGGCAAAAGAGTCAACTGGGGTTATACAGTCAACTGGGCAATACAGCCAACTGGGGCAATACAATCAACTGGGTCAATACAGTCAATTTGGGCAATACAGTCACCTGGGGTATTACAGTCAATGGGGGCAATGCAGTCACCTGGGGTAATGCAGTCAACTGGGGCAACAGAGTCAACGGGGTAATACAGTCAACTGGGGCAATACATTCAACTGGGGCAATACATTCAACTGGGGCAATACAGTCAACTGGTGCAGTGCAGTCCACTGGGTGGGGCAATACAGTCAATTGGGGCAATATAGTCAACTGCGGCAATGCAGCCAACAGGGAAAATACAGGCAACTGTGGCAATACAGGCAACTTTTGCAATACCATCATTTTGGGCAATACAATCAACTGGGGTAATGCAGCCAACTGTGGTAATATAATCAACTGGCAATGAAGTCATTTGAAGCAATACAGTCAACTGGTGCAAAGCAGTCAACAGCGCGATACAGTCAACTGGGGCAACACATTCAACTGGGGCAATACAGTCAACTTGGGCAGTGCAGTCCACTGGGTGGGGCAATACAGTCAATTGGGGCAATACAGTCAATTGGTGCAATACAGTCACCTGGGGCAATACAGATAATTGGGGCAATGCAGCCAACTGGGAAAATAAAGGCAACTGGGGCAATACATTCAACTGGGGCAATAGAATCAACTGGGGCAATACAGTCAACTAAGGCAATACAGACAACTGGGGTAATACATTCAACTGGGGCAATACAGCCAACTGGGGCAATACAGTCAACTGGGGCAATACAGACAACTGGGGCAATACAGACAACTGGGGAAATAAAGTCAACTGGGGCAATATAGCCAACCGGGGCAATACAGTAAACTGGGGCAATACAGTCAACTGGGGCAATACAGTCACCTGGGGCAATACAGTCAACTGGGGCAATACAGTCAATTGGGGTAATACAGTCAATTAGGGTAATACAGTCAACTGGGGTAATACAGTCAACTGGCATAATACTGTCAACTGGGATAATAGAGTCAACTAGGGCAAAAGAGTCAACTGGGGCAATACAGTCAACTAGGAAAATACAGTCAACTTTTGAAATACAGTCAGTTGGGGCAATACAGTCATGGCGTAATACAGTCAACTGGGGCAATACAGTCAGTTGGGGCAATACAATCAACTGGGCCAATACAGTCAACTTGGGCAACAGGGCCAACAGGGGAAAGAGAGTCAACTGGGGAAATACAATTAACTGGGGCAATAAAGTCAACTGGAGAAAGAGACTCAATGGGGGCAGTACACACAATGGGAGCAATACAGTCAACAGGGGCAATACAGTCAACTGGGGTAATTCAGTCACCTGGGGCAAGGCAGTCAAATGGGGCAACACAGTCACCTGTGGCAATACAGCCAAATGGGGTAATACAGTCAAATGGGGCAATTCAGTCACATGGGGCAATACAGTCAAATGGCAAAATACAGTCAACTGGGGCAATAGAGTCAACTGGGGTAATACAGCAAACTAGGGCAATACAGTCAATGGGGAAATATAGTCAACTGGGGCGATACAGTCAACTGGGGCAATACATTCAACTGGGGCAATATAGTCAACTGGGCAATACAGACAACTGAGGTAATACAGACAACTGGGGTAATATAGACAACTGGGGCGATACAGTCAACTGGGACAATACAGTCACCTGGCGAAACACTGTCAAGTGGGGTAATAAAGTGAATGTGGGCAATAATGTTAATGGGAGCAATACAGTCAACTGGGGAAATAAAGTCAACTGGGGCAATACAGCCAACCGGGGCAATACAGTCACCTGGGGCAATACAGTCAACTGGGTCAATAGATTCAACTGGGGTAATACAGTCAACTGGGGTAATACTGTCAACTAGGGCAATACATTCAATGGGGCAATATAGTCAACTGGGGCGATACAGTCAACTGGGGCAATACATTCAACTGGGTCAATATAGTCAACTGAGGCTATATAGTCAACTGGGCAATACAGACAACTGGGGTAATACATTCAACTGGGGTAATATAGCCAACTGGGACAATACAGTCACCTGGCGAAACACTGTCAAGTGGGGTAATAAAGTGAATGGGGGCAATAATGTTAATGGGAGCAATACAGTCAACCAGGGAAATAACGTCAACTGGGGCAATACAGCCAACCGGGTCAATACAGTCACCTGGGGCAATACAGTCAACTGGGTCAATACAGTCAACTGGGGTAATACTGTCAACTGGGGTAATACAGTCAACTGGGGCAATACAGTCAACGTGGGCAAAATAGTCAACTGCGGCAATACAGTCCACTGGGGCAATACAGTCAACTGGGACAATACAGTCAACGGGGCGATAGAGTCAACTAGAGTATAACAGCAAAATAGGGCAATACAGTCAATGGGGCAATACAGTCAATTAGGACAATACAGTCAACTGGTGAAACACTCTCAAGTGGGGAAATAAAGTGAACGGGGGCAATAATGTCAACGGGAGCAATGCAGTCAACTGGCGAAATAAAGTCAACTGGGCAATACAGCCAACAGGGCAATACAGTCCACTGGGTGGGGCAATACAGTCAATTGGGGCAATATAGTCAACTGCGGCAATGCAGCCAACAGGGAAAATACAGGCAACTGTGGCAATACAGGCAACTTTTGCAATACCATCATTTGGGGCAATACAATCAACTGGGGTAATGCAGCCAACTGTGGTAATATAATCAACTGGCAATGAAGTCATTTGAAGCTATACAGTCAACTGGTGCAAAGCAGTCAACAGCGCGATACAGTCAACTGGGGCAATACATTCAACTGCGGCAATACAGTCCACTAGGTTAATACAGTCACCTGGAGTAATACAGAAAACTGGGAAATACAGTCAAATGGAGCAATACAGACAACTGGGGCAATAGAGTCAACTGGGGTAATACAGCAAACAAGGGCAAAAGAGTCAACTGGGGTTATACAGTCAACTGGGCAATACAGCCAACTGGGGCAATACAATCAACTGGGTCAATACAGTCAATTTGGGCAATACAGTCAATGGGGGCAATTCAGTCAACTGGGAAAATAGAGTCAACTGGGGCAATGCAGTCTACTGGGGCAATGTAGTCAACTGGGGCATTACAGCCAACTGGGGCAATAGAGTCAACTGGGTCAATACATTCAACTGGGGCAATACAGTAAATGGGGGCAATACAGTCAACTAGGGTATTACAGTCAATTGGGGCAATACTGTCAACTGGGGCAATACAGTCAACTGGGGCAATACAGTCAATGGGGGCAATACAGTCCACTTTGGTAATACAGTCAACTGGGGCAATATAGTCAATGGGGGCAATACAGTCCACTTTGGTAATACAGTCAACTGGGACAATACAGTCAACTGCGGCAATAAAGTCCACTGGGGTAATACAGTCAACTTGGGTAATGCAGTCAATGGGGGCAATTCAGTCAACTGGGGAAATGCATTCTACTGGTGCAATGCAGTCAACTGGGGTAATACAGCCAACTGGGGCAATAGAGTCAACTGGGGCAATACAGTAAACTGTGGCACTACAGTCAAATATGGCAATACAGTCCACTGGGGCAATAACACCAACTGGGGCAATATAGTCAACTGGGTTAATACAGTAAATGGGGGCAATACGGTCAACTAGGGTAATAAAGTCAATTGGGGCAATACAGTCAACTGGGGTATTACAGTCAATGAGGGCAATACAGTCAACTGGGGTAATACAGTCAACTGGTGTAATACAGTCAACTGGGGTAATGCAGTCAACTGGGGCAACAGAGTCAACGGGGTAAAACAGTCAACTGGGGCAATAAAGTCAACTGGGGCAATACAGTCAACTGGGGCAATACAGTCCACTGGGTGGGGCAATACAGTCAATTGGGGCAATATAGTCAACTGCGGCAATGCAGCCAACAGGGAAAATACAGGCAACTGTGGCAATACAGGCAACTTTTGCAATACCATCATTTGGGGCAATACAATCAACTGGGGTAATGCAGCCAACTGTGGTAATATAATCAACTGGCAATGAAGTCATTTGAAGCTATACAGTCAACTGGTGCAAAGCAGTCAACAGCGCGATACAGTCAACTGGGGCAATACATTCAACTGCGGCAATACAGTCCACTAGGTTAATACAGTCACCTGGAGTAATACAGAAAACTGGGAAATACAGTCAAATGGAGCAATACAGACAACTGGGGCAATAGAGTCAACTGGGGTAATACAGCAAACAAGGGCAAAAGAGTCAACTGGGGTTATACAGTCAACTGGGGCAATACAATCAACTGGGTCAATACAGTCAATTTGGGCAATACAGTCACCTGGGGTATTACAGTCAATGGGGGCAATGCAGTCACCTGGGGTAATGCAGTCAACTGGGGCAACAGAGTCAACGGGGTAATACAGTCAACTGGGGCAATACATTCAACTGGGGCAATACAGTCAACTGGGGCAATACAGTCAACTGGGGCAGTGCAGTCCACTGGGTGGGGCAATACAGACAACTGGAGTAATACAGTCAACTGAGGCAATACATTCAACTGGGGCAATACAGTCACCTGGGGCAATACAGTCTACTGGGTCAATACAGATAATTGGGGGAAATGCAGCCAACTGGAAAAATACAGACAACTGTGGCAATGCATTCAACTGGGGCAATATAGTCAACTGGGGTAATACAGTCAACTGGGGCAATGCACGCAACTGGGGCAACACAGTCAACTGAGGCTATACAGTCAACTGGGGCAATACAGACAACTGGGGTAAAACAGTCAACTGGGGCAATATAGCCAACTGGAGCAATACAGTCAACTGGCGAAACACTGTCAAGTTGGGTAATAAAGTGAATGGGGGCAATAATGTTAACGGGAGCAATACAGTCAACTGGGGAAATACAGACAATTGGTGAAATACTGTCAAGTGGGGAAATAAAGTGAACTGGGGCTTTAATGTCAACGGGAGCAATACAGTCAACTGGTGCAATACAGTCACCTGGGGCAATACAGATAATTGGGGCAATGCAGCCAACTGGGAAAATAAAGGCAACTGGGGCAATACATTCAACTGGGGCAATAGAATCAACTGGGGCAATACAGTCAACTGGGGCAATACAGACAACTGGGGTAATACAGTCAACTGGGGCAATACAGCCAACTGGGGCAATAGAGTCAACTGGGGCAATACAGACAACTGGGGCAATACAAACAACTGGGGAAATAAAGTCAACTGGGGCAATATAGCCAACCGGGGCAATACAGTAAACTGGGGCAAAAGAGTCAACTGGGGCAATACAGCCAACTTTTGAAATACAGTCAATTGGCATAATACAGTCATGGCGTAATACAGTCAACTGGGGCAATACAGTCAGTTGGGGCAATACAATCAACTGGGCCAATACAGTCAACTTGGGTAACAGGACCAACCGGGGAAAGACAGTCAACTGGGGAAATACAATTAACTGGGGCAATAAAGTCAACTGGAGAAAGAGACTCAATGGGGGCAGTACACACAATGGGAGCAATACAGTCAACTGGGGCAATACAGTCAACTGGGGTAATTCAGTCACCTGGGGCAAGGCAGTCAAATGGGGCAACACAGTCACCTGGGGCAATAAAGTCAAATGGGGAAATACAGTCAACTGGGGCAATAGAGTCAACTGGGGTAATACAGCAAACTAGGGCAATACAGTCAATGGGGCAATATAGTCAACTGGGGCGATACAGTCAACAGGGGCAATACATTCAACTGGGGCAATATAGTCAACAGGGCAATACAGACAACTGGGGTAATACAGACAACTGGGGTAATATAGACAACTGGGACGATACAGTCAACTGGGACAATACAGTCACCTGGTGAAACACTGTCAAGTGGGGTAATAAAGTGATTGGGTGCAATAATGTTAATGGGAGCAATACAGTTAGCTGGGGAAATAAAGTCAACTGGGGCAATACAGCCAACCGGGGCAATACAGTCACCTGGGTCAATACAGTCAACTGGGTCAATAGAGTCAACTGGTTAATACAGTCAACTGGGGTAATACAGTCAACTGGGGCAATACAGTCAACGTGGGCAAAATAGTCAACTGCGGCAATACAGTCCACTGGGGCAATACAGTCAACTGGGACAATACAGTCAACGGGGTGATAGAGTCAACTGGAGTAATACAGCAAAATAGGGCAATACAGTCAATGGGACAATACAGTCAATTGGGACAATACAGTCAACTGGAGAAACACTCTCAAGTGGGGGAATAAAGTGAACGGGGGCAATAATGTCAACGGGAGCAATGCAGTCAAGTGGGAAATAAAGTCAACTGGGCAATACAGCCAACAGGGCAATAAAGTCAGCTGGGGCAATACAATCAAAGGGGGCAATACAGTCAACTGATGCAATACAGTCACCTGGGGTAATACAGATAATTGGGGCAATGCAGCCAACTGGGAAAATACCGGCAAATGTGGCAATACATTCAACTGGGGCAATAGAGTCAACTGGGGCAATACAGTCAACTGGGGCAATACAGACAACTGGGGCAATACAGTTAACTGGGGCAATAAAGACAACTGTGGAAATAAAGTCAACTGGGTTAATAGAGTCAACTGGGGCAATACAATCAACAGGGGCAATACAGTCAATGGGGGCAATACAGTCCACTTTGGTAATACAGTCAACTGGGGCAATACAGTCAATGGGGGCAATACAGTCCACTTTGGTAATACAGTCAACTGGGGAAATACAGTCAACTGGGGAAATACAGTCAACTGCGGCAATAAAGTCCACTGGGGCAATACAGTCAGTTGGGATAATGCAGTCAATGGGGGCAATACAGTCAACTGGGGTAATACAGTCAACTGGGGTAATGCAGTCAATGGGAGCAATACAGTCAACTGGGGTAATAGAGTCAACTGGGGCAATGCAGTCTACTGGGGCAATGTAGTCAACTGGGGCAATACAGCCAACTGGGGCAATAGAGTCAACTGGGTCAATACGTTCAACTGGGGCAATACAGTCAACTACGGCAATACAGTCCACTTAGGCAATAACACCAACTGGGGCAATATAGTCAACTGGGTTAATACAGTAAATGGGGGAAATACAGTCAACTAGGGTATTACAGTCAATTGGGGCAATACTGTCAACTGGGGCAATACAGTCAACTGGGGCAATGCAGTCAATGGGGTCAATACAGTCCACTTTGGTAATACAGTCAACTGGGGAATACAGTCAATGGGGGCAATACAGTCCACTTTGGTAATACAGTCAACTGGGGCAATACAGTCAACTGCAGCAATAAAGTCCACTGGGGCAATAAAGTCAACTGGGATAATGCAGTCAATGGGGGCAATTCAGTCAACTGGGGCAGAAGAGTCAACTGGGGCAATGTAGTCTACTGGGGCAATACAGTCTACTATGGCAATACAGTCCACTGGGACAATAACACCAACTGGGGCAATATAGTCAACTGGGTTAATACAGTAAATGGGGGCAATACAGTCAACTAGGGTAATAAAGTCAATTGGGGCAATACAGTCAACTGGGGTATTACAGTCAATGAGGGCGATACAGTCAACTGGGGTAATACAGTCAACTGGTGTAATACAGTCAACTGGGGTAATGCAGTCAACTGGGGCAACAGAGTCAACGGGGTAAAACAGTCAACTGAGGCAATACAGTCAACTGGGGCAATACAGTCAACTAGGGCAATACAGTCCACTGGGTGGGGCAATAGAGTCAATTGGGGAAATACAGTCAACTGGGGCAAAGCAGTCAACAGCGCGATACAGTCAACTGGGGCAATACATTCAACTGCGGGAATACAGTCCACTGGGTTAATACAGTCACCTGGAGTAATACAGTTAACTGGGGAATACAGTCAAATGGAGCACTACAGACAACTGGGGCAATAGAGTCAACTGGGGTAATACAGGAAACAAGGGCAAAATAGTCAAATGGGGTTATACAGTCAACTGGGCAATACAGCCAACTGGGGCAATGCAATCAACAGGGTCAATACAGTCAATTTGGGCAATACAGTCAACTGGGGTATTACAGTCAATGGGGGCAATACAGTCACCTGGGGTAATGCAGTCAACTGGGGCAACAGAGTCAACGGGGTAATACAGTCAAGTGGGGCAATACATTCAACTGGGGCAAAACAGTCAACTGGGGCAATGCAGTCCACTGGGTGGGGCAATACAGTCAATTGGGGCAATATAGTCAACTGGGGCAATACAGACAACTGGAAGTAATACAGTCAACTGAGGCAATACATTCAACTGGGGCAATACAGTCAACTGGGGAAATACAGTCAACTGCGGCAATAAAGTCCACTGGGGCAATACAGTCAATTGGGATAATGCAGTCAATGGGGGCAATACAGTCAACTGGGGTAATACAGTCAACTGGGGTAATGCAGTCAATGGGGGAAATACAGTCAACTGGGGTAATACAGTCAACTGGGGCAATAGAGTCCACTGGGGCAATACAGTCAATTGGATAATGCAGTCAATGGGGGCAATACAGTCAACTGGGGTAATACAGTCAACTGGGGTAATGAGGTCAATGGGGGCAATACAGTCAACTGGGGTAATACAGTCAACTGGGGCAATACAGTCAACTGGGGCAATGCAGTCTACTGGGGCAATGCAGTCAACTGGGGCAATACAGCCAACTGGGGCAATAGAGTCAACTGGGTCAATACATTCAACTGGTGCAATACAGTCAACTACGGCAATACAGTCAACTGGGGCAATACAGTGAACTGGGTCTATACAGTTAATTGGGGGAAATGCAGCCAACTGGAAAAATACAGGCAACTGTGGCAATACAGTCAACTGAGGCAATGCAGTCCACTTTGGTAATACAGTCAACTGGGAAAATACAGTCAACTGGGGAAATACAGTCAACTGCGGCAATAAAGTCCACTGGGGCAATACAGCCAACTGGGGCAATAGAGTCAATGGGGGCAATACAGTCAACTGGGGTAATACAGTCAACTGGGGTAATGCAGTCAATGGGGGCAATACAGTCAACTGGGGCAATACATTCAACTGGGGCAAAGCAGTCAACAGCGCGATACAGTCAACTGGGGCAATACATTCAACTGCGGCAATACAGTCCACTGGGTTAATACAGTCACCTGGAGTAATACAGTCAACTGGGGAATACAGTCAAATGGAGCACTACAGACAACTGGGGCAATAGAGTCAACTGGGCTAATACAGGAAACTAGGACAAAATAGTCAAATGGGGTTATACAGTCAACTGGGCAATACAGCCAACTGGGGCAATGCAATCAACTGGGTCAATACAGTCAATTTGGGCAATACAGTCAACTGGGGTATTACAGTCAATGGGGCAATACAGTCACCTGGGGCAATACAATCAACTGGGGCAATACAGTCCACTGGGTGGGGCAATACAGTCAATTGGGGCAATACAGTCAACTGGGGCAAAGCAGTCAACAGCGCGATACAGTCAACTGGGGCAATACATTCAACTGCGGCAATACAGTCCACTGGGTTAATACAGTCACCTGGAGTAATACAGTCAACTGGGGAATACAGTCAAATGGAGCACTACAGACAACTGGGGCAATAGAGTCAACTGGGGTAATACAGGAAACTAGGGCAAAATAGTCAAATGGGGTTATACAGTCAACTGGGCAATACAGCCAACTGGGGCAATGCAATCAACTGGGTCAATACAGTCAATTTGGGCAATACAGTCAACTGGGGTATTACAGTCAATGGGGGCAATATAGTCACCTGGGGTAATGCAGTCAACTGGGGCAACAGAGTCAACGGGGTAATACAGTCAACTGGGGCAATACATTCAACTGGGGCAATACAGTCAACTGGGGCAATGCAGTCCACTGGGTGGGTCAATACAGTCAATTGGGGCAATATAGTCAACTGGGGCAATACAGACAACTGGAGTAATACAGTCAACTGAGGCAATACATTCAACTGGGGCAATACAGTCACCTGGGGCAATACAGTGAACGGGGTCTATGCAGTTAATTGGGGGAAATGCAGCCAACTGGAAAATTACAGGCAACTGTGGCAATACAGTCAACTGAGGCAATACAGTCCACTTTGGTAATACAGTCAACTGGGGAAATACAGTCAACTGGGGAAATACAGTCAACTGCGTCAATAAAGTCCACTGGGGCAATACAGTCAATTGGGATAATGCAGTCAATGGGGGCAATACAGTCAACTGGGGTAATACAGTCAACTGGGGTAATGCAGTCAATGGGGGAAATACAGTCAACTGGGGTAATACAGTCAACTGGGGCAATAGAGTCAACTGGGGCAATGCAGTCTACTGGGGCAATGTAGTCAACTGGGGAAATACAGCCAACTGGGGCAATAGAGTCAACTGGGTCAATACATTCAACTGGGGCAATACAGTCAACTACGGCAATACAGTCCACTGGGGCAATAACACCAACTGGGGCAATATAGTCAACTGGGTTAATACAGTAAATGGGGGCAATACAGTCAACTAGGGTATTACAGTCAATTGGGGCAATATTGTCAACTGGGGCAATACAGTCAACTGGGGCAATACAGTCAATGGGGGCAATACAGTCCACTTTGGTAATACAGTCAATTGGGGGAATACAGTCAATGGGGGCAATACAGTCCACTTTGGTAATACAGTCAACTGGGGCAATACAGTCAACTGCAGCAATAAAGTCCACTGGGGCAATACAGTCAACTGGGATAATGCAGTCAATGGGGGCAATACAGTCAACTGGGGTAATACAGTCAACTGGGGTAATGCAGTCAATGGGGGCAATTCAGTCAACTGGGGCAATAGAGTCAACTGGGGCAATGCAGTCTACTGGGGCAATACAGTCAACTATGGCAATACGGTCCACTGGGACAATAACACCAACAGGGGCAATATAGTCAACTGGGTTAATACTGTAAATGGGGGCAATACAGTCAACTAGGGTAATAAAGTCAATTGGGGCAATACCGTCAACTGGGGTATTACAGTCAATGAGGGCAATACAGTCAACTGGGGTATTACAGTCAACTGGGGTAATACAGTCAACTGGGGTAATGCAGTCAACTGGGGCAACAGAGTCAACGGGGTAAAACAGTCAACTGGGGCAATACAGTCAACTGGGGCAATACAGTCAACTGGGGCAATACAGTCCACTGGGTGGGGCAATACAGTCAATTGGGGCAATACAGTCAACTGGGGCAAAGCAGTCAACAGCGCGATACAGTCAACTGGGGCAATACATTCAACTGCGGCAATACAGTCCACTGGGTTAATACAGTCACCTGGAGTAATACAGTCAACTGGGGAATACAGTCAAATGGAGCACTACAGAAAACTGGGGCAATACAATCAACTGGGTCAATACAGTCAATTTGGGCAATACAGTCAACTGGGGCATCACAGTCAATGGGGGCAATACAGTCACCTGGGGTAATACAGTCAACTGGGGCAATACATTCAACTGGGGCAATACAGTCAACTGGGGCAATGCAGTCCACTGGGTGGGGCAATACAGTCAATTGGGGCAATATAGTCAACTGGGGCAATACAGACAACTGGGGTAATACAGTCAACTGAGGCAATACATTCAACTGGGGCAATACAGTCACCTGGGGCAATACAGTCAACTGGGTCAATACAGTTAATTGGGGGAAATGCAGCCAACTGGAAAAATACAGGCAACTGTGGCAATACATTCAACTGGGGCAATATAGTCAACTGGGGTAATACAGTCAACTGGGGTAATGCACGCAACTGGGGCAACACAGTCAACTGAGGCTATACAGTCAACTGGGGCAATACAGACAACTGGGGTAATACAGTCAACTGGGGCAATACAGCCAACTGGAGCAATACAGTAAACTGGCGAAACACTGTTAAGTTGGGTAATAAAGTGAATGGGGGCAATAATGTTAACGGGAGCAATACAGTCAACTGGGGAAATAAAGTCACCTGGGGCAATACAGTCAACTGGGGCAATACTGTCAACTGGGGCAATGCAGTCAACTGGGGCAATACAGTCAACTAGGGAAAGACAGCCAACTTTTGAAATACAGTCAACATGGAGTAATACAATCATGGGGTAATACAGCCAACTGGGGCAATACAGTCAATTGGGGCAACATAGTCAACTGGGGTGTTACAGTCAATGGGAGCAATGCAGTCAACTGGTGCAATTCAGTCAACCGTGAAAATGCTGCCAACTGCAGCAATACAGCCAACTGGGCAAATACAGTCAACTGGGTCAATACAGTCAACTGGCGCAAAACAATCAATTGTGCAATACAATCAACAGGGGCAACAGAGTCAACTGGGGCAATACAGTCAACTGGGGTAATACAGTCAACTGGGGTAATGCAGTCAACTGGGGCAACAGAGTCAACAGCGCGATACTGTCAACTGGGGCAATACATTCAACTGCGGCAATACAGACCACTGGGTTAATACAGTCACCTGGAGTAATACAGTCAACTGGGGAATACAGTCAAATGGAGCACTACAGACAACTGGGGCAATAGAGTCAACTGGGCTAATACAGGAAACTAGGACAAAATAGTCAAATGGGGTTATACAGTCAACTGGGCAATACAGCCAACTGGGGCAATGCAATCAACTGGGTCAATACAGTCAATTTGGGCAATACAGTCAACTGGGGTATTACAGTCAATGGGGGCAATACAGTCACCTGGGGCAATACAGTCAACTGGGGCAATACAGTCCACTGGGTGGGGCAATACAGTCAATTGTGGCAATACAGTCAACTGGGGCAAAGCAGTCAACAGCGCGATACAGTCAACTGGGGCAATACATTCAACTGCGGCAATACAGTCCACTGGGTTAATACAGTCACCTGGAGTAATACAGTCAACTGGGGAATACAGTCAAATGGAGCACTACAGACAACTGGGGCAATAGAGTCAACTGGGGTAATACAGGAAACTAGGGCAAAATAGGCAAATGGGGTTATACAGTCAACTGGGCAATACAGCCAACTGGGGCAATGCAATCAACTGGGTCAATACAGTCAATTTGGGCAATACAGTCAACTGGGGTATTACAGTCAATGGGGGCAATATAGTCACCTGGGGTAATGCAGTCAACTGGGGCAACAGAGTCAACGGGGTAATACAGTCAACTGGGGCAATACATTCAACTGGGGCAATACAGTCAACTGGGGCAATGCAGTCCACTGGGTGGGTCAATACAGTCAATTGGGGCAATATAGTCAACTGGGGCAATACAGACAACTGGAGTAATACAGTCAACTGAGGCAATACATTCAACTGGGGCAATACAGTCACCTGGGGCAATACAGTGAACTGGGTCTATGCAGTTAATTGGGGGAAATGCAGCCAACTGGAAAATTACAGGCAACTGTGGCAATACAGTCAACTGAGGCAATACAGTCCACTTTGGTAATACAGTCAACTGGGGAAATACAGTCAACTGGGGAAATACAGTCAACTGCGTCAATAAAGTCCACTGGGGCAATACAGTCAATTGGGATAATGCAGTCAATGGGGGCAATACAGTCAACTGGGGTAATACAGTCAACTGGGGTAATGCAGTCAATGGGGGCAATACAGTCAACTGGGGTAATACAGTCAACTGGGGCAATAGAGTCAACTGGGGCAATGCAGTCTACTGGGGCAATGTAGTCAACTGGGGCAATACAGCCAACTGGGGCAATAGAGTCAACTGGGTCAATACATTCAACTGGGGCAATACAGTCAACTACGGCAATACAGTCCACTGGGGCAATAACACCAACTGGGGCAATATAGTCAACTGGGTTAATACAGTAAATGGGGGCAATACAGTCAACTAGGGTATTACAGTCAATTGGGGCAATATTGTCAACTGGGGCAATACAGTCAACTGGGGCAATACCGTCAATGGGGGCAATACAGTCCACTTTGGTAATACAGTCAATTGGGGGAATACAGTCAATGGGGGCAATACAGTCCACTTTGGTAATACAGTCAACTGGGGCAATACAGTCAACTGCAGCAATAAAGTCCACTGGGGCAATACAGTCAACTGGGATAATGCAGTCAATGGGGGCAATACAGTCAACTGGGGTAATACAGTCAACTGGGGTAATGCAGTCAATGGGGGCAATTCAGTCAACTGGGGCAATAGAGTCAACTGGGGCAATGCAGTCTACTGGGGCAATACAGTCAACTATGGCAATACGGTCCACTGGGACAATAACACCAACAGGGGCAATATAGTCAACTGGGTTAATACTGTAAATGGGGGCAATACAGTCAACTAGGGTAATAAAGTCAATTGGGGCAATACCGTCAACTGGGGTATTACAGTCAATGAGGGCAATACAGTCAACTGGAGTAATACAGTCAACTGGGGTAATACAGTCAACTGGGGTAATGCAGTCAACTGGGGCAACAGAGTCAACGGGGTAAAACAGTCAACTGGGGCAATACAGTCAACTGGGGCAATACAGTCAACTGGGGCAATACAGTCCACTGGGTGGGGCAATACAGTCAATTGGGGCAATACAGTCAACTGGGGCAAAGCAGTCAACAGGGCGATACAGTCAACTGGGGCAATACATTCAACTGCGGCAATACAGTCCACTGGGTTAATACAGTCACCTGGAGTAATACAGTCAACTGGGGAATACAGTCAAATGGAGCACTACAGAAAACTGGGGCAATACAATCAACTGGGTCAATACAGTCAATTTGGGCAATACAGTCAACTGGGGCATCACAGTCAATGGGGGCAATACAGTCACCTGGGGTAATGCAGTCAACTGGGGCAACAGAGTCAACGGGGTAATACAGTCAACTGGGGCAATACATTCAACTGGGGCAATACAGTCAACTGGGGCAATGCAGTCCACTGGGTGGGGCAATACAGTCAATTGGGGCAATATAGTCAACTGGGGCAATACAGACAACTGGGGTAATACAGTCAACTGAGGCAATACATTCAACTGGGGCAATACAGTCACCTGGGGCAATACAGTCAACTGGGTCAATACAGTTAATTGGGGGAAATGCAGCCAACTGGAAAAATACAGGCAACTGTGGCAATACATTCAACTGGGGCAATATAGTCAACTGGGGTAATAGTCAACTGGGGTAATGCACGCAACTGGGGCAACACAGTCAACTGAGGCTATACAGTCAACTGGGGCAATACAGACAACTGGGGTAATACAGTCAACTGGGGCAATACAGCCAACTGGAGCAATACAGTAAACTGGCGAAACACTGTTAAGTTGGGTAATAAAGTGAATGGGGGCAATAATGTTAACGGGAGCAATACAGTCAACTGGGGAAATAAAGTCACCTGGGGCAATACAGTCAACTGGGGCAATACTGTCAACTGGGGTAATACAGTCAACTGGGGCAATACATTCAACTGGGGCAATACAGTCAACTGGGGCAATGCAGTCCACTGGGTGGGGCAATACAGTCAATTGGGGCAATATAGTCAACTGGGGCAATACAGACAACTGGGGTAATACAGTCAACTGAGGCAATACATTCAACTGGGGCAATACAGTCACCTGGGGCAATACAGTCAACTGGGTCAATACAGTTAATTGGGGGAAATGCAGCCAACTGGAAAAATACAGGCAACTGTGGCAATACATTCAACTGGGGCAATATAGTCAACTGGGGTAATACAGTCAACTGGGGTAATGCACGCAACTGGGGCAACACAGTCAACTGAGGCTATACAGTCAACTGGGGCAATACAGACAACTGGGGTAATACAGTCAACTGGGGCAATACAGCCAACTGGAGCAATACAGTAAACTGGCGAAACACTGTTAAGTTGGGTAATAAAGTGAATGGGGGCAATAATGTTAACGGGAGCAATACAGTCAACTGGGGAAATAAAGTCACCTGGGGCAATACAGTCAACTGGGGCAATACTGTCAACTGGGGCAATGCAGTCAACTGGGGCAATACAGTCAACTAGGGAAAGACAGCCAACTTTTGAAATACAGTCAACATGGAGTAATACAATCATGGGGTAATACAGCCAACTGGGGCAATACAGTCAATTGGGGCAACATAGTCAACTGGGGTGTTACAGTCAATGGGAGCAATGCAGTCAACTGGGGCAATACAGTCAACCGTGAAAATGCTGCCAACTGCAGCAATACAGCCAACTGGGCAAATACAGTCAACTGGGTCAATACAGTCAACTGGCGCAAAACAATCAATTGTGCAATACAATCAACAGGGGCAACAGAGTCAACTGGGGCAATACAGTCAACTGGGGTAATACAGTCAACTGGGGTAATGCAGTCAACTGGGGCAACAGAGTCAACAGCGCGATACTGTCAACTGGGGCAATACATTCAACTGCGGCAATACAGTCCACTGGGTTAATACAGTCACCTGGAGTAATACAGTCAACTGGGGAATACAGTCAAATGGAGCACTACAGACAACTGGGGCAATAGAGTCAACTGGGCTAATACAGGAAACTAGGACAAAATAGTCAAATGGGGTTATACAGTCAACTGGGCAATACAGCCAACTGGGGCAATGCAATCAACTGGGTCAATACAGTCAATTTGGGCAATACAGTCAACTGGGGTATTACAGTCAATGGGGGCAATACAGTCAACTGGGGTAATACAGTCAACTGGGGTAATGCAGTCAATGGGGGCAATTCAGTCAACTGGGGAAATAGAGTCAACTGGGGCAATGCAGTCTACTGGGGCAATACAGTCAACTATGGCAATACAGTCCACTGGGACAATAACACCAACAGGGGCAATATAGTCAACTGGGTTAATACTGTAAATGGAGGCAATACAGTCAATTAGGGTAATAAAGTCAATTGGGGCAATACCGTCAACTGGGGTATTACAGTCAATGATGGCAATACAGTCAACTGGGGTAATACAGTCAACTGGGGTAATACAGTCAACTGGGGTAATGCAGTCAACTGGGGCAACAGAGTCAACGGGGTAAAACAGTCAACTGGGGCAATACAGTCAACTGGGGCAATACAGTCAACTGGGGCAATACAGTCCACTGGGTGGGGCAATACAGTCAATTGGGGCAATACAGTCAACTGGGGCAAAGCAGTCAACAGCGCGATACAGTCAACTGGGGCAATACATTCAACTGCGGCAATACAGTCCACTGGGTTAATACAGTCACCTGGAGTAATACAGTCAACTGGGGAATACAGTCAAATGGAGCACTACAGACAACTGGGGCAATACACTCAACTGGGTCAATACAGTCAATTTGGGCAATACAGTCAACTGGGGCATCACAGTCAATGGGGGCAATACAGTCACCTGGGGTAATGCAGTCAACTGGGGCAACAGAGTCAACGGGGTAATACAGTCAACTGGGGCAATACATTCAACTGGGGCAATACAGTCAACTGGGGCAATGCAGTCCACTGGGTGGGGCAGTACAGTCAATTGGGGCAATATAGTCAACTGGGGCAATACAGACAACTGGGGTAATACAGTCAACTGAGGCAATACATTCAACTGGGGCAATACAGTCACCTGGGGCAATACAGTCAACTGGGTCAATACAGTTAATTGGGGGAAATGCAGCCAACTGGAAAAATACAGGCAACTGTGGCAATACATTCAACTGGGGCAATATAGTCAACTGGGGTAATACAGTCAACTGGGGTAATGCACGCAACTGGGGCAACACAGTCAACTGAGGCTATACAGTCAACTGGGGCAATACAGACAACTGGGGTAATACAGTCAACTGGGGCAATACAGCCAACTGGAGCAATACAGTAAACTGGCAAAACACTGTTAAGTTGGGTAATAAAGTGAATGGGGGCAATAATGTTAACGGGAGCAACACAGTCAACTGGGGAAATAAAGTCACCTGGGGCAATACAGTCAACTGGGGCAATACTGTCAACTGGGGCAATGCAGTCAACTGGTGCAATACAGTCAACCGTGAAAATGCTGCCAACTGCGGCAATACAGCCAACTGGGCAAATACAGTCAACTGGGTCAATACAGTCAACTGGCGCAAAACATTCAATTGTGCAATACAATCAACAGGGGCAACAGAGTCAACTGGGGCAATACAGTCAACTGGGGCAATACAGTCAACTGGGGCAATACAGTCAATGGGGGCAATACAGTCCACTTTGGTAATAAAGCCAACTGGGGCAAGACAGTCAACTGGGGTAATACAGTCATTTGTGAAATACAGTCAACTGGCGCAATACAGTCAACTGGGGCAATACAGTCAACTCTGGCATTACAGCCAACTGTAGCAATACAGTCAATTGGGGCAATACAGTCAACTGGGGCAAAGCAGTCAACAGCGCGATACAGTCAACTGGGGCAATACATTCAACTGCGGCAATACAGTCCACTGGGTTAATACAGTCACCTGGAGTAATACAGTCAACTGGGGAATACAGTCAAATGGAGCACTACAGACAACTGGGGCAATAGAGTCAACTGGGTTAATACAGAAAAGTAGGGCAAAATAGTCAAATGGGGTTATACAGTCAACAGGGCAATACAGCCAACTGGGGCAATACAATCAACTGGGTCAATACAGTCAATTTGGGCAATACAGTCAACTGGGGTATTACAGTCAATGGGGGCAATACAGTCACCTGGGGTAATGCAGTCAACTGGGGCAACAGAGTCAACGGGGTAATACAGTCAACTGGGGCAATACATTCAACTGGGCCAATACAGTCAACTGGGGCAATGCAGTCCACTGGGTGGGGCAATACAGTCAACTGGGTCAATACAGTCAATTGGGTCAACATAGTCAACTGGGGTGTTACAGTCAATGGGAGCAATGCAGTCAACTGGTGCAATACAGTCAACCGTGAAAATGCTGCCAACTGCGGCAATACAGCCAACTGGGCAAATACAGTCAACTGGGTCAATACAGTCAACTGGCGCAAAACAATCAATTGTGCAATACAATCAACTGGGGCAACAGAGTCAACTGGGGCAATACAGTCAACTGGGGCAATACAGTCAACTGGGGCAATACAGTCAACTGGGGCAATACAGTCAATGGGGGCAATACAGTCCACTTTGGTAATAAAGCCAACTGGGGTAATACAGTCATTTGTGAAATACAGTCAACTGGGGCAATACAGTCAATGGGGGCAATACAGTCCACTTTGGTAATAAAGCCAACTGGGGCAAGACAGCCAACTGGGGTAATACAGTCATTTGTGAAATACAGTCAACTGGGGCAATACATTCAACTGGGGCAATACAGTCACCTGTGGCAATACAGTGAACTGGGTCAATACAGTTAATTGGGGGAAATGCAGCCAACTGGAAAAATACAGGCAACTGTGGCAATACATTCAACTGGGGCAATATAGTCAACTGGGGTAATACAGTCAACTGGGGTAATGCACGCAACTGGGGCAACACAGTCAACTGAGGCTACACAGTCAACTGGGGCAATACAGACAACTGGGGTAATACAGTCAACTGGGGCAATACAGCCAACTGGAGCAATACAGTAAACTGGCGAAACACTGTCAAGTTGGGTAATAAAGTGAATGGGGGCAATAATGTTAACGGGAGCAATACAGTCAACTGGGGAAATAAAGTCACCTGGGGCAATACAGTCAACTGGGGCAATACTGTCAACTGGGGCAATGCAGTCAAATGGGGCAATACAGTCAACTAGGGAAAGACAGCCAACTTTTGAAATGCAGTCAACTGGAGTAATACAATCATGGGGTAATACAGCCAACTGGGGCAATACAGTCACTTGGGGAAATACAATCAACTGGGGCAATAGAGTCAACTGGGGCAATACAGTTACCTGGGTTAAACTGTCAACTGGGGCAATTCAGTCAGTTGGGGCAGTACAATCAACTGGGACAATACAGTCAGTTGGGGCAATACAATCAACTGGGCCAATTCAGTCAACTAGGGCAACAGGGCCAACAGGGGAAAGACAGTCAACTGGGGAAACACAATTAACTGGGGTAATAAAGACAACTGGAGAAAGAGAGTCAATGGGGGCAGTACACACAATGGGAGCAATACAGTCAACTGGGGCAATAGATTCAACTGGGGCAATTCAGTCACCTGGGGCAAGGCAGTCAAATGGGGCAACACAGTCACCTGGGGCAATATAGCCAACTTCGGCAATACAGTCAAATGGGGCAATTCAGTCACCTGGAGCAATACAGCCAACTGGGACAATACAGTCACCTGGGGCAATACAGTCAATGGGGGCAATACTGTCAACTGGGGTACTACAATCAACTGTGGCAATACAGTCTACTGGGGCAATACAGTCAACTGGGTCAATACAGTCAATTGGGGCAACATAGTCAACTGGGGTGTTACAGTCAATGGGAGCAATGCAGTCAACTGGTGCAATACAGTCAACCGTGAAAATGCTGCCAGCTGCGGCAATACAGCCAACTGGGCAAATACAGTCAACTGGGTCAATACAGTCAACTGGCGCAAAACAATCAATTGTGCAATACAATCAACAGGGGCAACAGAGTCAACTGGGGCAATACAGTCAACTGGGGCAATACAGTCAATGGGGGCAATACAGTCCACTTTGGTAATAAAGCCAACTGGGGTAATACAGTCATTTGTGAAATACAGTCAACTGGGGCAATACAGTCAATGGGGGCAATACAGTCCACTGGGTGGGGCAATACAGTCAATTGGGGCAATATAGTCAACTGGGGCAATACAGACAACTGGAGTAATACAGTCAACTGAGGCAATGCATTCAACTGGGGCAATACAGTCACCTGGGGCAACACAGTGAACTGGGTCAATACAGTTAATTGGGGGAAATGCAGCCAACTGAAAAAATACAGGCAACTGTGGCAATACATTCAACTGTGACAATACAGTCAACTGAGGCAATACAGTCCACTTTGGTAATACAGTCAACTGGGGAAATACAGTCAACTGGGGAAATACAGTCAACTGCGGCAATAAAGTCCACTGGGGCAATACAGTCAATTGGGATAATGCAGTCAATGGGGGCAATACAGTCAACTGGGGTAATACAGTCAACTGGGGTAATGCAGTCAATGGGGGCAATACAGTCAACTGGGGCAATACATTCAACTGGGGCAATACAGTCAACTGGGGCAATGCAGTCCACTGGGTGGGGCAATACAGTCAATTGGGGCAATATAGTCAACTGGGGCAATACAGACAACTGGAGTAATACAGTCAACTGAGGCAATACATTTAACTGGGGCAATACAGTCAACTGGGGTAATACAGTCAACTGGGGCAATAGAGTCAACTGGGGCAATGCAGTCTACTGGGGCAATGTAGTCAACTGGGACAATACAGCCAACTGGGGCAATAGAGTCAACTGGGTCAATACATTCAACTGGGGCAATACAGTCAACTACGGCAATACAGTCCACTTGGGCAATAGAGTCAACTGGGGCAATGCAGTCAACTGGGGCAATACAGTCAACTATGGCAATACAGTCCACTGGGACAATAACAGGGGCAATATAGTCAACTGGGTTAATACAGTAAATGGGGGAAATGCAGTCAACTAGGATATTACAGTCAATGGGGGCAATACAGTCACCTGGGGTAATGCAGTCAACTGGGGCAACAGAGTCAACGGGGTAATACAGTCAACTGGGGCAATACATTCAACTGGGGCAATACAGTCAACTTGGGCAATGCAGTCCACTGGGTGGGGCAATACAATCAATTGGGGCAATACAGTCAACTGTGGAAATACAGTCACCTGGGGCAATACAGTCAACTGGGTCAATACAGTTAATTGGGGGAAATGCAGCCAACTGGAAAAATACAGGCAACTGTGGCAATACATTCAACTGGGGCAATATAGTCAACTGGGGTAATACAGTCAACTGGGGTAATGCACGCAACTGGGGCAACACAGTCAACTGAGGCTATACAGTCAACTGGGGCAATACAGACAACTGGGGTAATACAGTCAACTGGAGCAATACAGCCAACTGGAGCAATACAGTAAACTGGCGAAACACTGTCAAGTTGGGTAATAAAGTGAATGGGGGCAATAATGTTAACGGGAGCAATACAGTCAACTGGGGAAATAAAGTCACCTGGGGCAATACAGTCAACTGGGGCAATACTGTCAACTGGGGCAATGCAGTCAACTGGGGCAATACAGTCAACTAGGGAAAGACAGCCAACTTTTGAAATACAGTCAACATGGAGTAATACAATCATGGGGTAATACAGCCAACTGGGGCAATACAGTCACTTGGGGAAATACAATCAACTGGGGCAATAGAGTCAACTGGGGCAATACAGTAACCTGGGGCAATACTGTCAACTGGGGCAATACAGTCAGTTGGGGCAGTACAATCAACTGGGGCAATACAGTAAGTTAGGGCAATACTATCAACTGGGCCAATTCAGTCAACTAGGGCAACAGGGCCAACAGGGGAAAGACAGTCAACTGGGGAAACACAATTAACTGGGGTAATAAAGACAACTGGAGAAAGAGAGTCAATGGGGGCAGTACACACAATGGGAGCAATACAGTCAACTGGGGCAATACATTCAACTGGGGCAATTCAGTCACCTGGGGCAAGGCAGTCAAATGGGGCAACACAGTCACCTGGGGCAATATAGCCAACTTCGGCAATACAGTCATATGGGGCAATTCAGTCACCTGGAGCAATACAGCCAACTGGGACAATACAGTCACCTGGGGCAATACAGTCAATGGGGGCAATACTGTCAACTGGGGTACTACAATCAACTGTGGCAATACAGTCTACTGGGGCAATACAGTCAACTGGGTCAATACAGTCAATTGGGGCAACATAGTCAACTGGGGTGTTACAGTCAATGGGAGCAATGCAGTCAACTGGTGCAATACAGTCAACCGTGAAAATTCTGCCAACTGCGGCAATACAGCCAACTGGGCAAATACAGTCAACTGGGTCAATACAGTCAACTGGCGCAAAACAATCAATTGTGCAATACAATCAACAGGGGCAACAGAGTCAACTGGGGCAATACAGTCAACTGGGGCAATACAGTCAATGGGGGCAATACAGTCCACTTTGGTAATAAAGCCAACTGGGGTAATACAGTCATTTGTGAAATACAGTCAACTGGGGCAATACAGTCAATGGGGGCAATACAGTCCACTGGGTGGGGCAATACAGTCAATTGGGGCAACACAGTGAACTGGGTCAATACAGTTAATTGGGGGAAATACAGTCAACTGGAAAAATACAGGCAACTGTGGCAATACATTCAACTGTGGCAATACAGTCAACTGAGGCAATACAGTCCACTTTGGTAATACAGTCAACTGGGGAAATACAGTCAACTGGGGAAATACAGTCAACTGCCGCAATAAAGTCCACTGGGGCAATACAGTCAATTGGGATAATGCAGTCAATGGGTGCAATACAGTCAACTGGGGTAATACAGTCAACTGGGGTAATGCAGTCAATGGGGGCTATACAGTCAACTGGGGCAATACATTCAACTGGGGCAATACAGTCAACTGGGGCAATGCAGTCCACTGGGTGGGGCAATACAGTCAATTGGGGCAATATAGTCAACTGGGGCAATACAGACAACTGGAGTAATACAGTCGACTGAGGCAATACATTCATCTGTGGCAATACAGTCACCTGGGGCAATACAGTGAACTGGGTCAATACAGTTAATTGGGGGAAATGCAGCCAACTGGAAAAATACAGGCAACTGTGGCAATACAGTCAACTGAGGCAATACAGTCCACTTTGGTAAGACAGTCAACTGGGGAAATACAGTCAACTGGGGAAATACAGTCAACTGCGGCAATAAAGTCCACTGGGGCAATACAGTCAATTGGGATAATGCAGTCAATGGGGGCAATACAGTCAACTGGGGTAATACAGTCAACTGGGGTAATGCAGTCAATGGGGGCAATACAGTCAACTGGGGTAATACAGTCAACTGGGGCAATAGAGTCAACTGGGGCAATGCAGTCTACTGGGGCAATGTAGTCAACTGGGACAATACAGCCAACTGGGGCAATAGAGTCAACTGGGTCAATACATTCAACTGGGGCAATACAGTCAACTACGGCAATACAGTCCACTGGGGCAATAGAGTCAACTGGGGCAATGCAGTCTACTGGGGCAATACAGTCAACTATGGCAATACAGTCCACTGGGACAATAACACCAACAGGGACAATATAGTCAACTCGGTTAATACTGTAAATGGGGGCAATACAGTCAACTAAGGTAATAAAGTCAATTGGGGCAATACAGTCAACTGGGGTATTACAGTCAATGAGGGCAATACAGTCAACTGGGGTAATACAGTCAACTGGGGTAATACAGTCAACTGGGGTAATGCAGTCAACTGAGGCAACAGAGTCAACGGGGTAAAACAGTCAACTGGGGCAATACAGTCAACTGGGGCAATACAGTCCACTGGGTGGGGCAATACAGTCAATTGGGGTAATACAGTCAACTGGGGCAAAGCAGTCAACAGCGCGATACAGTCAACTGGGGCAATACATTCAACTGCGGCAATACAGTCCACTGGGTTAATACAGTCACCTGGAGTAATACAGTCAACTGTGGAATACAGTCAAATGGAGCACTACAGACAACTGGGGCAATAGAGTCAACTGGGGTAATACAGCAAACTAGGGCAAAATAGTCAAATGGGTTATACAGTCAACTGGGCAATACAGCCAACTGGGGCAATACAATCAACTGGGTCAATACAGTCAATTTGGGCAATACAGTCAACTGGGGTATTACAGTCAATGGGGGCAATACAGTCACCTGGGGTAATGCAGTCAACTGGGGCAACAGAGTCAACGGGGTAATACAGTCAACTGGGGAATACAGTCAAATGGAGCACTACAGACAACTGGGGCAATAGAGTCAACTGGGGTAATACAGCAAACTAGGGCAAAATAGTCAAATGGGTTATACAGTCAACTGGGCAATACAGCCAACTGGGGCAATACAATCAACTGGGTCAATACAGTAAATTTGGGCAATACAGTAAACTGGGGTATTACAGTCAACGGGGTAATACAGTCAACTGGGGCAATACATTCAACTGGGGCAATACATTCAACTGGGGCAATACAGTCAACTGGGGCAATGCAGTCCACTGGGTGGGGCAATACAGTCAATTGGGGCAATATAGTCAACTGGGGCAATACAGACAACTGGAGTAATACAGTCAACTGAGGCAATACATTCAACTGGGGCAATACAGTCACCTGGGGCAATACAGTGAACTGGGTCAATACAGTTAATTGGGGGAAATGCAGCCAACTGGAAAAATACAGGCAACTGTGGCAATACATTCAACTGGGGCAATATAGTCAACTGGGGTAATACAGTCAACTGGGGTAATGCACGCAACTGGGGCAACACAGTCAACTGAGGCTATACAGTCAACTGGGGCAATACAGACAACTGGGGTAATACAGTCAACTGGGGCAATACAGCCAACTGGAGCAATACAGTAAACTGGCGAAACACTGTCAAGTTGGGTAATAAGGTGAATGGGGGCAATAATGTTAACGGGAGCAATACAGTCAACTGGGGAAATAAAGTCACCTGGGGCAATACAGTCAACTGGGGCAATACTGTCAACTGGGGCAATGCAGTCAACTGGGGCAATACAGTCAACTAGGGAAAGACAGCCAACTTTTGAAATACAGTCAACTGGAGTAATACAATCATGGGGTAATACAGCCAACTGGGGCAATACAGTCACTTGGGGAAATACAATCAACTGGGGCAATAGAATCAACTGGGGCAATACAGTAACCTGGGGAAATACTGTCAACTGGGGCAATACAGTCAGTTGGGGCAGTACAATCAACTGGGGCAATACAGTCAGTTGGGGCAATACAATCAACTGGGCCAATTCAGTCAACAAGGGCAACAGGGCCAACAGGGGAAAGACAGTCAACTGGGGAAACACAATTAACTGGGGTAATAAAGACAACTGGAGAAAGAGAGTCAATGGAGGGCAGTACACACAATGGGAGCAATACAGTCAACTGGGGCAATACATTCAACTGGGGCAATTCAGTCACCTGGGGCAAGGCAGTCAAATGGGGCAACACAGTCACCTGGGGCAATATAGCCAACTTCGGCAATACAGTCAAATGGGGCAATACTGTCAACTGGGGTACTACAATCAACTGTGGCAATACAGTCTACTGGGGCAATACAGTCAACTGGGTCAATACAGTCAATTGGGGCAACATAGTCAACTGGGGTGTTACAGTCAATGGGAGCAATGCAGTCAACTGGTGCAATACAGTCAACCGTGAAAATGCTGCCAACTGCGGCAATACAGCCAACTGGGCAAATACAGTCAACTGGGTCAATACAGTCAACTGGCGAAAACAATCAATTGTGCAATACAATCAACAGGGGCAACAGAGTCAACTGGGGCAATACAGTCAACTGGGGCAATACAGTCAACTGGGGCAATACAGTCAATGGGGGCAATACAGTCCACTTTGGTAATAAAGCCAACTGGGGTAATACAGTCATTTCTGCAATACAGTCAACTGGGGCAATACAGTCAATGGTGCAATACAGTCCACTTTGGTAATAAAGCCAACTGGGGCAAGACAGTCAACTGGGGTAATACAGTCATTTGTGAAATACAGTCAACTGGGGCAATACAGTCAACTGGGGCAATACAGTCAACTCTGGCATTACAGCCAACTGTAGCAATACAGTCAATTGGGGCAATACAGTCAACTGGGGCAATACATTCAATTTAGGTAATACAGTCAACTGGGGCAATGCAGTCAACTGGGGCAATACAGCCAACTGGTCCAATACAGTCAGCTGTGATAATAGAGTCAACTACGGCAATACAGTTCACTGGGGTAATACAGTCATTTCTGAAATACAGTCAACTGGGGCAATACAGTCAATGGGGGCAATACAGTCCACTTTGGTAATAAAGCCAACTGGGGCAAGACAGTCAACTGGGGTAATACAGTCATTTGTGAAATACAGTCAACTGGGGCAATACAGTCAACTGGGGCAATACAGTCAACTCTGGCATTACAGCCAACTGTAGCAATACAGTCAACTGGGGCAATACAGTCAACTGGGGCAATACAGTCCACTGGGTGGGGCAATACAGTCCACTGGGGCAATACAGCCAACTGGGCAATACATTCAACTTAGGTAATAGAGTCAACTGGGGCAATGCAGTCAATGGGGCAATGCAGTCAACTGGGGCAATACAGCCAACTGGGCCAATACAGTCAGCTGCGATAATAGAATCAACTACGGCAATACAGTTCACTGGGATAATACAGTCATTTGTGAAATACAGTCAACTGGGGCAATACAGTCAACTGGGGCAATACAGTCAACCGTGAAAATGCTGCCAACTGCGGCAATACAGCCAACTGGGCAAATACAGTCAACTGGGTCAATACAGTCAACTGGCGCAAAACAATCAATTGTGCAATACAATCAACAGCGGCAACAGAGTCAACTGGGGCAACACAGTCACCTGGGGCAATATAGCCAACTTCGGCAATACAGTCAAATGGGGCAATTCAGTCACCTGGAGCAATACAGCCAACTGGGACAATACAGTCACCTGGGGCAATACAGTCAATGGGGGCAATACTGTCAACTGGGGTACTACAATCAACTGTGGCAATACAGTCTACTGGGGCAATACAGTCAACTGGGTCAATACAGTCAATTGGGGCAACATAGTCAACTGGGGTGTTACAGTCAAAGGGAGCAATGCAGTCAACTGGTGCAATACAGTCAACCGTGAAAATGCTGCCAACTGCGGCAATACAGCCAACTGGGCAAATACAGTCAACTGGGTCAATACAGTCAACTGGCGAAAACAATCAATTGTGCAATACAATCAACAGGGGCAACAGAGTCAACTGGGGCAATACAGTCAACTGGGGCAATACAGTCAACTGGGGCAATACAGTCAATGGGGGCAATACAGTCCAATTTGGTAATAAAGCCAACTGGGGTAATACAGTCATTTCTGAAATACAGTCAACTGGGGCAATACAGTCAATGGGGCAATACAGTCCACTTTGGTAATAAAGCCAACTGGGGCAAGACAGTCAACTGGGGTAATACAGTCATTTGTGAAATACAGTCAACTGGGGCAATACAGTCAACTGGGGCAATACAGTCAACTCTGGCATTACAGCCAATTGTAGCAATACAGTCAACTGGGGCAATACAGTCAACTGGGGCAATACAGTCCACTGGGTGGGGCAATACAGTCAATTGGGGCAATACAGTCAACTGGGGCAATACATTCAATTTAGGTAATACAGTCAACTGGGGCAATGCAGTCTACTGGGGCAATGCAGTCAACTGGGGCAATACAGCCAACTGGGCCAATACAGTCAGCTGCGATAATAGAATCAACTACGGCAATACAGTTCACTGGGGTAATACAGTCATTTGTGAAATACAGTCAACTGGGGCAATACAGTCAACTGGGGCAATACAGTCAACCGTGAAAATGCTGCCAACTGCTGCAATACAGCCAACTGGGCAAATACAGTCAACTGGGTCAATACAGTCAACTGGCGCAAAACAATCAATTGTGCAATACAATCAACAGGGGCAACAGAGTCAACTGGGGCAATACAGTCAACTGGGGCAATACAGTCAACTGGGGCAATACAGTCAATGGGGGCAATACAGTCCAATTTGGTAATAAAGCCAACTGGGTTAATACAGTCTTTTGTGAAATACAGTCAACTGGGGCAATACAGTCAATGGGGGCAATACAGTCCACTTTGGTAATAAAGTCAACTGGGGCAAGACAGTCAACTGGGGTAATACAGTCATTTGTGAAATACAGTCAACTGGGGCAATACAGTCAACTGGGGCAATACAGTCAACTCTGGCATTACAGCCAACTGTAGCAATACAGTCAACTGGGGCAATACAGTCAACTGGGGCAATACATTCAACTTAGGTAATACAGTCAACTGGGGCAATGCAGTCTACTGGGGCAATGCAGTCAACTGGGGCAATACAGCCAACTGGGCCAATACAGTCAGCTGCAATAATAGAGCCAACTACGGCAATACAGTTCACTGGGGTAATGCAGTCATTTGTGAAATACAGTCAACTGGGGCAATACAGTCAACTGGGGCAATACTGTCAACTGGGGCAATACAGTCAACTGGGGAAAGACAGCCAACTTTTGAAATACAGTCAACTGGAGTAATACAATCATGGGGTAATACAGCCAACTGGGGCAATACAGTCACTTGGGGAAATACAATCAACTGGGGCAATAGAGTAACCTGGGGCAATACTGTCAACTGGGGCAATACAGTCACTTGGGGAAATACAATCAACTGGGGCAATACAGTCAGTTGGGGCAATACAGTCAACTGGGTCAATACAGTCAATTGGGGCAACATCGTCAACTGGGGTGTTACAGTCAATGGGAGCAATGCAGTCAACTGGTGCAATACAGACAACCGTGAAAATGCTGCCAACTGCGGCAATACAGCCAACTGGACAAATACAGTCAACTGGGTCAATACAGTCAACTGGCGCAAAACAATCAATTGTGCAATACAATCAACAGGGGCAACAGAGTCAACTGGGGCAATACAGTCAACTGGGGCAATACAGTCAACTGGGGCAATACAGTCAATGGGGGCAATACAGTCCACTTTGGTAATAAAGCCAACTGGGGTAATACAGTCATTTGTGAAATACAGTCAACTGGGGTAATAAAGTCAATGGGGGCAATACAGTCCACTTTGGGAATAAAGCCAACTGGGGCAAGACAGTCAACTGGGGTAATACAGTCATTTGTGAAATACAGTCAACTGGGGCAATACAGTCAACTGGGGTAATACAGTCAACTGGGGCAATACAGTCCACTGGGGCAATACAGCCAACTGGGGCAATACATTCAACTTCGGTAATACAGTTAACTGGGGCAATGCAGTCTACTGGGGCAATGCAGTCAACTGGGGCAATACAGTCAACTGGGGCAATACAGTCAATGGGGGCAATACAGTCCAATTTGGTAATAAAGCCAACTGGGGTAATACAGTCATTTGTGAAATACAGTCAACTGGGGCAATACAGTCAATGGGGGCAATACAGTCCACTTTGGTAATAAAGCCAACTGGGGCAAGACAGTCAACTGGGGTAATATAGTCATTTGTGAAATACAGTCAACTGGGGCAATACAGTCAACTGGGGCAATACAGTCAACTCTGGCATTACAGCCAACTGTAGCAATACAGTCAACTGGGGCAATACAGTCAACTGCGGCAATACAGTCCACTGGGGCAATACAGCCAACTGGGGCAATACATTCAACTTAGGTAATACAGTCAACTGGGGCAATGCAGTCTACTGGGGCAATGCAGTCAACTGGGGCAATACAGCCAACAGGGCCAATACAGTCAGCTGCAATAATAGAGTCAACTACGGCAATACAGTTCACTGGGGTAATGCAGTCATTTGTGAAATACAGTCAACTGGGGCAATACAATCAACTGGGGCAATACAGTCAACTGCGGCAATACAGTCCACTGGGGCAATACAGCCAACTGGGGCAATACATTCAACTTGGGTAATACAGTCAACTGGGGCAATGCAGCCAACTGGGAAAATACAGGCAACTGGCGCAATACATTCAACTGGGGCAACAGTGTTAACTGGGGCAATACAGTCAATTGGGGCAATACAAACAACTGGGGTAATACAGTCAACTGGGGCAATACAGTCAACTGGGGCAATACTGTCAACTGGGGCAATACAGTCAACTGGGGAAAGACAGCCAACTTTTGAAATACAGTCAACTGGAGTAATACAATCATGGGGTAATACAGCCAACTGGGGCAATACAGTCACTTGGGGAAATACAATCAAGTGGGGCAATACAGTCAGTTGGGGCAATACAATCAACTGGGCCAATTCAGTCAACTAGGGCAACAGGGCCAACAGGGGAAAGACAGTCAACTGGGGAAACACAATTAACTGGGGTAATAAAGTCAACTGGAGAAAGAGAGTCAATGGGGGCAGTACACACAATGGGAGCAATACAGTCAACTGGGGCAATACATTCAACTGGGGCAATTCAGTCACCTGGGGCAAGGCAGTCAAATGGGGCAACACAGTCACCTGGGGCAATATAGCCAACAGCGGCAATACAGTCAAATGGGGCAATTCAGTCACCTGGAGCAACACAGCCAACTGGGACAATACAGTCACCTGTGGCATTACAGTCAATTGGGGCAATACTGTCAACTGGGGTACTACAATCAACTGTGGCAATACAGTCTACTGGGGCAATACAGTCAACTGGGTCAATACAGTCAATTGGGGCAACATCGTCAACTGGGGTGTTACAGTCAATGGGAGCAATGCAGTCAACTGGTGCAATACAGACAACCGTGAAAATGCTCCCAACTGCGGCAATACAGCCAACTGGGCAAATACAGTCAACTGGGTCAATACAGTCAACTGGCGCAAAACAATCAATTGTGCAATACAATCAACAGGGGCAACAGAGTCAACTGGGGCAATACAGTCAACTGGGGCAATACAGTCAACTGGGGCAATACAGTCAATGGGGGCAATACAGTCCACTTTGGTAATAAAGCCAACTGAGGTAATACAGTCATTTGTGAAATACAGTCAACTGGGGTAATAAAGTCAATGGGGGCAATACAGTCCACTTTGGTAATAAAGCCAACTGGGGCAAGACAGTCAACTGGGGTAATACAGTCATTTGTGAAATACAGTCAACTGGGGCAATACAGTCAACTGGGGTAATACAGTCAACTGGGGCAATACAGTCCACTGGGGCAATACAGCCAACTGGGGCAATACATTCAACTTCGGTAATACAGTCAACTGGGGCAATGCAGTCTACTGGGGCAATGCAGTCAACTGGGGCAATACAGCCAACTGGGCCAATACAGTCAGCTGCGATAATAGAGTCAACTACGGCAATACAGTTCACTGGGGTAATACAGTCATTTGTGAAATACAGTCAACTGGGGCAATACAGTCAATTGGGGCAATACAGTCAACTGCGGCAATACAGTCCACTGGGGCAATACAGCCAACTGGGGCAATACAGTCAACTGGGTTAATACAGTAAATGGGAACAATACAGTCAACTGGGGTAATACAGTCAATTTGGGCAAGACTGTCAACTCGGGTACTAAAGTCAACGGGGGCAACAGAGTCAACTGGGGTAATGCAGTCAACTGGGGTAATTGTCAATTGGGGCAATATAGTCAACTGGGACAATGCAGCCAACAGGGAAAATACAGGCAACTGTGGCAATACAGGCAACTTTTGCAATACAATCATTTGGGGCAAGACAATCAACTGGGGTAATGCAGCCAACTGTGGTAATATAATCAACTGTGGCAATGAAGTCATTTGGAGCAATACAGTCAACTGGGGCAATGCAGTCAACGGCGCGATACAGTCAACTGGGGCAATACATTCAACTGCATCAATACAGTCCACTGGGTTAAAACAGTCACCTGGAGTAATACAGTCAACTGGGGAAACAGTCAATTGGGACAATACAGTCAACTGGCGATACACTGTCAAGTGGGGAATTAAAGTGAACGGAGGCAATAATGTCAACGGGAGCAATGAAGTCAACTGGGGAAATAAAGTCAACTGGGTCAATACTGCCAACTAGGGCAATACACTCAACTGGGGCAATACAATCAAAGGGGGCAAAACAGTCAACTGGGGCAATACAATCAACTGGGGCAATAGAGTCACCTGGGGCAATACAGCCAACTGCGGCAATACAGTCCACTGGGGCAATACAGTCAACTGGGGCAATGCAGTCCACTAGGGCAATACAGCCAACTGGTGCATTAGAATCAACTGGGGTAATACAGTCAATGGGGCAATACAGTCAACCGGGGCTATACAGTCAACTGAGGCAATACAGTCAACTGGGGCAATACAGTCAACTGGGGCAATACAGAAAACTGGGACAATACAGTCAACTGGCGAAACACTGTCAAGTGGGGTAATGAAGTGAATGGGGGCAATAATGTTAACGGGAGCAATACAGTCAACTGGGGAAATAAAGTCAACTGGGGTAATACAGTCAACTGGGGCAATACAGTCCACTTCAGCAATGCAGTCAACAGAGGCAATAGAGTCAACTGGGGTAATACAGTGAACAGCGGCAATACAGTCAACGTGGGCAATACAGTCAACTGCAGCAATACAGTCCACTGGGGCAATACAGTCCACTGGGGCAATACAGCCAACTGGGGCATTAGAATCAACTGGGGTAATACAGTCAATGGGGGCAATACAGTCAACTGGGGTAATACAGTCAACTTGGGTAATGCAGTCCACTTCAGCAATGCAGTCAACAGAGGCAATAGAGTCAACTGGGGTAATACAGTCAACTGGGGCAATACTGTCAACGCGGGCAATACAGTCAACTGGGGCAATACATTCAACTGCAGCATGCAGTCCACTCGGTTAATACAGTCAACTGGAGTAATACAGTCAAATGGGGAATAAAGTCAAATGGGGCAATACAGTCAACTGGGGAAATAAAGTCGACTGGGGCAATACAGCCAACCGGGGCAATACAGTAAACTGGGGCAATACAATCAAAGGGGGCAATACAGTCAACTGGGGCAATACAGTCAACTGGGGCAATACAGTCAACTGGGGCAATACAGTCAGTTGGGGCAATACAATCAACTGGGGCAATAGGGTCAAATGGGGCAATAAGGTCAACTGGGGCAATACAGTCATCTGGGGCAATACAGTCAATTGGGTAAATACAGTCAACTGGGGTAATACTGTCAACTGGGGTAATAGAGTCACCTGGGGCAATGCAGTCAACTGGGGCAATACAGTCAATTGGGGTAATACAGTCAATTGGGGGAAGACAGTCAATTGGGGTACTACAGTCAACTGGGGTAATACAGTTACTGGCGTAATACTGTCAACTGGGGTTTTGGTGTCAACTGGGCAATAGAGTCAACTGGGGCAATACAGTCAACTCGGGAAAGACAGCCAACTTTTGAAATACAGTCAATTGGGGTAATACGGTCATGGGGTAATACAGTCAACTGGGGCAATACAGTCACTTGGGGCAATACAATCAACTGGGGCAATAGAGTCAACTGGGGCAATACAGTCACCTGGGGCAATAGAGTCAACTGGGTCAATACAGTCAACTGGGGCAATACAATCAAAGGGGACAATACAGTCAACATATGCAATACAGTCACCTGGGGCAATACAAATAATTGGGGCAATGCAGCCAACTGGGAAAATACAGGCAACTGTGGCAATACATTCAACTGATGCAATAGAGTCAACTGGGGCAATACAGTCAATTGGGGCAATACAGACAACTGGGGTAATACAGTCAACCGGGGCAATACAGCCAACTGGGGCAATACAGTCAACTGGGGCAATACAGACAACTGGGGAAATAAAGTCAACTGGGGCAATAGAGTCAACTGGGGCAATACAGTCAACTAGGGAAATACAGCCAACTTTTGAAATACAGTCAAATGGGGTAATACAGTCATGGGGTAATACAGTCAACTGGGGCAATACAGTCAGTTGGGGCAATACAATCAACTGGGGCAATACAGTCAACTTGGGCAATAGGGCCAACAGGGGAAAGACAGTCAACTGGAGAAATACAATCAACTGGGGCAATAAAGTGCACTGGAGAACGAGAGTCAATGGGGGCAGTACATACAATGGGAGCAATACAGTCAACTGGGGCAATTCAGTCACCTGGGGCTATTCAGTTACCTGGGGCAAGGCAGGCAAATCAGGCAACACAGTCACCTGGGGCAATACAGCCACCTGGGGCAATACAGTCAAATGGGGCAATTCAGTCACCTGGGGCAATACAGCCAACTGGGACAATACAGCCACCTGGGGCAATAGAGTCAATGGGGGCAATACTGTCAACTGGGGTAATACAGTCAACGGAGCGATAGAGTCAACTGGCGATACACTGTCAAGTGGGGAATTAAACTGAACGGAGGCAATAATGTCAACGGGAGCAATGAAGTCAACTGGGCAACACAGCCAACCAGGGCAATACAGTCAACTGGGGCAATACAATGAAAGGGGGCAATACAGTCAACTGGTGCAATACAGTCAACTGGTGAAACACTGTCAAGTGGGGAAATACAGTGAACGGGGGCAATAATCTCAACGGGAGCAATGCAGTCAACTGGGGAAATAAAGTCAACTGGGCAACACAGCCAACCAGGGCAATACAGTCAACTGGGGCAATACAATGAAAGGGGGCAATACAGTCAACTGATGCAATACAGACACCTGGGGCGATACAGATAATTGGGGCAATGCAGCCAACTGGGAAAATACAGGCAACTGTGGCAATACATTCAACTGGGGCAATAGAGTCAACTGGGGCAACACTGTCAACTAGGGAAATATAGCCAACTTTTGAAATACATTCAAATGGGGTAATACAGTCATGGGGTAATACAGTCAACTGGGGCAATACAGTCAGTTGGGGCAATACAATCAACTGGGACAATACAGCCACCTGGGGCAATACTGTCAACTGGGGTACGACAATCAACTGGGGCAATACAGTCTACTGGAGCAATACAGTCAAATGGGTCAATACAGTCAATTGGGGCAATATAGTCAACTAGGGTGTTACAGTCAACGGGAGCAATACGGTCAACTGGTGCAATACAGTCAACCGCGAAAATGCTGCCAACTGCGGCAATACAGCCAACTCGGCAAATACAGTCAACTGGGTCAATACAGTCAACTGGCGCAAAACAATCAATTGTGCAATACAATCAACAGGGGTAACAGAGTCAACTGGGGTAATAGAGTCAACTGGGGCCAATACAGTCGATGGGGGCAATACAGTCCACTTTGGTAATACAGTCAACTGGGGCAATACAGTCAATGGGGGCAATACAGTCCACTTTGGTAATACAGCCAACTGGGGTAATACAGTCAACTGGGGAAATACAGTCAACTGCGGCAATAAAGTTCACTGGGGCAATACAGTCAACTGGGATAATGCAGTCAATTGGGGCAGTACAGTCAACTGGGGTAATACAGTCAACTGGGGTAATGCAGTCAAAGGGGGAAATTCAGTCAACTGGGACTATGGAGTCAACTGGTGCAATGGAGTCAACTGGGGCAATACTGTCAACTGGGGCAATACAGTCAACTGGGGTAATACAGTCATGGGGTAATACAGTCAACTAGGGAAAGACAGTCAACTTTTGAAATACAGTCAACTGGGGTAATACAGTCATGGGGTAATACAGTCAACTGGGGCAATACAGTCACTTGGGGCAATACAATCAACTGGGTTAATACAATCACCTGGGGCAATACAGTCAACTGGGACAATACAGTCAACTGGGGTAATACAGTCAATTGGGGTAATACAGTCAATTGGGGTAATACAGTCAACTGGGGTAATACAGTCAACTGGGGCAATACAGTCAACTAGGGCAATGCAGTCCACTGGGTGGAGCAATACAGTCAATTGGGGCAATATAGTCAACTGGGATAATGCAGCCAACAGGGAAAATACAGGCAACTGTGGCAATACGGGCAACTTTTGCAATACCATCATTTGGGGCAATACAATCAACTGGGGTAATGCAGCCAACTGTGGTAATATAATCAACTGTGGCAATGAAGTCATTTGAAGCAATACAGTCAACTGCGGCAATGCAGTCAACAGCGCGATACAGTCAACTGGGGCAATACATTCAACTGCGGCAATACAGTCCACTGGGTTAATACAGTCATCTGGAGTAATACAGTCAAGTGGGGAATACAGTCAAATGGGGCAATACAGTCAACTGGGGCAATACAGTCAACTGGGGTAATATAGCAAACGAGGGCAAAAGAGTCAACTGGGGTTATACAGTCAACTGGGCAATACAGCCAACTGGGGCAATACAGTCAAATGGGTCAATACAGTCAATTGGGGCAATACAGTCAACTGGGGTATTACAATCAATGGGGGCAATACAGTCACCTGGGGTAATGCAGTCAACTGGGGCAACAGAGGCAATGGGGTAATACAGTCAACTGGGGCAATACAGTCAACTGAGGCAATAGTCAACTGGGGCAATGCAGTCCATTGGGTGGGGCAATACAGTCAATTGGGGCAATATAGTCAACTGGGGCAATATAGACAACTGGGGTAATACAGTCAACTGGGGCAATACTGTCAACTGGGGCAATACAGTCAACTGGGGCAATACAGTCAACTAGGGAAAGACAGTCAACTTTTGAAATACAGTCAACTGGGGTAATACAGGCATGGGGTAATACAGTCAATTATTGAAAGACAGTCAACTTTTGAAATACAGTCAACTGGGGTAATACATTCATGGGGTAATACAGTCAACTGGGGCAATACAGTCACTTGGGGCAATACAATCAACTGGGTTAATACAATCATCTGGGGCAATACAGTAAACTGGGACAATACAGTCAACTGGGGTAATACAGTCAATTGGGGTAATACAGTCAATTGGGGTAATATAGTCAACTGGGGTAATACAGTCAAATGGCGTAATACTGTCAACTGGGGTAATAGAGCCAACTGGGGCAATACAGTCAACTGGGGAAATACAGCCAACATTTGAAATACAGTCAATTGGGGTAATACAGTCATGGGGTAATACAGTCAAACTGGGGCAATACAGTCATTGGGGCAATACAATCAACTGGGGCAATACAGTCAGTTAGGGCAATAAAATCAACTGGGGCAATATAGTCAACTGGTGAAATACAGCCAACTTTTGAAATACAGTCAAATGGGGTAATACAGTCATGGGGTAATACAATCAACTGGGTCAATACAGTCAACTTGGGCAACAGGGCCAACAGGGGAAAGACAGTCAACTGGGGAAATAGAATTAACTGGTGCAATAAAGTCAACTGGAGAAAGAGAGTCAATGGGGGCAGTACATACAATGGGAGCAATACAGTCAACTGGGGCAATTCAGTCCCCTGGGGAAATTCAGTCACCTGGGGCAAGGCAGTCAAATCAGGCAAAACAGTCACCTGAGGCAATACAGCCAACTGGGGCAATACAGTCAAATGGGGCAATTCAGTCACCTGGGGCAATACAGCCAACTGGGACAATACAGCCACCTGGGGCAATACAGTCAATTGGGGCAATACTGTCAACTGGGGTACGACAGTCAACTGGGGCAATACAGTCTACTGGAGCAATACAGTCAACTGGGTCAATACAGTCAATTGGGGCAATATAGTCAACTGGGGTGTTACAGTCAACGGGAGCAATATGGTCAACTGGCAAATACAGTCAACTGGGTCAATACAGTCAACTGGCGCAAAACAAACAATTGTGCAATACAATCAACAGGTGCAACAGAGTCAACTGGGGTAATAGAGTCAACTGGGGCAATACAATCAACTGGGGCAATAGAGTCAAAGGGGGCAATACAGTCCACTTTGGAAATACAGTCCACTGTGGCAATACAGTCAATGGGGGCAATACAGTCCACTTTGGTAATACATCCAACTGGGGTAATACAGTCAACTGGGGAAATACAGTCAACTGCGGCAATAAAGTCCACTGGGGCAATACAGTCAACAAGGGTAATACAGTCAACTGGGGTAATGCAGTCAATGGGGGCAATTCACTCAACTGGGGCAATAGTGTCAACTGGGGCAATGCAGTCTACTGGCGCAATGCAGTCAACTGGGGCAATACAGCCAACTGGGACAATAGAGTCAACTGGGGCAATAAAGTCATTTGGGGCAATACAGTCAACTGGGGCAATACAGTCCACTGGGGCAATGCAGTCCACTGGGTGGAGCAATACAGTCAATTGGGGCAATATAGTCAACTGGGGCAATATAGACAACTGGGGTAATACAGTCAACTGAGGCAATACATTCAACTGGGGCAATACAGTCACCTGGGGCAATACAGTCAACTGGGTCAATACAGTTAATTGGGGGAAATGCAGCCAACTATGAAAATACAGGCAACTGTGGCAATACATTCAACTGGGGCAATATAGTCAACTGAGGCAACAGACAACTGGGGTAATACAGTCAACTGGGGCAATACAACCAACTGGGGCAATACAGTCAAGTAGGGTGATAAAGTGAAAGGGGGCAATAATGTTAACGGGAGCAATACAGTCAACTGGGGAAATAAAGTCACCTGGGGCAATACAGTCAACTGGAGCAATACAGTCAACAGGGGTAATGCACACAACTGGGGAAATACAGTCAACTGAGGCTATACAGTCAACTGGGGCAATACAGACAACTGGGGTAATAAAGTCATCTGGGGCAATACAGCCAACTGGTGCAATACAGTCAACTGGCGAAACACTGTCAAGTAGGGTAATGAAGTGAATGGGGGCAATAATGTTAACGGGAGCAATACAGTCAACTGGGGAAATAAAGTCACCTGGGGCAATACAGTCAACTGGGGCAATACTGTCAACAGGTGCAATACAGTCAACTGAGGCAATACAGTCAACTAGGGAAAGAGAGCCAACTTTTGAAATGCAGTCAACTGGGGTAATGCAGTCAACTGGGGCAATACAGTCACTTGGGGCAATATAATCAACTGGGACAATAGAGTCAACTGGGGCAATGGAGTCAACTGGGGCAATACTGTCAACTGGGGCAATACAGTCAACTGGGGCAATACAGTCAACTAGGGAAAGACAGTCAACTTTTGAAATACAGTCAACTGGGGTAATACAGTCAACTGGGGCAATACAGTCACTTGGGGCAATATAATCAACTGGGACAATAGAGTCAACTGGGGCAATGGAGTCAACTGGGGCAATACTGTCAACTGGGGCAATACAGTCAACTGGGGCAATACAGTCAACTAGGGAAAGACAGTCAACTTTTGAAATACAGTCAACTGGGGTAATATAGTCATGGGGTAATACAGTCAACCAGGGAAAAACAGTCAACTTTTGAAATACAGTCAAATGGGGTAATACAGTCATGGGGTAATACAGTCAACTGGGGCAATACAGTCAATTGGGGTAATACAGTCAATTGGGGTAATACAGTCAACTGGGGTAATACAGTCAACTGGGGCAATACTGTCAACTAGGGCAATGCATTCCACTGGGTGGAGCAATACAGTCAATTGGGGCAATATAGTCAACTGGGGCAATGCAGCCAACAGGGAAAATACAGGCAACTGTGGCAATACGGGCAACTTTTGCAATACCATCATTTGGGGCAATACAATCAACTGGGGTAATGCAGCCAACTGTGGTAATATAATCAACTGTGGCAATGAAGTCATTTGAAGCAATACAGTCAACTGGGGCAATGCAGTCAACAGCACGATACAGTCAACAAGGGCAATACATTCAACTGTGGCAATACAGTCAACTGGGGCAATACAGTCAACTAGGGAAAGACAGTCAACTTTTGAAATACAGTCAACTGGGGTAATACAGTCATGGGGTAATACAGTCAACTAGGGAAAGACAGTCAACTTTTGAAATACAGTCAACTGGGTTAATACAGCCATGGGGTAATACAGTCAACTGGGGCAATACAATCAACTGCGTTAATACAATCACCTGGGGCAATACAGTCAACTGGGACAATACAGTCAACTGGGGTAATACAGTCAATTGGGGTAATACAGTCAATTGGGGTAATACAGTCAACTGGGGTAATACAGTCAACTAGGGAAAGACAGTCAACTTTTGAAATACAGTCAACTGGGGTAATACAGTCATGGGGTAATACAGTCAACTAGGGAAAGACAGTCAACTTTTGAAATACAGTCAACTGGGTTAATACAGCCATGGGGTAATACAGTCAACTGGGGCAATACAATCAACTGGGCAATACAGCCAACTGGGGCAATACAGTCATATGGGTCAATACAGTCAATTGGGGCAATACAGTCAACTGGGTTAATGCAGCCAACTGTGGTAATATAATCAACTGTGGCAATGAAGTCATTTGAAGCAATACAGTCAACTGGGGCAATGCAGTCAACAGCGCGATACAGTCAACTGGGGCAATACATTCAACTGCGGCAATACAGTCCACTGGGTTAATACAGTCATCTGGAGTAATACAGTCAACTGGGGAATACAGTCAAATGGGGCAATACAGTCAACTGGGGCAATACAGTCAACTGGGGTAATACAGCAAACGAGGGCAAAAGAGTCAACTGGGGCAATACAGTCAACTGGGCAATACAGCCAACTGGGGCAATACAGTCATATGGGTCAATACAGTCAATTGGGGCAATACAGTCAACTGGGGTATTACAGTCAATGGGGGCAATACAGTCACCTGGGGTAATGCAGTCAACTGGGGCAACAGAGGCAATGGGGTAATACAGTCAACTGGGGCAATACAGTCAACTGAGGCAATAGTCAACTGGGGAAATGCAGTCCACTGGGTGGGGCAATACAGTCAATTGGGGCAATATAGTCAACTGGGGCAATATAGACAACTGGGGTAATACAGTCAACTGAGGCAATACATTCAACTGCGGCAATACAGTCACCTGGGGCAATACAGTCAACTGGGTCAATACAGTTAATTGGGTGAAATGCAGCCAACTATGAAAATACAGGCAACTGGGGCAATACACTCAACAGGGGTAATACACGCAACTGGGGCAATACAGTCAACTGAGGCTATACAGTCAACTGGGGCAATACAGACAACTGGGGTAATATAGTCAACTGGGGCAATACAGCCAACTGGGGCAATACAGTCAACTGGCGAAACACTGTCAAGTAGGGTAATAAAGTGAATGGGGGCAATAATGTTAACGGGAGCAATACAGTCAACTGGGGAAATAAAGTCACCTGGGGCAATACAGTCAACTAGGGAAAGAGAGCCAACTTTTCAAATGCAGTCAACCGGGGTAATGCAGTCATGGGGTAATACAGTCAACTGGGGCAATACAGTCACTTGGGGCAATATAATCAACTGGGGCAATAGAGTCAACTGGGGCAATGGAGTCAACTGGGGCAATACTGTCAACTGGGGCAATACAGTCAACTGGGGCAATACAGTCAACTAGGGAAAGACAGTCAACTTTTGAAATACAGTCAACTGGTGTAATACAGTCATGTGGTAATACAGTCAACAAGGGAAAGACACTCAACTTTTGAAATACAGTCAACTGGGGTAATACATTCATGGGGTAATACAGTCAACTGGGACAATACAGTCAACTGAGGTAATACAGTCAATTGGGGTAATACAGTCAATTGGGGTAATACAGTCAACTGGGGTAATACAGTCAAATGGCGTAATACTGTCAACTGGGGTAATAGAGCCAACTGGGGCAATACAGTCAACTGGGGAAATACAGCCAAAATTTGAAATACAGTCAATTGGGGTAATACAGTCTTGGGGTAATACAGTCAAACTGGGGCAATACAGTCAGTTGGGGCAATACAATCAACTGGGGCAATACAGTCAGTTGGGGCAATAAAATCAACTGGGGCAATATAGTCAGTTGGGGCAATAAAATCAACTGGGGCAATATAGTCAAGTGGGGAAATACAGCCAACTTTTGAAATACAGTCAATTGGGGTAATACAGTTATTTGGGGTAATACAGTCAACTGGGGCAATACATTCAGATGGGGCAATACAATCAACTGGGCCAATACAGTCAACTAGGGCAACAGGGCCAACAGGGGAAATTCAATTAACTGGGGCAATAAAGTCAACTGTAGAAAGAGAGTCAATGGGGGCAGTATACACAATGGGAACAATACAGTCAACTGGGGCAATACATTCAACTGGGGCAATTCAGTCACCTGGGGCAAGGCAGTCAAATGGGGCAACACAGTCACCTGGGGCAATACAGTCAAATGGGGCAATTCAGTCACCTGGGGCAATACAGCCAACTGCGACAATACAGTCACCTGGGGCAATACAGTCAATTGGAGCAATACTGTCAACTGGGGTACTACAATCAACTGGGGCAATACAGCCAACTGGGCAAATACAGTCAACTGGGTCAATACAGTCAACTGGCGGAAAACAATCAATTGTGCAATACAATCAACTGGGGTAATACAGTCAACTGGGGCAATGCAGTCTACTGGGGCAATGCAGTCAACGGGGGCAATAGAGCCATCTGGGGCAATACAGTCAACTGGGTTAATACAGTAAATGGGGGCAAGACAGTCAACTCGGGTAATACAGTCAATTTGGACAATACTGTCAACTGGGGCACTACAGTCAACTGGGGCAATACAGTTAACTGGGGCAATACAGTCAACTGGGGTAATACAGTCAACTGGGGTAATGCAGTCAACTGGGGCAACAGAGTCAACAGGGTAATACAGTCAACTGGGGCAATACAGTCAACTGGGGCAATGCAGTCAACTAGGGCAATGCAGTCCACTGGGTGGAGCAATACAGTCAATTGGGGCAATATAGTCAACTGGGGCAATGCAGCCAGCAGGGAAAATACAGGCAACTGTGGCAATACGGGCAACTTTTGCAATACCATCATTTGGGGCAATACAATCAACTGGGGTAATGCAGCCAACTGTGGTAATATAATCAACTGTGGCAATGAAGTCATTTGAAGCAATGCATTCAACTGCGGCAATACAGTCCATTGGGTAAATACAGACACCTGGAGTAATACAGTCAACTGGGGAATACAGTCAAATGGGGCAATACAGTAAACTGGGGCAATACAGTCAACTGGGGTAATACAGCAAACGAGGGCAAAAGAGTAAACTGGGGCAATACAGTCAACTGGGCAATACAGCCAACTGGGGCAATACAGTCAAATGGGTCAATACAGTCAATTGGGGCAATACAGTCAACTGCGGTATTACAGTCAATGGGGGCAATACAGTCACCTGGGGTAATGCAGTCAACTGGGGCAACAGAGGCAATGGGGTAATACAGTCAACTGGGGCAATACAGTCAACTGAGGCAACAGTCAACTGGGGCAATGCAGTCCACTGGGTGGGGCAATACAGTCAATTGGGGCAATATAGTCAACTGGGGCAATATAGACAACTGGGGTAATACAGTCAACTGAGGCAATACATTCAACTGGGGCGATACAGTCACCTGGGGCAATACAGTCAACTGGGTCAATACAGTTAATTGGGGGAAATGCAGCCAACTATGAAAATACAGGCAACTGTGGCAATACATTCAACTGGGGCAATATAGTCAACTGGGGCAATACAGTCAACAGGGGTAATGCACGCAACTGAGGCAACACAGTCAACTGAGGCGACACAGTCAACTGGGGCAATACAGACTACTGGGGTAATACAGTCAACTGGGGCAATACAGCCAACTGGGGCAATACAGTCAACTGGCGAAACACTGTCAAGTAGGGTAATAAAGTGAATGGGGGCAATAATGTTAACGGGAGCAATACAGTCAACTGGGGAAATAAAGTCACCTGGGGCAATACAGTCAACTGGGGCAATACTGTCAACTGGTGCAATACAGTCAACTGAGGCAATACAGTCAACTAGGGAAAGAGAGCCAAATTTTGAAATGCAGTCAACTGGGGTAATGCAGTCATGGGGTAATACAGTCAACTGGGGCAATACAGTCACTTGGGGCAATATAATCAACTGGGGCTATAGAGTCAACTGGGGCAATGGAGTCAACTGGGGCAATACTGTCAACTGGGGCAATACAGTCAACTGGGGCAATAGAGTCAACTAGGGAAAGATAGTCAACTTTTGAAATACAGTCAACTGGGGTAATACAGTCATGGGGTAATACAGTCAACTGGGGCAATACAGTCACTTGGGGCAATACAATCAACTGGGTTAATACAATCACCTGGGGCAATAGAGTCAACTGGGGCAATACAGTCAACTGAGGCAACAGTCAACTGGGGCAATGCAGTCCACTGGGTGGGGCAATACAGTCAATTGGGGCAATATAGTCAACTGGGGCAATATAGACAACTGGAGTAATACAGTCAACTGAGGCAATACATTCAACTGGGGCGATACAGTCACCTGGGGCAATACAGTCAACTGGGTCAATACAGTTAATTGGGGGAAATGCAGCCAACTATGAAAATACAGGCAACTGTGGCAATACATTCAACTGGGGCAATATAGTCAACTGGGGCAATACAGTCAACAGGGGTAATGCATGCAACTGGGGCAACACAGTCAACTGAGGCGACACAGTCAACTGGGGCAATACAGACTACTGGGGTAATACAGTCAACTGGGGCAATACAGCCAACTGGGGCAATACAGTCAACTGGCGAAACACTGTCAAGTAGGGTAATAAAGTGAATGGGGGCAATAATGTTAACGGGAGCAATACAGTCAACTGGGGAAATAAAGTCACCTGGGGCAATACAGTCAACTGGGGCAATACTGTCAACTGGTGCAATACAGTCAACTGAGGCAATACAGTCAACTAGGGAAAGAGAGCCAAATTTTGAAATGCAGTCAACTGGGGTAATGCAGTCATGGGGTAATACAGTCAACTGGGGCAATACAGTCACTTGGGGCAATATAATCAACTGGGGCAATAGAGTCAACTGGGGCAATGGAGTCAACTGGGGCAATACTGTCAACTGGGGCAATACAGTCAACTGGGGCAATAGAGTCAACTAGGGAAAAATAGTCAACTTTTGAAATACAGTCAACTGGGGTAATACAGTCATGGGGTAATACAGTCAACTGGCGCAATACAGTCACTTGGGGTAATACAATCAATTGGGGTAATACAGTCAACTGGGGTAATACAGTCAAATGGCGTAATACTATCAACTGGGGTAATAGAGCCAACTGGGGCAATACAGTCAACTGGGTAAATACAGCCAACATTTGAAATACAGTCAATTGGGATAATACAGTCATGTGGTAATACAGTCAAACTGGGGCAATTCAGTCAGTTGGGGCAATAAAATCAACTGGGGCAATATAGTCAACTAGGGAAATACAGCCAACTTTTGAAATACAGTCAATTGGGGTAATACAGTTATTTGGGGTAATACAGTCACCTGGGGCAATACATTCAGTTGGGGCAATACAATCAACTGGGCCAATACAGTCAACTAGGGCAACAGGGCCAACAGGGGAAAGACAGTCAACTGGGGAAATACAATTAACTGGGGCAATAAAGTCAACTGTAGAAAGAGAGTCAATGGGGGCAGTATACACAATGGGAACAATACAGTCAACTGGGGCTATACATTCAACTGGGGCAATTCATTCACCTGGGGCAAGGCAGTCAAATGGGGCAACACAGTCAACTGGGGCAATACAGTCAAATGGGGCAATTCAGTCACCTGGGGCAATACAACCAACTGCGACAATACAGTCAACTGGCGGAAAACAATCAATTGTGCAATACAATCAACTGGGGTAATACAGTCAACTGGTGCAATGCAGTCTACTGGGGCAATACAGTCAACTGGGTTAATAGAGTAAATGGGGGCAAGACAGTCAACTCGGGTAATACAGTCAATTTGGACAATACTGTCAACTGGGGTACTACAGTCAACTGGGGCAATACAGTTAACTGGGGCAATACAGTCAACTGGGGTAATACAGTCAACTGGGGTAATGCAGTCAACTGGGGCAACAGAGTTAACAGGGTAATACAGTCAACTGGGGCAATACAGTCAACTGGGGCAATACAGTCAAATAGGGCAATGCAGTCCACTGGGTGGAGCAATACAGTCAATTGGGGCAATATAGTCAACTGGGGCAATGCAGCCAACAGGGAAAATACAGGCAACTGTGGCAATACGGGCAACTTTTGCAATACCATCATTTGGGGCAATACAATCTACTGGCGTAATGCAGCCAACTGTGGTAATATAATCAACTGTGGCAATGAAGTCATTTGAAGCAATACAGTCAACTGGGGCAATGCAGTCAACAGCGCGATACAGTCAACTGGGGCAATACATTCAACTGCGGCAATACAGTCCATTGGGTTAATACAGACACCTGGAGTAATACAGTCAACTGGGGAATACAGTCAAATGGGGCTATACAGTCAACTGGGGCAATACAGTCAACTGGGGTAATACAGCAAACGAGGGCAAAAGAGTCAACTTGGGCAATACAGTCAACTGGGCAATACAGCCAACTGGGGCAATACAGTCAAACGGGTCAATACAGTCAATTGGGGCAATACAGTCAACTGGGGTATTACAGTCAATGGGGGCAATACAGTCACCTGGGGTAATGCAGTCAACTGGGGCAACAGAGGCATGGGGTAATACAGTCAACTGGGGCAATACAGTCAACTGAGGCAATAGTCAACTGGGGCAATGCAGTCCACTGGGTGGGGCAATACAGTCAATTGGTGCAATATAGTCAACTGGGCAATATAGACAACTGGGGTAATACAGTCAACTGAGGCAATACATTCAACTGGGGCAATACAGTCACCTGGGGAAATACAGTCAACTGGGTCAATGCAGTTAATTGGGGGAAATGCAGCCAACTATGAAAATACAGGCAACTGTGGCAATACATTCAACTGGGGCAATATAGTCAACTGGGGCAATACAGTCAACAGGGGTAATGCACGCAACTGGGGCAATACAGTCAACTGAGGCTATACAGTCAACTGGGGCAATACAGACAACTGGGGTAATACAGTCAACTGGGGCAATACAGCCAACTGGGGCAATACAGTCAACTGGCGAAACACTGTCAAGTAGGGTAATAAAGTGAATGGGGGCAATAATGTTAACGGGAGCAATACAGTCAACTGGGGAAATAAAGTCACCTGGGGCAACACAGTCAACTGGGGCAATACTGTCAACTGGTGCAATACAGTCAACTGAGGCAATACAGTCAACTGGGGAAAGAGAGCCAAATTTTGAAATGCAGTCAACTGGGGTAATGCAGGCATGGGGTAATACAGTCAACTGGGGCAATACAGTCACTTGGGGCAATATAATCAACTGGGGCAATAGAGTCAACTGGGGCAATGGAGTCAACTGGGGCAATACTGTCAACTGGGGCAATACAGTCAACTGGGGCAATACAGTCAACTAGGGAAAGACAGTCAACTTTTGAAATACAGTCAACTGGGGTAATACAGTCATGGGGTAATACAGTCATCTAGGGAAAGACAGTCAACTTTTGAAATACAGTCAACTGGGGTAATACAGTCATGGGGTAATACAGTCAACTGGGGCAATACAGTCACTTGGGGCAATACAATCAACTGGGTTAATACAATCACCTTGGGCAATACAGTCAACTGGGACAATACAGTCAACTGGGGTAATACAGTCAATTGGGGTAATACAGTCAATTGGGGTGATACAGTCAACTAGGGTAATACAGTCAAATGGCATAATACTGTCAACTGGGGTAATAGAGCCAACTGGGGCAATGCAGTCAACTGGGGAAACACAGCCAACATTTGAAATACAGTCAATTGGGGTAATACAGTCTTGGGGTAATACAGTCAAACTGGGGCAATACAGTCAGTTGGGGCAATACGATCAACTGGGGCAATACAGTCAGTTGGGGCAATAAAATCAACTGGGCCAATATAGTCAACTGGTGAAATACAGTCAATTGGGGTAATACAGTTATTTGGGGTAATACAGTCAACTGGGGCAATACATTCAGTTGGGGCAATACAATCAACTGGGCCAATACAGTCAACTAGGGCAACAGGGCCAACACGGGAAAGACAGTCAACTGGGGAAATACAATTAACTGGGGCAATAAAGTCAACTGTAGAAAGAGAGTCAATGGGGGCAGTATACACAATGCGAACAATACAGTCAACTGGGGCAATACATTCAACTGGGGCAATTCAGTCACCTGGGGCAAGGCAGTCAAATGAGGCAACACAGTCGCCTGGGGCAATACAGTCAAATGGGGCAATTCAGTCACCTGGGGCAATACAGCCAACTGCGACAATACAGTCACCTGGGGCAATACAGTCAATTGGAGCAATACTGTCAACTGGGGTACTACAATCAACTGGGGCAATACAGCCAACTGGGCAAATACAGTCAACTGGGTCAATACAGTCAACTGGCGGAAAACAATCAATTGTGCAATACAGTCAACTGGGGCAATACAGTCAACTGGGTTAATACAGTAAATGGGGGCAAGACAGTCAACTCGGGTAATACAGTCAATTTGGAAAATACTGTCAACTGGGGCACTACAGTCAACTGGGGCAATACAGTTAACTGGGGCAATACAGTCAACTGGGGTAATACAGTCAACTGGGGTAATGCAGTCAACTGGGGCAACAGAGTTAACAGGGTAATACAGTCAACTGGGGCAATACAGTCAACTGGGGCAATACAGTCAACTAGGGCATTGCAGTCCACTGGGTGGAGCAATACAGTCAATTGGGGCAATATAGTCAACTGGGGCAATGCAGCCAACAGGGAAAATACAGGCAACTGTGGCAATACGGGCAACTTTTGCAATACCATCATTTGGGGCAATACAATCAACTGGCGTAATGCAGCCAACTGTGGTAATATAATCAACTGTGGCAATGAAGTCATTTGAAGCAATACAGTCAACTGGGGCAATGCAGTCAACAGCGCGATACAGTCAACTGGGGCAATACATTCAACTGCGGCAATACAGTCCATTGGGTTAATACAGACACCTGGAGTAATACAGTCAACTGGGGAATACAGTCAAACGGGTCAATACAGTCAATTGGGGCAATACAGTCAACTGGGGTATTACAGTCAATGGGGGCAATACAGTCACCTGGGGTAATGCAGTCAACTGGGGCAACAGAGGCAATGGGGTAATACAATCAACTGGGGCAATACAGTCAACTGAGGCAATAGTCAACTGGGGCAATGCAGTCCACTGGGTGGGGCAATACAGTCAATTGGGGCAATATAGTCAACTGGGGCAATATAGACAACTGGGGTAATACAGTCAACTGAGGCAATACATTCAACTGGGGCAATACAGTCACCTGGGGTAATACAGTCAACTGGGTCAATGCAGTTAATTGGGGGAAATGCAGCCAACTATGAAAATACAGGCAACTGTGGCAATACATTCAACTGGGGCAATATAGTCAACTGGGGCAATACAGTCAACAGGGGTAATGCACGAAACTGGGGCAATACAGTCAACTGAGGCAATACAGTCAACTGGGGCAATACAGACAACTGGGGTAATACAGTCAATTGGGGCAATACAGCCAACTGGGGCAATACAGTCAACTGGCGAAACACTGTCAAGTAGGGTAATAAAGTGAATGGGGGCAATAATGTTAACGGGAGCAATACAGTCAACTGGGGAAATAAAGTCACCTGGGGCAATACAGTCAACTGGGGCAATACTGTCAACTGGTGCAATACAGTCAACTGGGGCAATACAGTCAACTAGGGAAAGAGAGCCAAATTTTGAAATGCAGTCAACTGGGGTAATGCAGGCATGGGGTAATACAGTCAACTGGGGCAATACAGTCACTTGGGGCAATATAATCAACTGGGGCAATGCAGTCAACTGGGGCAATACATTCAACTGGGGCAATTCAGTCACCTGGGGCAAGGCAGTCAAATGGGGCAACACAGTCACCTGGGGCAATACAGTCAAATGGGGCAATTCAGTCACCTGGGGCAATACAGCCAACTGCGACAATACAGTCACCTGGGGCAATACAGTCAATTGGAGCAATACTGTCAACTGGGGTACTACAATCAACTGGGGCAATACAGCCAACTGGGCAAATACAGTCAACTGGGTCAATACAGTCAACTGGCGGAAAACAATCAATTGTGCAATACAATCAACTGGGGTAATACAGTCAACTGGGGCAATGCAGTCTACTGGGGCAATGCAGTAAACTGGGGCAATAGAGCCATCTGGGGCAATAGAGTCAACTGGGTTAATACAGTCAATGGGGGCAAGACACTCAACTCGGGTAATACAGTCAATTTGGACAATACTGTCAACTGGGGTACTACAGTTAACTGGGGCAATACAGTTAACTGGGGCAATACAGTCAACTGGGGTAATACAGTCAACTGGGGTAATGCAGTCAACTGGGGCAACAGAGTCAACAGGGTAATACAGTCAACTGGGGCAATACAGTCAACTGGGGCAATACTGTCAACTAGGGCAATGCAGTCCACTGGGTGGAGCAATACAGTCAATTGGGGCAATATAGTCAACTGGGGCAATGCAGCCAACAGGGAACATACAGGCAACTGTGGCAATACGGGCAACTTTTGCAATACCATCATTTGGGGCAATACAATCAACTGGCGTAATGCAGCCAACTGTGGTAATATAATCAACTGGCAATGAATGCATTTGAAGCAATACAGTCAACTGGGGCAATGCAGTCAACAGCGCGATACAGTCAACTGGGGCAATACATTCAACTGTGGCAATACAGTCCATTGGGTTAATACAGACACCTGGAGTAATACAGTCAACTGGGGAATACAGTCAAATGGGGCAATACAGTCAACTGGGGCAATACAGTCAACTGGGGTAATACAGCAAACGAGGGCAAAAGAGTCAACTGGGGCAATACAGTCAACTGGGCAATACAGCCAACTGGGGCAATACAGTCAAATGGGTCAATACAGTCAATTGGGGCAATACAGTCAACTGGGGTATTACAGTCAATGGGGGCAATACAGTCACCTGGGGTAATGCAGTCAACTGGGGCAACAGAGGCAATGGGGTAATACAGTCAACTGGGGCAATACAGACAACTGAGGCAATAGTCAACTGGGGCAATGCAGTCCACTGGGTGGGGCAATACAGTCAATTGGGGCAATACAGTCACCTGGGGCAATACAGTCAACTGGGTCAATACAGTTAATTGGGGGAAATGCAGCCAACTATGAAAATACAGGACACTGTGGCAATACATTCAACTGGGGCAATATAGTCAACTGGGGCAATACAGTAAACAGGGGTAATGCACGCAACTGGGGCAATACAGTCAACTGAGGCTATACAGTCAACTGGTGCAATACAGACAACTGGGGTAATACAGTCAACTGGGGCAATAAAGCCAACTGGGGCAATACAGTCAACTGGCGAAACACTGTCAAGTAGCATAATAAAGTGAATGGGGGCAATAATGTTAACGGGAGCAATACAGTCAACTGGGGAAATAAAGTCATCTGGGGCAATACAGTCAACTGGGGCAATACTGTCAACTGGTGCAATACAGTCAACTGAGGCAATAGGGAAAGAGAGCCAAATTTTGAAATGCAGTCAACTGGGGTAATACAGTCATGGGGTAATACAGTCATCTAGGGAAAGACAGTCAACTTTTGAAATACAGTCAACTGGGGTAATACAGTCATGGGGTAATACAGTCAACTGGGGCAATACAGTAACTTGGGGCAATACAATCAACTGGGTTAATACAATCACCTTGGGCAATACAGTCAACTGGGACAATACAGTCAACTGGGGTAATACAGTCAATTGGGGTAATACAGTCAATTGGGGTGATACAGTCAACTCGGGTAATACAGTCAAATGGCATAATACTGTCACCTGGGGCAATACAGTCAACTGGGACAATACAGTCAACTGGGGTAATACAGTCAATTGGGGGAATACAGTCAATTGGGGTAATACAGTCAACTGGGGCAATACAGTCACTTGGGGCAATATAATCAACTGGGGCAATAGAGTCAACTGGGGCAATGGAGTCAACTGGGGCAATACTGTCAACTGGGGCAATACAGTCAACTGGGGCAATACAGTCAACTAGGGAAAGACAGTCAACTTTTGAAATACAGTCAACTGGGGTAATACAGTCATGGGGTAATACAGTCATCTAGGGAAAGACAGTCAACTTTTGAAATACAGTCAGCTGGGGTAATACAGTCATGGGGTAATACAGTCAACTGGGGCAATACAGTCACTTGGGGCAATACAGTCAACTGGGGTAATACAGTCAATTGGGGTAATACAGTCAATTGTGGTGATACAGTCAACTAGGGTAATACAGTCAAATGGCATAATACTGTCAACTGGGGTAATAGAGCCAACTGGGGCAATACAGTCAACTGGGTAAACACAGCCAACATTTGAAATACAGTCAATTGGGGTAATACAGTCTTGGGGTAATACAGTCAAACTGGGGCAATACAGTCAGTTGGGGCAATACAATCAACTGGGGCAATACAGTCAGTTGGGGCAATAAAATCAACTGGGCCAATATAGTCAACTGGTGAAATACAGCCAACTTTTGAAATACAGTCAATTGGGGTAATACAGTTATTTGGGGTAATACAGTCAACTGGGGCAATACATTCAGTTGGGGCAATACAATCAACTGGGCCAATACAGTCAACTAGGGCAACAGGGCCAACAGGGGAAAGACAGTCAACTGGGGAAATACAATTAACTGGGGCAATAAAGTCAACTGTAGAAAGAGAGTCAATGGGGGCAGTATACACAATGGGAACAATACAGTCAACTGGGGCAATACATTCAACTGGGGCAATTCATTCACCTGGGGCAAGGCAGTCAAAGGGGGCAACACAGTCACCTGGGGCAATACAGTCAAATGGGGCAATTCAGTCACCTGGGGCAATACAGTCAATTGGAGCAATACTGTCAACTGGGGTACTGCAATCAACTGGGGCAATACAGCCAACTGGGCAAATACAGTCAACTGGGTCAATACAGACAACTAGCGGAAAACAATCAATTGTGCAATACAATCAACTGGGGTAATACAGTCAACTGGGGCAATAGAGCCATCTGGGGCAATACAGTCAACTGGGTTAATACAGTAAATGGGGGCAAGACAGTCAACTCGGGTAATACAGTCAATTTGGACAATACTGTCAACTGGGGTACTACAGTCAACTGGGGCAATACAGTTAACTGGGGCAATACAGTCAACTGGGGTAATAGAGTCAACTGGGGTAATGCAGTCAACTGGGGCAACAGAGTCAACAGGGTAATACAGTCAACTGGGGCAATACAGTCAACTGGGACAATACAGTCAACTAGGGCAATGCAGTCCACTGGGTGGAGCAATACAGTCAATTGGGGCAATATAGTCAACTGGGGCAATGCAGCCAACAGGGAAAATACAGGCAACTGTGGCAATACGGGCAACTTTTGCAATACCATCATTTGGGGCAATACAATCTACTGGCGTAATGCAGCCAACTGTGGTAATATAATCAACTGTGGCAATGAAGTCATTTGAAGCAATACAGTCAACTGGGGCAATGCAGACAACAGCGCGATACAGTCAACTGGGGCAATACATTCAACTGCGGCAATACAGTCCATTGGGTTAATACAGACACCTGGAGTAATACAGTCAACTGGGGAATACAGTCAAATGGGGCAATACAGTCAACTGGGGCAATACAGTCAACTGGGGTAATACAGCAAACGAGGGCAAAAGAGTCAACTGGGGCAATACATTCAACTGGGCAATAAAGCCAACTGGGGCAATACAGTCAAATGGGTCAATACTGTCAATTAGGGCAATACAGTCAACTGGGGTATTACAGTCAATGGGGGCAATACAGTCACCTGGGGTAATGCAGTCAACTGGGGCAACAGAGGCAATGGGGTAATACAGTCAACTGGGGCAATACAGTCAACTGAGGCAATAGTCAACTGGGGCAATGCAGTCCACTGGGTGGGGCAATACAGTCAATTGGGGCAATATAGTCAACTGGGGCAATATAGACAACTGGGGTAATAGAGTCAACTGAGGCAATACATTCAACTGGGGCAATACAGTCACCTGGGGTAATACAGTCAACTGGGTCAATACAGTTAATTGGGGGAAATGCAGCCAACTGTGAAAATACAGGCAACTGTGGCTATACATTCAACTGGGGCAATATAGTCAACTGGGGCAATACAGTCAACAGGGGTAATGCACGCAACTGGGGCAATACAGTCAACTGAGGCTATACAGTCAACTGGGGCAATACAGACAATTGGGGTAATACAGTCAACTGGGGCAATACAGCCAACTGGGGCAATACAGTCAATTGGCGAAACACTGTCAAGTAGGGTAATAAAGTGAATGGGGGCAATAATGTTAACGGGAGCAATACAGTCAACTGGGGCAATATAATCAACTGGGGCAATAGAGTCAACTGGGGCAATGGAGTCAACTGGGGCAATACTGTCAACTGGGGCAATACTGTCAACTGGGGCAATACAGTCATCTAGGGAAAGACAGTCAACTTTTGAAATACAGTCAACTGGGGTAATACAGTCATGGGGTAATACAGTCAACTGGGGCAATACAGTCACTTGGGGCAATACAATCAACTGGGTTAATACAATCACCTGGGGCAATACAGTCAACTGGGACAATACAGTCAACTGGGGTAATACATTCAATTGGGGTAATACAGTCAATTGGGGTAATACAGTCAACTAGGGTAATACAGTCAAATGGCATAATACTGTCAACTGGGGTAATAGAGCCAACTGGGGCAATACAGTCAACTGGGGAAACACAGCCAACATTTGAAATACAGTCAATTGGGGTAATACAGTCTTGGGGTAATACAGTCAAACTGGGGCAATACAGTCAGTTGGGGCAATACAATCAACTGGGGCAATACAGTCAGTTGGGGCAATAAAATCAACTGGGCCAATATAGTCAACTGGGGAAATACAGCCAACTTTTGAAATACAGTCAATTGGGGTAATACAGTTATTTGGGGTAATACAGTCAACTGGGGCAATACATTCAGTTGGGGCAATACAATCAACTGGGCCAATACAGTCAACTAGGGCAACAGGGCCAACAGGGGAAAGACAGTCAACTGGGGAAATACAATTAACTGGGGCAATAAAGTCAACTGTAGAAAGAGAGTCAATGGAGGCAGTATACACAATGCGAACAATACAGTCAACTGGGGCAATACATTCAACTGGGGCAAGTCAGTCACCTAAGGCAAGGCAGTCAAATGGGGCAACACAGTCACCTGGGGCAATACAGTCAAATGGTGCAATTCAGTCACCTGGGGCAATACAGCCAACTGCGACAATACAGTCACCTGGGGCAATACAGTCAATTGGAGCAATACTGTCAACTGGGGTACTACAATCAACTGGGGCAATACAGCCAACTGGGCAAATACAGTCAACTGGGTCAATACAGTCAACTGGCGGAAAACAATCAATTGTGCAATACAATCAACTGGGGTAATACAGTCAACTGGGGCAATGCAGTCTACTGGGGCAATGCAGTCAACTGGGGCAATAGAGCCATCTGGGGCAATACAGTCAACTGGGTTAATACAGTAAATGGGGGCAAGACAGTCAACTCGGGTAATACAGTCAATTTGGACAATACTGTCAACTGGGGTACTACAGTCAACTGGGGCAATACAGTTAACTGGGGCAATACAGTCAACTGGGGTAATACAGTCAACTGGGGTAATGCAGTCAACTGGGGTAACAGAGTCAACAGGGTAATACAGTCAACTGGGGCAATACAGTCAACTGGGGCAATACAGTCAACTGGGGCAATGCAGTCCACTGGGTGGGGCAATACAGTCAATTGGGGCAATATAGTCAACTGGGGCAATATAGACAACTGGGGTAATACAGTCAACTGAGGCAATACATTCAACTGGGGCAATACAGTCACCTGGGGTAATACAGTCAACTGGGTCAATGCAGTTAATTGGGGGAAATGCAGCCAACTATGAAAATACAGGCAACTGTGGCAATACATTCAACTGGGGCAATATAGTCAACTGGGGCAATACAGTCAACAGGGGTAATGCACGCAACTGGGGCAATACAGTCAACTGAGGCTATACAGTCAACTGGGGCAATACAGACAACTGGGGTAATACAGTCAACTGGGGCAATACAGCCAACTGGGGCAATACAGTCAACTGGCGAAACACTGTCAAGTAGGGTAATAAAGTGAATGGGGGCAATAATGTTAACGGGAGCAATACAGTCAACTGGGGAAATAAAGTCACCTTGGGCAATACAGTCAACTGGGGCAATACTGTCAACTGGTGCAATACAGTCAACTGAGGCAATACAGTCAACTCGGGAAAGAGAGCCAAATTTTGAAATGCAGTCAACTGGGGTAATGCAGGCATGGGGTAATACAGTCAACTGGGGCAATACAGTCACTTGGGGCAATATAATCAACTGGGGCAATAGAGTCAACTGGGGCAATGGAGTCAACTGGGGCAATACTGTCAACTGGGGCAATACAGTCAACTGGGGCAATACAGTCAACTAGGAAAAGACAGTCAACTTTTGAAATACAGTCAACTGGGGTAATACAGTCATGGGGTAATACAGTCATCTCGGGAAAGACAGTCAACTTTTGAAATACAGTCAACTGGGGTAATACAGTCATGGGGTAATACAGTCAACTGGGGCAATAGAGTCACTTGGGGCAATACAATCAACTGGGTTAATACAATCACCTGGGGCAATACAGTCAACTGGGACAATACAGTCAACTGGGGTAATACAGTCAATTGGGGTAATACAGTCAATTGGGGTGATACAGTCAACTAGGGTAATACAGTCAAATGGCATAATACAGTCACCTGGGGCAAGGCAGTCAAATGGGGCAACACAGTCACCTGGGGCAATACAGTCAAATGGGGCAATTCAGTCACCTGGGGCAATACAGCCAACTGCGACAATACAGTCACCTGGGGCAATACAGTCAATTGGAGCAATACTGTCAACTGGGGTACTACAATCAACTGGGGCAATACAGCCAACTGGGCAAATACAGTCAACTGGGTCAATACAGTCAACTGGCGGAAAACAATCAATTGTGCAATACAATCAACTGGGGTAATACAGTCAACTGGGGCAATGCAGTCTACTGGGGCTATGCAGTCAACTGGGGCAATAGAGCCATCTGGGGCAATACAGTCAACTGGGTTAATACAGTAAATGGGGGCAAGACAGTCAACTCGGGTAATACAGTCAATTTGGACAATACTGTCAACTGGAGTACGACAGTCAACTGGGGCAATACAGTTAACTGGGGCAATACAGTCAACTGGGGTAATACAGTCAACTGGGGTAATGCAGTCAACTGGGGCAACAGAGTCAACAGGGTAATACAGTCAACTGGGGCAATACAGTCAACTGGGGCAATACAGTCAACTGGGGCAATGCAGTCCACTGGGTGGAGCAATACAGTCAATTGGGGCAATATAGTCAACTGGGGCAATGCAGTCCACTGGGTGGAGCAATACAGTCAATTGGGGCAATATAGTCAACTGGGGCAATGCAGCCAACAGGGAAAATACAGGCAACTGTGGCAATACGGGCAACTTTTGCAATACCATCATTTGGGGCAATACAATCAACTGGCGTAATGCAGCCAACTGTGGTAATATAATCAACTGGCAATGAAGTCATTTGAAGCAATACAGTCAACTGGGGCAATGCAGTCAACAGCGCGATACAGTCAACTGGGGCAATACATTCAACTGCGGCAATACAGTCCATTGGGTTAATACAGACACCTGGAGTAATACAGTCAATTGGGGAATACAGTCAAATGGGGCAATACAGTCAACTGGGGCAATACAGTCAACTGGGGTAATACAGCAAACGAGGGCAAAAGAGTCAACTGGGGCAATACAGTCAACTGGGCAATACAGCCAACTGGGGCAATACAGTCAAATGGGTCAATACAGTCAATTGGGGCAATACAGTCAACTGGGGTATTACAGTCAATGGGGGCAATACAGTCACCTGGGGTAATGCAGTCAACTGGGGCAACAGAGTCAATGGGGTAATACAGTCAACTGGGGCAATACAATCAACTGAGGCAATAGTCAACTGGGGCAATGCAGTCCACTGGGTGGGGCAATACAGTCAATTGGGGCAATATAGACAACTGGGGTAATACAGTCAACTGAGGCAATACATTCAACTGGGGCAATACAGTCACCTGGGGCAATACAGTCAACTGGGTCAATACAGTTAATTGGGGGAAATGCAGCCAACTATGAAAATACAGGCAACTGTGGCAATACATTCAACTGGGGCAATATAGTCAACTGGGGCAATACAGTCAACAGGGGTAATGCACGCAACTGGGGCAATACAGTCAACTGAGGCTATACATCAACTGGGGCAATACAGCCAACTGGGGCAATACAGTCAACTGGCGAAACACTGTCAAGTAGCGTAATAAAGTGAATGGGGGCAATAATGTTAACGGGAGCAATACAGTCAACTGGGGAAATAAAGTCACCTGGGGCAATACAGTCAACTGGGGCAATACTGTCAACTGGTGCAATACAGTCAACTGAGGCAATACAGTCAACTAGGGAAAGAGAGCCAAATTTTGAAATGCAGTCAACTGGGGTAATGCAGTCATGGGGTAATACAGTCAACTGGGGCAATACAGTCACTTGGGGCAATATAATCAACTGGGGCAATAGAGTCAACTGGGGCAATGGAGTCAACTGGGGCAATACTGTCAACTGGGGCAATACAGTCAACTGGGGCAATACAGTCAACTAGGGAAAGACAGTCAACTTTTGAAATACAGTCAACTGGGGTAATACAGTCATGGGGTAATATAGTCATCTAGGGAAAGACAGTCAACTTTTGAAATACAGTCAACTGGGGCAATACAGTCACTTGGGGCAATACAATCAACTGGGTTAATACAATCACCTGGGGCAATACAGTCAACTGGGACAATACAGTCAACTGGGGTAATACAGTCAATTGGGGTAATACAGTCAATTGGGGTAATACAGTCAACTGGGGTAATACAGTCAAATGGCGTAATACTGTCAACTGGGGTAATAGAGCCAACTGGGGCAATACAGTCAACTGGGGAAATACAGCCAACATTTGAAATACAGTCAATTGGGGTAATACAGTCATGGGGTAATACAGTCAAACTGGGGCAATACAGTCAGTTGGGGCAATACAATCAACTGGGGCAATACAGTCAGTTGGGGCAATAAAATCAACTGGGGCAATATAGTCAAGTGGGGAAATACAGCCAACTTTTGAAATACAGTCAATTGGGGTAATACAGTTATTTGGGGTAATACAGTCACCTGGGGCAATACATTCAGTTGGGGCAATAGAATCAACTGGGCCAATACAGTCAACTAGGGCAACAGGGCCAACAGGGGAAAGACAGTCAACTGGGGAAATACAATTAACTGGGGCAATAAAGTCAACTGTAGAAAGAGAGTCAATGGGGGCAGTATACACAATGGGAACAATACAGTCAACTGGGGCAATACATTCAACTGGGGCAATTCATTCAACCTGGGGCAAGGCAGTCAAATGGGGCAACACAGTCACCTGGGGCAATACAGTCAAATGGGGCAATTCAGTCACCTGGGGCAATACAGTCAATTGGAGCAATACTGTCAACTGGGATACTACAATCAACTGGGGCAATACAGCCAACTGGGCAAATACAGTCAACTGGGTCAATACAGTCAACTGGCGGAAAACAATCAATTGTGCAATACAATCAACTGGGGTAATACAGTCAACTGGTGCAATGCAGTCTACTGGGGCAATACAGTCAACTGGGTTAATAGAGTAAATGGGGGCAAGACAGTCAACTCGGGTAATACAGTCAATTTGGACAATACTGTCAACTGGGGTACTACAGTCAACTGGGGCAATACAGTTAACTGGGGCAATACAGTCAACTGGGGTAATACAGTCAACTGGGGTAATGCAGTCAACTGGGGCAACAGAGTTAACAGGGTAATACAGTCAACTGGGGCAATACAGTCAACTGGGGCAATACAGTCAACTAGGGCAATGCAGTCCACTGGGTGGAGTAATACAGTCAATTGGGGCAATATAGTCAACTGGGGCAATGCAGCCAACAGGGAAAATACAGGCAACTGTGGCAATACGGGCAACTTTTGCAATACCATCATTTGGGGCAATAGAAACTACTGGCGTAATGCAGCCAACTGTGGTAATATAATCAACTGTGGCAATGAAGTCATTTGAAGCAATACAGTCAACTGGGGCAATGCAGTCAACAGCGCGATACAGTCAACTGGGGCAATACATTCAACTGCGGCAATACAGTCCATTGGGTTAATACAGACACCTGGAGTAATACAGTCAACTGGGGAATACAGTCAAATGGGGCTATACAGTCAACTGGGGCAATACAGTCAACTGGGGTAATACAGCAAACAAGGGCAAAAGAGTCAACTGGGGCAATACAGTCAACTGGGCAATACAGCCAACTGGGGCAATACAGTCAAACGGGTCAATACAGTCAATGGGGGCAATACAGTCACCTGGGGAAATGCAGTCAACTGGGGCAACAGAGGCAATGGGGTAATACAGTCAACTGGGGCAATACAGTCAACTGAGGCAATAGTCAACTGGGGCAATGCAGTCCACTGGGTGGGGCAATACAGTCAATTGGGGCAATATAGTCAACTGGGGCAATATAGACAACTGGGGTAATACAGTCAACTGAGACAATACATTCAACTGGGGCAATACAGTCACCTGGGGAAATACAGTCAACTGTGTCAATGCAGTTAATTGGGGGAAATGCAGCCAACTATGAAAATACAGGCAACTGTGGCAATACATTCAACTGGGGCAATATAGTCAACTGGGGCAATACAGTCAACAGGGGTAATGCACGCAACTGGGGCAATACAGTCAACTGAGGCTATACAGTCAACTGGGGCAATACAGACAACTGGGGTAATACAGTCAACTGGGGCAATACAGCCAACTGGGGCAATACAGTCAACTGGCGAAACACTGTCAAGTAGGGGAATAAAGTGAATGGGGGCAATAATGTTAACGGGAGCAATACAGTCAACTGGGGAAATAAAGTCACCTGGGGCAATACAGTCAACTGGGGCAATACTGTCAACTGGTGCAATACAGTCAACTGAGGCAATACAGTCAACTGGGGAAAGAGAGCCAAATTTTGAAATGCAGTCAACTGGGGTAATGCAGGCATGGGGTAATACAGTCAACTGGGGCAATACAGTCACTTGGGGCAATATAATCAACTGGGGCAATATAGTCAACTGGGGCAATGGAGTCAACTGGGGCAATACTGTCAACTGGGGCAATACAGTCAACTGGGGCAATACAGTCAACTAGGGAAAGACAGTCAACTTTTGAAATACAGTCAACTGGGGTAATACAGTCATGGGGTAATACAGTCAACTGGGGCAATACAGTCACTTGGGGGAATACAATCAACTGGGTTAATACAATCACCTGGGGCAATACAGTCAACTGGGACAATACAGTCAACTGGGGTAATACAGTCAATTGGGGTAATACAGTCAATTGGGGTGATACAGTCAACTAGGGTATTACAGTCAAATGGCATAATACTGTCAACTGGGGTAATAGAGCCAACTGGGGCAATACAGTCAACTGGGGAAACACAGCCAACATTTGAATACAGTCAATTGGGGTAATACAGTCTTGGGGTAATACAGTCAAACTGGGGCAATACAGTCAGTTGGGGCAATACAATCAACTGGGGCAATACAGTCAGTTGGGGCAATAAAATCAACTGGGCCAATATAGTCAACTGGTGAAATACAGCCAACTTTTGAAATACAGTCAATTGGGGTAATACAGTTATTTGGGGTAATACAGTCAACTGGGGCAATACATTCAGTTGGGGCAATACAATCAACTGGGCCAATACAGTCAACTAGAGCAACAGGGCCAACAGGGGAAAGACAGTCAACTGGGGAAATACAATTAACTGGGGCAATAAAGTCAACTGTAGAAAGAGAGTCAATGGGGGCAGTATACACAATGCGAACAATACAGTCAACTGGGGCAATACATTCAACTGGGGCAATTCAGTCACCTGGGGCAAGGCAGTCAAATGGGGCAACACAGTCACCTGGGGCAATACAGTCAAATGGGGCAATTCAGTCACCTGGGGCAATACAGCCAACTGCGACAATACAGTCACCTGGGGCAATACAGTCAATTGGAGCAATACTGTCAACTGGGGTACTACAATCAACTGGGGCAATACAGCCAACTGGGCAAATACAGTCAACTGGGTCAATACAGTCAACTGGCGGAAAACAATCAATTGTGCAATACAATCAACTGGGGTAATACAGTCAACTGGTGCAATGCAGTCTACTGGGGCAATACAGTCAACTGGGTTAATAGAGTAAATGGGGGCAAGACAGTCAACTCGGGTAATACAGTCAATTTGGACAATACTGTCAACTGGGGTACTACAGTCAACTGGGGCAATACAGTTAACTGGGGCAATACAGTCAACTGGGGTAATACAGTCAACTGGGGTAATGCAGTCAACTGGGGCAACAGAGTTAACAGGGTAATACAGTCAACTGGGGCAATACAGTCAACTGGGGCAATACAGTCAACTAGGGCAATGCAGTCCACTGGGTGGAGTAATACAGTCAATTGGGGCAATATAGTCAACTGGGGCAATGCAGCCAACAGGGAAAATACAGGCAACTGTGGCAATACGGGCAACTTTTGCAATACCATCATTTGGGGCAATAGAATCTACTGGCGTAATGCAGCCAACTGTGGTAATATAATCAACTGTGGCAATGAAGTCATTTGAAGCAATACAGTCAACTGGGGCAATGCAGTCAACAGCGCGATACAGTCAACTGGGGCAATACATTCAACTGCGGCAATACAGTCCATTGGGTTAATACAGACACCTGGAGTAATACAGTCAACTGGGGAATACAGTCAAATGGGGCTATACAGTCAACTGGGGCAATACAGTCAACTGGGGTAATACAGCAAACAAGGGCAAAAGAGTCAACTGGGGCAATACAGTCAACTGGGCAATACAGCCAACTGGGGCAATACAGTCAAACGGGTCAATACAGTCAATGGGGGCAATACAGTCACCTGGGGAAATGCAGTCAACTGGGGCAACAGAGGCAATGGGGTAATACAGTCAACTGGGGCAATACAGTCAACTGAGGCAATAGTCAACTGGGGCAATGCAGTCCACTGGGTGGGGCAATACAGTCAATTGGGGCAATATAGTCAACTGGGGCAATATAGACAACTGGGGTAATACAGTCAACTGAGGCAATACATTCAACTGGGGCAATACAGTCACCTGGGGAAATACAGTCAACTGTGTCAATGCAGTTAATTGGGGGAAATGCAGCCAACTATGAAAATACAGGCAACTGTGGCAATACATTCAACTGGGGCAATATAGTCAACTGGGGCAATACAGTCAACAGGGGTAATGCACGCAACTGGGGCAATACAGTCAACTGAGGCTATACAGTCAACTGGGGCAATACAGACAACTGGGGTAATACAGTCAACTGGGGCAATACAGCCAACTGGGGCAATACAGTCAACTGGCGAAACACTGTCAAGTAGGGGAATAAAGTGAATGGGGGCAATAATGTTAACGGGAGCAATACAGTCAACTGGGGAAATAAAGTCACCTGGGGCAATACAGTCAACTGGGGCAATACTGTCAACTGGTGCAATACAGTCAACTGAGGCAATACAGTCAACTGGGGAAAGAGAGCCAAATTTTGAAATGCAGTCAACTGGGGTAATGCAGGCATGGGGTAATACAGTCAACTGGGGCAATACAGTCACTTGGGGCAATATAATCAACTGGGGCAATATAGTCAACTGGGGCAATGGAGTCAACTGGGGCAATACTGTCAACTGGGGCAATACAGTCAACTGGGGCAATACAGTCAACTAGGGAAAGACAGTCAACTTTTGAAATACAGTCAACTGGGGTAATACAGTCATGGGGTAATACAGTCAACTGGGGCAATACAGTCACTTGGGGGAATACAATCAACTGGGTTAATACAATCACCTGGGGCAATACAGTCAACTGGGACAATACAGTCAACTGGGGTAATACAGTCAATTGGGGTAATACAGTCAATTGGGGTGATACAGTCAACTAGGGTATTACAGTCAAATGGCATAATACTGTCAACTGGGGTAATAGAGCCAACTGGGGCAATACAGTCAACTGGGGAAACACAGCCAACATTTGAAATACAGTCAATTGGGGTAATACAGTCTTGGGGTAATACAGTCAAACTGGGGCAATACAGTCAGTTGGGGCAATACAATCAACTGGGGCAATACAGTCAGTTGGGGCAATAAAATCAACTGGGCCAATATAGTCAACTGGTGAAATACAGCCAACTTTTGAAATACAGTCAATTGGGGTAATACAGTTATTTGGGGTAATACAGTCAACTGGGGCAATACATTCAGTTGGGGCAATACAATCAACTGGGCCAATACAGTCAACTAGAGCAACAGGGCCAACAGGGGAAAGACAGTCAACTGGGGAAATACAATTAACTGGGGCAATAAAGTCAACTGTAGAAAGAGAGTCAATGGGGGCAGTATACACAATGCGAACAATACAGTCAACTGGGGCAATACATTCAACTGGGGCAATTCAGTCACCTGGGGCAAGGCAGTCAAATGGGGCAACACAGTCACCTGGGGCAATACAGTCAAATGGGGCAATTCAGTCACCTGGGGCAATACAGCCAACTGCGACAATACAGTCACCTGGGGCAATACAGTCAATTGGAGCAATACTGTCAACTGGGGTACTACAATCAACTGGGGCAATACAGCCAACTGGGCAAATACAGTCAACTGGGTCAATACAGTCAACTGGCGGAAAACAATCAATTGTGCAATACAATCAACTGGGGTAATAAAGTCAACTGGGGCAATGCAGTCTACTGGGGCAATGCAGTCAACTGGGGCAATAGAGCCATCTGGGGCAATACAGTCAACTGGGTTAATACAGTAAATGGGGGCAAGACAGTCAACTCGGGTAATACAGTCAATTTGGACAATACTGTCAACTGGAGTACTACAGTCAACTGGGGCAATACAGTTAACTGGGGCAATACAGTCAACTGGGGTAATACAGTCAACTGGGGTAATGCAGTCAACTGGGGCAACAGAGTCAACAGGGTAATACAGTCAACTGGGGCAATACAGTCAACTGGGGCAATACAGTCAACTAGGGCAATGCAGTCCACTGGGTGGAGCAATACAGTCAATTGGGGCAATATAGTCAACTGGGGCAATGCAGCCAACAGGGAAAAAACAGGCAACTGTGGCAATACGGGCAACTTTTGCAATACCATCATTTGGGGCAATACAATCAACTGGCGTAATGCAGCCAACTGTGGTAATATAATCAACTGGCAATGAAGTCATTTGAAGCAATACAGTCAACTGGGGCAATGCAGTCAACAGCGCGATACAGTCAACTGGGGCAATACATTCAACTGCGGCAATACAGTCCATTGGGTTAATACAGACACCTGGAGTAATACAGTCAACTGGGGAATACAGTCAAATGGGGCTATACAGTCAACTGGGCAATACAGTCAACTGGGGTAATACAGCAAACAAGGGCAAAAGAGTCAACTGGGGCAATACAGTCAACTGGGCAATACAGCCAACTGGGGCAATACAGTCAAATGGGTCAATACAGTCAATGGGGGCAATACAGTCACCTGGGGTAATGCAGTCAACTGGGGCAACAGAGGCAATGGGGTAATACAGTCAACTGGGGCAATACAGTCAACTGAGGCAATAGTCAACTGGGGCAATGCAGTCCACTGGGTGGGGAAATACAGTCAATTGGGGCAATATAGTCAACTGGGGCAATATAGACAACTGGGGTAATACAGTCAACTGAGGCAATACATTCAACTGGGGCAATACAGTCACCTGGGGAAATACAGTCAACTGTGTCAATGCAGTTAATTGGGGGAAATGCAGCCAACTATGAAAATACAGGCAACTGTGGCAATACATTCAACTGGGGCAATATAGTCAACTGGGGCAATACAGTCAACAGGGGTAATGCACGCAACTGGGGCAATATAGTCAACTGAGGCTATACAGTCAACTGGGGCAATACAGACAACTGGGGTAATACAGTCAACTGGGGCAATACAGCCAACTGGGGCAATACAGTCAACTGGCGAAACACTGTCAAGTAGGGTAATAAAGTGAATGGGGGCAATAATGTTAACGGGAGCAATACAGTCAACTGGGGAAATAAAGTCACCTGGGGCAATACAGTCAACTGGGGCAATACTGTCAACTGGTGCAATACAGTCAACTGAGGCAATACAGTCAACTGGGGAAAGAGAGCCAAATTTTGAAATGCAGTCAACTGGGGTAATGCAGGCATGGGGTAATACAGTCAACTGGGGCAATACAGTCACTTGGGGCAATATAATCAACTGGGGCAATAGAGTCAACTGGGGCAATGGAGTCAACTGGGGCAATACTGTCAACTGGGGCAATACAGTCAACTGGGGCAATACAGTCAACTAGGGAAAGACAGTCAACTTTTGAAATACAGTCAACTGGGGTAATACAGTCATGGGGTAATACAGTCATCTAGGGAAAGACAGTCAACTTTTGAAATACAGTCAACTGGGCTAATACAGTCATGGGGTAATACAGTCAACTGGGGCAATACAGTCACTTGGGGCAATACAATCAACTGGGTTAATACAATCACCTGGGGCAATACAGTCAACTGGGACAATACAGTCAACTGGGGTAATACAGTCAATTGGGGTAATACAGTCAATTGGGGTGATACAGTCAACTAGGGTAATACAGTCAAATGGCATAATACTGTCAACTGGGGTAATAGAGCCAACTGGGGCAATACAGTCAACTGGGGAAACACAGCCAACATTTGAAATACAGTCAATTGGGGTAATACAGTCTTGGGGTAATACAGTCAAACTGGGGCAATACAGTCAGTTGGGGCAATACAATCAACTGGGGCAATACAGTCAGTTGGGGCAATAAAATCAACTGGGCCAATATAGTCAACTGGTGAAATACAGCCAACTTTTGAAATACAGTCAATTGGGGTAATACAGTTATTTGGGGTAATACAGTCAACTGGGGCAATACATTCAGTTGGGGCAATACAATCAACTGGGCCAATACAGTCAACTAGGGCAACAGGGCCAACAGGGGAAAGACAGTCAACTGGGGAAATACAATTAACTGGGGCAATAAAGTCAACTGTAGAAAGAGAGTCAATGGGGGCAGTATACACAATGCGAACAATACAGTCAACTGGGGCAATACATTCAACTGGGGCAATTCAGTCACCTGGGGCAAGGCAGTCAAATGGGGCAACACAGTCACCTGGGGCAATACAGTCAAATGGGGCAATTCAGTCACTGGGGCAATACAGCCAACTGCGACAATACAGTCACCTGGGGCAATACAGTCAATTGGAGCAATACTGTCAACTGGGGTACTACAATCAACTGGGGCAATACAGCCAACTGGGCAAATACAGTCAACTGGGTCAATACAGTCAACTGGCGGAAAACAATCAATTGTGCAATACAATCAACTGGGGTAATACAGTCAACTGGGGCAATGCAGTCTACTGGGGCAATGCAGTCAACTGGGGCAATAGAGCCATCTGGGGCAATACAGTCAACTGGGTTAATACAGTAAATGGGGGCAAGACACTCAACTCGGGTAATACAGTCAATTTGGACAATACTGTCAACTGGGGTACTACAGTCAACTGGGGCAATACAGTTAACTGGGGCAATACAGTCAACTGGGGTAATAGAGTCAACTGGGGTAATGCAGTCAACTGGGGCAACAGAGTCAACAGGGTAATACAGTCAACTGGGGCAATACAGTCAACTGGGGCAATACAGTTAACTCGGGCAATGCAGTCCACTGGGTGGAGCAATACAGTCAATTGGGGCAATATAGTCAACTGGGGCAATGCAGCCAACAGGGAAAATACAGGCAACTGTGGCAATACGGGCAACTTTTGCAATACCATCATTTGGGGCAATACAATCAACTGGCGTAATGCAGCCAACTGTGGTAATATAATCAACTGGCAATGAATGCATTTGAAGCAATACAGTCAACTGGGGCAATGCAGTCAACAGCGCGATACAGTCAACTGGGGCAATACATTCATCTGCGGCAATACAGTCCATTGGGTTAATACAGACACCTGGAGTAATACAGTCAACTGGGGAATACAGTCAAATGGGGCAATACAGTCAACTGGGGCAATACAGTCAACTGGGGTAATACAGCAAACGAGGGCAAAAGAGTCAACTGGGGCAATACAGTCAACTGGGCAATACAGCCAACTGGGGCAATACAGTCAAATGGGTCAATACAGTCAATTGGGGCAATACAGTCAACTGGGGTATTACAGTCAATGGGGGCAATACAGTCACCTGGGGTAATGCAGTCAACTGGGGCAACAGAGTCAATGGGGAAATACAGTCAACTGGGGCAATACAGTCAACTGGGGCAATACAGTCAACTGAGGCAATAGTCAACTGGGGCAATGCAGTCCACTGGGTGGGGCAATACAGTCAATTGGGGCAATATAGTCAAATGGGGCAATATAGACAACTGGGGTAATACAGTCAACTGGGGTAATGCAGTCAACTGGGGTAACAGAGTCAACAGGGTAATACAGTCAACTGGGGCAATACAGTCAACTGGGGCAATACAGTCAACTGGGGCAATGCAGTCCACTGGGTGGGGCAATACAGTCAATTGGGGCAATATAGTCAACTGGGGCAATATAGACAACTGGGGTAATACAGTCAACTGAGGCAATACATTCAACTGGGGCAATACAGTCACCTGGGGTAATACAGTCAACTGGGTCAATGCAGTTAATTGGGGGAAATGCAGCCAACTATGAAAATACAGGCAACTGTGGCAATACATTCAACTGGGGCAATATAGTCAACTGGGGCAATACAGTCAACAGGGGTAATGCACGCAACTGGGGCAATACAGTCAACTGAGGCTATACAGTCAACTGGGCAATACAGACAACTGGGGTAATACAGTCAACTGGGGCAATACAGCCAACTGGGGCAATACAGTCAACTGGCGAAACACTGTCAAGTAGGGTAATAAAGTGAATGGGGGCAATAATGTTAACGGGAGCAATACAGTCAACTGGGGAAATAAAGTCACCTTGGGCAATACAGTCAACTGGGGCAATACTGTCAACTGGTGCAATACAGTCAACTGAGGCAATACAGTCAACTCGGGAAAGAGAGCCAAATTTTGAAATGCAGTCAACTGGGGTAATGCAGGCATGGGGTAATACAGTCAACTGGGGCAATACAGTCACTTGGGGCAATATAATCAACTGGGGCAATAGAGTCAACTGGGGCAATGGAGTCAACTGGGGCAATACTGTCAACTGGGGCAATACAGTCAACTGGGGCAATACAGTCAACTAGGAAAAGACAGTCAACTTTTGAAATACAGTCAACTGGGGTAATACAGTCATGGGGTAATACAGTCATCTCGGGAAAGACAGTCAACTTTTGAAATACAGTCAACTGGGGTAATACAGTCATGGGGTAATACAGTCAACTGGGGCAATAGAGTCACTTGGGGCAATACAATCAACTGGGTTAATACAATCACCTGGGGCAATACAGTCAACTGGGACAATACAGTCAACTGGGGTAATACAGTCAATTGGGGTAATACAGTCAATTGGGGTGATACAGTCAACTAGGGTAATACAGTCAAATGGCATAATACAGTCACCTGGGGCAAGGCAGTCAAATGGGGCAACACAGTCACCTGGGGCAATACAGTCAAATGGGGCAATTCAGTCACCTGGGGCAATACAGCCAACTGCGACAATACAGTCACCTGGGGCAATACAGTCAATTGGAGCAATACTGTCAACTGGGGTACTACAATCAACTGGGGCAATACAGCCAACTGGGCAAATACAGTCAACTGGGTCAATACAGTCAACTGGCGGAAAACAATCAATTGTGCAATACAATCAACTGGGGTAATACAGTCAACTGGGGCAATGCAGTCTACTGGGGCTATGCAGTCAACTGGGGCAATAGAGCCATCTGGGGCAATACAGTCAACTGGGTTAATACAGTAAATGGGGGCAAGACAGTCAACTCGGGTAATACAGTCAATTTGGACAATACTGTCAACTGGAGTACGACAGTCAACTGGGGCAATACAGTTAACTGGGGCAATACAGTCAACTGGGGTAATACAGTCAACTGGGGTAATGCAGTCAACTGGGGCAACAGAGTCAACAGGGTAATACAGTCAACTGGGGCAATACAGTCAACTGGGGCAATACAGTCAACTGGGGCAATGCAGTCCACTGGGTGGAGCAATACAGTCAATTGGGGCAATATAGTCAACTGGGGCAATGCAGTCCACTGGGTGGAGCAATACAGTCAATTGGGGCAATATAGTCAACTGGGGCAATGCAGCCAACAGGGAAAATACAGGCAACTGTGGCAATACGGGCAACTTTTGCAATACCATCATTTGGGGCAATACAATCAACTGGCGTAATGCAGCCAACTGTGGTAATATAATCAACTGGCAATGAAGTCATTTGAAGCAATACAGTCAACTGGGGCAATGCAGTCAACAGCGCGATACAGTCAACTGGGGCAATACATTCAACTGCGGCAATACAGTCCATTGGGTTAATACAGACACCTGGAGTAATACAGTCAATTGGGGAATACAGTCAAATGGGGCAATACAGTCAACTGGGGCAATACAGTCAACTGGGGTAATACAGCAAACGAGGGCAAAAGAGTCAACTGGGGCAATACAGTCAACTGGGCAATACAGCCAACTGGGGCAATACAGTCAAATGGGTCAATACAGTCAATTGGGGCAATACAGTCAACTGGGGTATTACAGTCAATGGGGGCAATACAGTCACCTGGGGTAATGCAGTCAACTGGGGCAATACAATCAACTGAGGCAATAGTCAACTGGGGCAATGCAGTCCACTGGGTGGGGCAATACAGTCAATTGGGGCAATATAGACAACTGGGGTAATACAGTCAACTGAGGCAATACATTCAACTGGGGCAATACAGTCACCTGGGGCAATACAGTCAACTGGGTCAATACAGTTAATTGGGGGAAATGCAGCCAACTATGAAAATACAGGCAACTGTGGCAATACATTCAACTGGGGCAATATAGTCAACTGGGGCAATACAGTCAACAGGGGTAATGCACGCAACTGGGGCAATACAGTCAACTGAGGCTTTACATCAACTGGGGCAATACAGCCAACTGGGGCAATACAGTCAACTGGCGAAACACTGTCAAGTAGCGTAATAAAGTGAATGGGGGCAATAATGTTAACGGGAGCAATACAGTCAACTGGGGAAATAAAGTCACCTGGGGCAATACAGTCAACTGGGGCAATACTGTCAACTGGTGCAATACAGTCAACTGAGGCAATACAGTCAACTAGGGAAAGAGAGCCAAATTTTGAAATGCAGTCAACTGGGGTAATGCAGTCATGGGGTAATACAGTCAACTGGGGCAATACAGTCACTTGGGGCAATATAATCAACTGGGGCAATAGAGTCAACTGGGGCAATGGAGTCAACTGGGGCAATACTGTCAAATGGGGCAATACAGTCAACTGGGGCAATACAGTCAACTAGGGAAAGACAGTCAACTTTTGAAATACAGTCAACTGGGGTAATACAGTCATGGGGTAATACAGTCATCTAGGGAAAGACAGTCAACTTTTGAAATACAGTCAACTGGGGCAATACAGTCACTTGGGGCAATACAATCAACTGGGTTAATACAATCACCTGGGGCAATACAGTCAACTGGGACAATACAGTCAACTGGGGTAATACAGTCAATTGGGGTAATACAGTCAATTGGGGTAATACAGTCAACTGGGGTAATACAGTCAAATGGCGTAATACTGTCAACTGGGGTAATAGAGCCAACTGGGGCAATACAGTCAACTGGGGAAATACAGCCAACATTTGAAATACAGTCAATTGGGGTAATACAGTCATGGGGTAATACAGTCAAACTGGGGCAATACAGTCAGTTGGGGCAATACAATCAACTGGGGCAATACAGTCAGTTGGGGCAATAAAATCAACTGGGGCAATATAGTCAAGTGGGGAAATACAGCCAACTTTTGAAATACAGTCAATTGGGGTAATACAGTTATTTGGGGTAATACAGTCACCTGGGGCAATACATTCAGTTGGGGCAATAGAATCAACTGGGCCAATACAGTCAACTAGGGCAACAGGGCCAACAGGGGAAAGACAGTCAACTGGGGAAATACAATTAACTGGGGCAATAAAGTCAACTGTAGAAAGAGAGTCAATGGGGGCAGTATACACAATGGGAACAATACAGTCAACTGGGGCAATACATTCAACTGGGGCAATTCATTCAACCTGGGGCAAGGCAGTCAAATGGGGCAACACAGTCACCTGGGGCAATACAGTCAAATGGGGCAATTCAGTCACCTGGGGCAATACAGTCAATTGGTGCAATACTGTCAACTGGGGTACTACAATCAACTGGGGCAATACAGCCAACTGGGCAAATACAGTCAACTGGGTCAATACAGTCAACTGGCGGAAAACAATCAATTGTGCAATACAATCAACTGGGGTAATACAGTCAACTGGTGCAATGCAGTCTACTGGGGCAATACAGTCAACTGGGTTAATAGAGTAAATGGGGGCAAGACAGTCAACTCGGGTAATACAGTCAATTTGGACAATACTGTCAACTGGGGTACTACAGTCAACTGGGGCAATACAGTTAACTGGGGCAATACAGTCAACTGGGGTAATACAGTCAACTGGGGTAATGCAGTCAACTGGGGCAACAGAGTTAACAGGGTAATACAGTCAACTGGGGCAATACAGTCAACTGGGGCAATACAGTCAACTAGGGCAATGCAGTCCACTGGGTGGAGTAATACAGTCAATTGGGGCAATATAGTCAACTGGGGCAATGCAGCCAACAGGGAAAATACAGGCAACTGTGGCAATACGGGCAACTTTTGCAATACCATCATTTGGGGCAATAGAATCTACTGGCGTAATGCAGCCAACTGTGGTAATATAATCAACTGTGGCAATGAAGTCATTTGAAGCAATACAGTCAACTGGGGCAATGCAGTCAACAGCGCGATACAGTCAACTGGGGCAATACATTCAACTGCGGCAATACAGTCCATTGGGTTAATACAGACACCTGGAGTAATACAGTCAACTGGGGAATACAGTCAAATGGGGCTATACAGTCAACTGGGGCAATACAGTCAACTGGGGTAATACAGCAAACAAGGGCAAAAGAGTCAACTGGGGCAATACAGTCAACTGGGCAATACAGCCAACTGGGGCAATACAGTCAAACGGGTCAATACAGTCAATGGGGGCAATACAGTCACCTGGGGAAATGCAGTCAACTGGGGCAACAGAGGCAATGGGGTAATACAGTCAACTGGGGCAATACAGTCAACTGAGGCAATAGTCAACTGGGGCAATGCAGTCCACTGGGTGGGGCAATACAGTCAATTGGGGCAATATAGTCAACTGGGGCAATATAGACAACTGGGGTAATACAGTCAACTGAGGCAATACATTCAACTGGGGCAATACAGTCACCTGGGGAAATACAGTCAACTGTGTCAATGCAGTTAATTGGGGGAAATGCAGCCAACTATGAAAATACAGGCAACTGTGGCAATACATTCAACTGGGGCAATATAGTCAACTGGGGCAATACAGTCAACAGGGGTAATGCACGCAACTGGGGCAATACAGTCAACTGAGGCTATACAGTCAACTGGGGCAATACAGACAACTGGGGTAATACAGTCAACTGGGGCAATACAGCCAACTGGGGCAATACAGTTAGCTGGCGAAACACTGTCAAGTAGGGGAATAAAGTGAATGGGGGCAATAATGTTAACGGGAGCAATACAGTCAACTGGGGAAATAAAGTCACCTGGGGCAATACAGTCAACTGGGGCAATACTGTCAACTGGTGCAATACAGTCAACTGAGGCAATACAGTCAACTGGGGAAAGAGAGCCAAATTTTGAAATGCAGTCAACTGGGGTAATGCAGGCATGGGGTAATACAGTCAACTGGGGCAATACAGTCACTTGGGGCAATATAATCAACTGGGGCAATATAGTCAACTGGGGCAATGGAGTCAACTGGGGCAATACTGTCAACTGGGGCAATACAGTCAACTGGGGCAATACAGTCAACTAGGGAAAGACAGTCAACTTTTGAAATACAGTCAACTGGGCTAATACAGTCATGGGGTAATACAGTCAACTGGGGCAATACAGTCACTTGGGGCAATACAATCAACTGGGTTAATACAATCACCTGGGGCAATACAGTCAACTGGGACAATACAGTCAACTGGGGTAATACAGTCAATTGGGGTAATACAGTCAATTGGGGTGATACAGTCAACTAGGGTAATACAGTCAAATGGCATAATACTGTCAACTGGGGTAATAGAGCCAACTGGGGCAATACAGTCAACTGGGGAAACACAGCCAACATTTGAAATACAGTCAATTGGGGTAATACAGTCTTGGGGTAATACAGTCAAACTGGGGCAATACAGTCAGTTGGGGCAATACAATCAACTGGGGCAATACAGTCAGTTGGGGCAATAAAATCAACTGGGCCAATATAGTCAACTGGTGAAATACAGCCAACTTTTGAAATACAGTCAATTGGGGTAATACAGTTATTTGGGGTAATACAGTCAACTGGGGCAATACATTCAGTTGGGGCAATACAATCAACTGGGCCAATACAGTCAACTAGAGCAACAGGGCCAACAGGGGAAAGACAGTCAACTGGGGAAATACAATTAACTGGGGCAATAAAGTCAACTGTAGAAAGAGAGTCAATGGGGGCAGTATACACAATGCGAACAATACAGTCAACTGGGGCAATACATTCAACTGGGGCAATTCAGTCACCTGGGGCAAGGCAGTCAAATGGGGCAACACAGTCACCTGGGGCAATACAGTCAAATGGGGCAATTCAGTCACCTGGGGCAATACAGCCAACTGCGACAATACAGTCACCTGGGGCAATACAGTCAATTGGAGCAATACTGTCAACTGGGGTACTACAATCAACTGGGGCAATACAGCCAACTGGGCAAATACAGTCAACTGGGTCAATACAGTCAACTGGCGGAAAACAATCAATTGTGCAATACAATCAACTGGGGTAATAAAGTCAACTGGGGCAATGCAGTCTACTGGGGCAATGCAGTCAACTGGGGCAATAGAGCCATCTGGGGCAATACAGTCAACTGGGTTAATACAGTAAATGGGGGCAAGACAGTCAACTCGGGTAATACAGTCAATTTGGACAATACTGTCAACTGGAGTACTACAGTCAACTGGGGCAATACAGTTAACTGGGGCAATACAGTCAACTGGGGTAATACAGTCAACTGGGGTAATGCAGTCAACTGGGGCAACAGAGTCAACAGGGTAATACAGTCAACTGGGGCAATACAGTCAACTGGGGCAATACAGTCAACTAGGGCAATGCAGTCCACTGGGTGGAGCAATACAGTCAATTGGGGCAATATAGTCAACTGGGGCAATGCAGCCAACAGGGAAAAAACAGGCAACTGTGGCAATACGGGCAACTTTTGCAATACCATCATTTGGGGCAATACAATCAACTGGCGTAATGCAGCCAACTGTGGTAATATAATCAACTGGCAATGAAGTCATTTGAAGCAATACAGTCAACTGGGGCAATGCAGTCAACAGCGCGATACAGTCAACTGGGGCAATACATTCAACTGCGGCAATACAGTCCATTGGGTTAATACAGACACCTGGAGTAATACAGTCAACTGGGGAATACAGTCAAATGGGGCAATACAGTCAACTGGGGCAATACAGTCAACTGGGGTAATACAGCAAACGAGGGCAAAAGAGTCAACTGGGGCAATACAGTCAACTGGGCAATACAGCCAACTGGGGCAATACAGTCAAATGGGTCAATACAGTCAATTGGGGCAATACAGTCAACTGGGGTATTACAGTCAATGGGGGCAATACAGTCACCTGGGGTAATGCAGTCAACTGGGGCAATACAATCAACTGAGGCAATAGTCAACTGGGGCAATGCAGTCCACTGGGTGGGGCAATACAGTCAATTGGGGCAATATAGTCAACTGGGGCAATATAGACAACTGGGGTAATACAGTCAACTGAGGCAATACATTCAACTGGGGCAATACAGTCACCTGGGGAAATACAGTCAACTGTGTCAATGCAGTTAATTGGGGGAAATGCAGCCAACTATGAAAATACAGGCAACTGTGGCAATACATTCAACTGGGGCAATACAGTCAACTGGGGCAATACAGTCAACAGGGGTAATGCACGCAACTGGGGCAATATAGTCAACTGAGGCTATACAGTCAACTGGGGCAATACAGACAACTGGGGTAATACAGTCAACTGGGGCAATACAGCCAACTGGGGCAATACAGTCAACTGGCGAAACACTGTCAAGTAGGGTAATAAAGTGAATGGGGGCAATAATGTTAACGGGAGCAATACAGTCAACTGGGGAAATAAAGTCACCTGGGGCAATACAGTCAACTGGGGCAATACTGTCAACTGGTGCAATACAGTCAACTGAGGCAATACAGTCAACTGGGGAAAGAGAGCCAAATTTTGAAATGCAGTCAACTGGGGTAATGCAGGCATGGGGTAATACAGTCAACTGGGGCAATACAGTCACTTGGGGCAATATAATCAACTGGGGCAATAGAGTCAACTGGGGCAATGGAGTCAACTGGGGCAATACTGTCAACTGGGGCAATACAGTCAACTGGGGCAATACAGTCAACTAGGGAAAGACAGTCAACTTTTGAAATACAGTCAACTGGGGTAATACAGTCATGGGGTAATACAGTCATCTAGGGAAAGACAGTCAACTTTTGAAATACAGTCAACTGGGCTAATACAGTCATGGGGTAATACAGTCAACTGGGGCAATACAGTCACTTGGGGCAATACAATCAACTGGGTTAATACAATCACCTGGGGCAATACAGTCAACTGGGACAATACAGTCAACTGGGGTAATACAGTCAATTGGGGTAATACAGTCAATTGGGGTGATACAGTCAACTAGGGTAATACAGTCAAATGGCATAATACTGTCAACTGGGGTAATAGAGCCAACTGGGGCAATACAGTCAACTGGGGAAACACAGCCAACATTTGAAATACAGTCAATTGGGGTAATACAGTCTTGGGGTAATACAGTCAAACTGGGGCAATACAGTCAGTTGGGGCAATACAATCAACTGGGGCAATACAGTCAGTTGGGGCAATAAAATCAACTGGGCCAATATAGTCAACTGGTGAAATACAGCCAACTTTTGAAATACAGTCAATTGGGGTAATACAGTTATTTGGGGTAATACAGTCAACTGGGGCAATACATTCAGTTGGGGCAATACAATCAACTGGGCCAATACAGTCAACTAGGGCAACAGGGCCAACAGGGGAAAGACAGTCAACTGGGGAAATACAATTAACTGGGGCAATAAAGTCAACTGCAGAAAGAGAGTCAATGGGGGCAGTATACACAATGCGAACAATACAGTCAACTGGGGCAATACATTCAACTGGGGCAATTCAGTCACCTGGGGCAAGGCAGTCAAATGGGGCAACACAGTCACCTGGGGCAATACAGTCAAATGGGGCAATTCAGTCACTGGGGCAATACAGCCAACTGCGACAATACAGTCACCTGGGGCAATACAGTCAATTGGAGCAATACTGTCAACTGGGGTACTACAATCAACTGGGGCAATACAGCCAACTGGGCAAATACAGTCAACTGGGTCAATACAGTCAACTGGCGGAAAACAATCAATTGTGCAATACAATCAACTGGGGTAATACAGTCAACTGGGGCAATGCAGTCTACTGGGGCAATGCAGTCAACTGGGGCAATAGAGCCATCTGGGGCAATACAGTCAACTGGGTTAATACAGTAAATGGGGGCAAGACACTCAACTCGGGTAATACAGTCAATTTGGACAATACTGTCAACTGGGGTACTACAGTCAACTGGGGCAATACAGTTAACTGGGGCAATACAGTCAACTGGGGTAATAGAGTCAACTGGGGTAATGCAGTCAACTGGGGCAACAGAGTCAACAGGGTAATACAGTCAACTGGGGCAATACAGTCAACTGGGGCAATACAGTCAACTAGGGCAATGCAGTCCACTGGGTGGAGCAATACAGTCAATTGGGGCAATATAGTCAACTGGGGCAATGCAGCCAACAGGGAAAATACAGGCAACTGTGGCAATACGGGCAACTTTTGCAATACCATCATTTGGGGCAATACAATCAACTGGCGTAATGCAGCCAACTGTGGTAATATAATCAACTGGCAATGAATGCATTTGAAGCAATACAGTCAACTGGGGCAATGCAGTCAACAGCGCGATACAGTCAACTGGGGCAATACATTCAACTGCGGCAATACAGTCCATTGGGTTAATACAGACACCTGGAGTAATACAGTCAACTGGGGAATACAGTCAAATGGGGCAATACAGTCAACTGGGGCAATACAGTCAACTGGGGTAATACAGCAAACGAGGGCAAAAGAGTCAACTGGGGCAATACAGTCAACTGGGCAATACAGCCAACTGGGGCAATACAGTCAAATGGGTCAATACAGTCAATTGGGGCAATACAGTCAACTGGGGTATTACAGTCAATGGGGGCAATACAGTCACCTGGGGTAATGCAGTCAACTGGGGCAACAGAGTCAATGGGGAAATACAGTCAACTGGGGCAATACAGTCAACTGGGGCAATACAGTCAACTGAGGCAATAGTCAACTGGGGCAATGCAGTCCACTGGGTGGGGCAATACAGTCAATTGGGGCAATATAGTCAAATGGGGCAATATAGACAACTGGGGTAATACAGTCAACTGAGGCAATACATTCAACTGGGGCAATACAGTCACCTGGGGCAATACAGTCAACTGGGTCAATACAGTTAATTGGGGGAAATGCAGCCAACTATGAAAATACAGGCAACTGTGGCAATACATTCAACTGGGGCAATATAGTCAACTGGGGCAATACAGTCAACAGGGGTAATGCACGCAACTGGGGCAATACAGTCAACTGAGGCTATACAGTCAACTGGGGCAATACAGCCAACTGGGGCAATACAGTCAACTGGCGAAACACTGTCAAGTAGCGTAATAAAGTGAATGGGGGCAATAATGTTAACGGGAGCAATACAGTCAACTGGGGAAATAAAGTCACCTGGGGCAATACAGTCAACTGGGGCAATACTGTCAACTGGTGCAATACAGTCAACTGAGGCAATACAGTCAACTAGGGAAAGAGAGCCAAATTTTGAAATGCAGTCAACTGGGGTAAGGCAGTCATGGGGTAATACAGTCAACTGGGGCAATACAGTCACTTGGGGCAATATAATCAACTGGGGCAATAGAGTCAACTGGGGCAATGGAGTCAACTGGGGCAATACTGTCAAATGGGGCAATACAGTCAACTGGGGCAATTCAGTCAACTTTTGAAATACAGTCAACTGGGGTAATACAGTCATGGGGTAATACAGTCATCTAGGGAAAGACAGTCAACTTTTGAAATACAGTCAACTGGGGCAATACAGTCACTTGGGGCAATACAATCAACTGGGTTAATACAATCACCTGGGGCAATACAGTCAACTGGGACAATACAGTCAACTGGGGTAATACAGTCAATTGGGGTAATACAGTCAATTGGGGTAATACAGTCAACTGGGGTAATACAGTCAAATGGCGTAATACTGTCAACTGGGGTAATAGAGCCAACTGGGGCAATACAGTCAACTGGGGAAATACAGCCAACATTTGAAATACAGTCAATTGGGGTAATACAGTCATGGGGTAATACAGTCAAACTGGGGCAATACAGTCAGTTGGGGCAATACAATCAACTGGGGCAATACAGTCAGTTGGGGCAATAAAATCAACTGGGGCAATATAGTCAAGTGGGGAAATACAGCCAACTTTTGAAATACAGTCAATTGGGGTAATACAGTTATTTGGGGTAATACAGTCAACTGGGGCAATACATTCAACTGCGGCAATACAGTCCATTGGGTTAATACAGACACCTGGAGTAATACAGTCAACTGGGGAATACAGTCAAATGGGGCAATACAGTCAACTGGGGCAATACAGTCAACTGGGGTAATACAGCAAACGAGGGCAAAAGAGTCAACTGGGGCAATACAGTCAACTGGGCAATACAGCCAACTGGGGCAATACAGTCAAATGGGTCAATACAGTCAATTGGGGCAATACAGTCAACTGGGGTATTACAGTCAATGGGGGCAATACAGTCACCTGGGGTAATGCAGTCAACTGGGGCAACAGAGTCAATGGGGAAATACAGTCAACTGGGGCAATACAGTCAACTGGGGCAATACAGTCAACTGAGGCAATAGTCAACTGGGGCAATGCAGTCCACTGGGTGGGGCAATACAGTCAATTGGGGCAATATAGTCAAATGGGGCAATATAGACAACTGGGGTAATACAGTCAACTGAGGCAATACATTCAACTGGGGCAATACAGTCACCTGGGGCAATACAGTCAACTGGGTCAATACAGTTAATTGGGGGAAATGCAGCCAACTATGAAAATACAGGCAACTGTGGCAATACATTCAACTGGGGCAATATAGTCAACTGGGGCAATACAGTCAACAGGGGTAATGCACGCAACTGGGGCAATACAGTCAACTGAGGCTATACAGTCAACTGGGGCAATACAGCCAACTGGGGCAATACAGTCAACTGGCGAAACACTGTCAAGTAGCGTAATAAAGTGAATGGGGGCAATAATGTTAACGGGAGCAATACAGTCAACTGGGGAAATAAAGTCACCTGGGGCAATACAGTCAACTGGGGCAATACTGTCAACTGGTGCAATACAGTCAACTGAGGCAATACAGTCAACTAGGGAAAGAGAGCCAAATTTTGAAATGCAGTCAACTGGGGTAAGGCAGTCATGGGGTAATACAGTCAACTGGGGCAATACAGTCACTTGGGGCAATATAATCAACTGGGGCAATAGAGTCAACTGGGGCAATGGAGTCAACTGGGGCAATACTGTCAAATGGGGCAATACAGTCAACTGGGGCAATTCAGTCAACTTTTGAAATACAGTCAACTGGGGTAATACAGTCATGGGGTAATACAGTTATCTAGGGAAAGACAGTCAACTTTTGAAATACAGTCAACTGGGGCAATACAGTCACTTGGGGCAATACAATCAACTGGGTTAATACAATCACCTGGGGCAATACAGTCAACTGGGACAATACAGTCAACTGGGGTAATACAGTCAATTGGGGTAATACAGTCAATTGGGGTAATACAGTCAACTGGGGTAATACAGTCAAATGGTGTAATACTGTCAACTGGGGTAATAGAGCCAACTGGGGCAATACAGTCAACTGGGGAAATACAGCCAACATTTGAAATACAGTCAATTGGGGTAATACAGTCATGGGGTAATACAGTCAAACTGGGGCAATACAGTCAGTTGGGGCAATACAATCAACTGGGGCAATACAGTCAGTTGGGGCAATAAAATCAACTGGGGCAATATAGTCAAGTGGGGAAATACAGCCAACTTTTGAAATACAGTCAATTGGGGTAATACAGTTATTTGGGGTAATACAGTCAACTGGGGCAATACATTCAGTTGGGGCAATACAATCAACTGGGCCAAGACAGTCAACTAGGGCAACAGGGCCAACAGGGGAAAGACAGTCAACTGGGGAAATACAATTAACTGCGGCAATAAAGTCAACTGTAGAAAGAGAGTCAATGGGGGCAGTATACACAATGGGAACAATACAGTCAACTGGGGCAATACATTCAACTGGGGCAATTCATTCACCTGGGGCAAGGCAGTCAAATGGGGCAACACAGTCACCTGGGGCAATACAGTCAAATGGGGCAATTCAGTCACCTGGGGCAATACAGTCAATTGGAGCAATACTGTCAACTGGGGTACTGCAATCAACTGGGGCAATACAGCCAACTGGGCAAATACAGTCAACTGGGTCAATACAGTCAACTGGCGGAAAACAATCAATTGTGCAATCCAATCAGCTGGGGTAATACAGTCAACTGGGGCAATAGAGCCATCTGGGGCAATACAGTCAACTGGGTTAATACAGTAAATGGGGGCAAGACAGTCAACTCGGGTAATACAGTCAATTTGGACAATACTGTCAACTGGGGTACTACAGTCAACTGGGGCAATACAGTTAACTGGGGCAATACAGTCAACTGGGGTAATACAGTCAACTGGGGTAATGCAGTCAACTGGGGCAACAGAGTCAACAGGGTAATACAGTCAACTGGGGCAATACAGTCAACTGCGACAATACAGTCAACTAGGGCAATGCAGTCCACTGGGCGGAGCAATACAGTCAATTGGGGCAATATAGTCAACTGGGGCAATGCAGCCAACAGGGAAAATACAGGCAACTGTGGCAATACGGGCAACTTTTGCAATACCATCATTTGGGGCAATACAATCAACTGGCGTAATGCAGCCAACTGTGGTAATATAATCAACTGTGGCAATGAAGTCATTTGAAGCAATGCAGTCAACAGCGCGATACAGTCAACTGGGGCAATACATTCAACTGCGGCAATACAGTCCATTGGGTTAATACAGACACCTGGAGTAATACAGTCAACTGGGGAATACAGTCAAATGGGGCAATACAGTCAACTGGGGCAATACAGTCAACTGGGGTAATACAGCAAACGAGGGCAAAAGAGTCAACTGGGGCAATACATTCAACTGGGCAATAAAGCCAACTGGGGCAATACAGTCAAATGGGTCAATACAGTCAATTGGGGCAATACAGTCACCTGGGGTATTACAGTCAATGTGGGCAATACAGTCACCTGGGGTAATGCAGTCAACTGGGGCAACAGAGGCAATGGGGTAATACAGTCAACTGGGGCAATACAGTCAACTGAGGCAATAGTCAACTGGGGCAATGCAGTCCACTGGGTGGGGCAATACAGTCAATTGGGGTAATACAGTCAACTGGGTCAATACATTTAATTGGGGGAAATGCAGCCAACTATGAAAATACAGGCAACTTTGGCAATACATTCAACTGGGGCAATATAGTCAACTGGGGCAATACAGTCAACAGGGGTAATGCACGCAACTGGGGCAATACAGTCAACTGAGGCTATACAGTCAACTGGGGCAATACAGACATTTGGGGTAATACAGTCAACTGGGGCAACACAGCCAACTGGGGCAATACAGTCAACTGGCAAAACACTGTCAAGTAGGGTAATAAAGTGAATGGGGCAATAATGTTAACGGGAGCAATACAGACAACTGGGGAAATAAAGTCACCTGGGGCAATACAGTCAACTGGGCCAATACTGTCAACTGGTGCAATACAGTCAACTGAGGCAATACAGTCAACTAGGGAAAGAGAGCCAAATTTTGAAATGCAGTCAACTGGGGTAATGCAGTCATGGGGTAATACAGTCAACTGGGGCAATACAGTCACTTGGGGCAATATAATCAACTGGGGCAAGAGAGTCAACTGGGGCAATGGAGTCAACTGGGGCAATACTGTCAACTGGGGCAATACAGTCAACTGGGGCAATACAGTCATCTAGGGAAAGACAGTCAACTTTTGAAATACAGTCAACTGGGGTAATACAGTCATGGGGTAATACAGTCAACTGGGGCAATACAGTCACTTGGGGCAATACAATCAACTGGGTTAATACAATCACCTGGGAAAATACAGTCAACTGGGACAATACAGTCAACTGGGGTAATACAGTCAATTGGGGTAATACAGTCAATTGGGGTAATACAGTCAACTAGGGTAATACAGTCAAATGGCATAATACTGTCAACTGGGGTAATAGAGCCAACTGGGGCAATACAGTCAACTGGGGAAACACAGCCAACATTTGAAATACAGTCAATTGGGGTAATACAGTCATGGGGTAATACAGTCAAACTGGGGCAATACAGTCAGTTGGGGCAATACAATCAACTGGGGCAATACAGTCAGTTGGGGCAATAAAATCAACTGGGGCAATATAGTCAAGTGGGGAAATACAGCCAACTTTTGAAATACAGTCAATTGGGGTAATACAGTTATTTGGGGTAATACAGTCAACTGGGGCAATACATTCAGTTGGGGCAATACAATCAACTGGGCCAATACAGTCAACTAGGGCAACAGGGCCAACAGGGGAAAGACAGTCAACTGGGGAAATACAATTAACTGGGGCAATAAAGTCAACTGTAGAAAGAGAGTCAATGGGGGCAGTATACACAATGGGAACAATACAGTCAACTGGGGCAATACATTCAACTTGGGCAATTCAGTCACCTGGGGCAATACAGCCAACTGCGACAATACAGTCACCTGGGGCAATACAGTCAATTGGAGCAATACTGTCAACTGGGGTACTACAATCAACTGGGGCAATACAGCCAACTGGGCAAATACAGTCAACTGGGTCAATACAGTCAACAGGCGGAAAACAATCAATTGTGCAATACAATCAACTGGGGTAATACAGTCAACTGGGGCAATGCAGCCGACTCTGGCAATGCAGTCAACTGGGGCAATAGAGCCAACTGTGCCAATAAAGTCAATTGCGATAATACTGTCAACTTCGGCATTAAAGTTCACTGGGGCAATACCGCCAACTGGGGCAATATAGTCAACTGGGTTAATACAGTAAATGGGGACAATACAGTCAACTGGGGTAATACAGTCAATTGGGGCAATACTGTCAACTGGGGTACTAAAGTCAACTGGGGCAATACAGTCACCTGGGGCAATACAGTCAACTGGGTCAATACAGTTAATTGGGGGAAATGCAGCCAGCTATGAAAATACAGGCAACTGTGGCAATACATTCAACTGGGGCAATATAGTCAACTGGGGCAATACAGTCAACAGGGATAATGCATGCATCTGGGGCAATACAGTCAACTGAGGCTATACAGTCAACTGGGGCAATACAGACAACTGGGGTAATACAGTCAACTGGGGCAATACAGCCAACTGAGGCAATACAGTCAACTGGGGCAATACAGTCAACTGGGTCAATTCAGTCAATTTGGGCAATACAGTCAACTGGGGTAATACAGTCAACTGGGGCAACAGAGTCAACTGTGGTAATACAGTCAACTGGGGAAATTGTCAATTGGGGAAATATAGTCAACTGCGACAATGCAGCCAACAGGGAAAATACAGGAAAATGGGGGCAACACAGTCACCTGGGGTACTGCAGTCAAGTGGGGCAACAGAGTCAACGGGATAATACAGTCAACTGGAGCAATACATTCAACTGTGGCAATAGTCAACTGGGGCAATGCAGTCCACTGGGTGGGGCAATACAGTCAATTGGGGCAATATAGTCAACTGGGGCAATATAGACAACTGGGGTAATACAGTCAACTGAGGCAATACATTCAACTGCGGCAATACAGTCACCTGGGGCAATACAGTCAACTGGGTCAATACAGTTAATTGGGGGAAATGCAGCCAGCTATGAAAATACAGGCAACTGTGGCAATACATTCAACTGGGGCAATATAGTCAACTGGGGCAATACAGTCAACAGGGATAATGCATGCAACTGGGGCAATACAGTCAACTGAGGCTATACAGTCAACTGGGGCAATAAAGACAACTGGGGTAATACAGTCAACTGGTGCAATACAGGCAACTGGGGCAATACAGTCAACTGGCAAAACACTGTCAAGTAGGGTAATAAAGTGAATGGGGGCAATAATGTTAACGGGAGCAATAAAGTCAACTGGGGAAATAAAGTCACCTGGGGCAATACAGTCAACTGGGGCAATACTGTCAACTGGGGCAATACAGTCAACTGGGGCAATACAGTCAACTAGGGAAAGAGAGCCAACTTTTGAAATACAGTCAACTGGCGTAATGCGGTCATGGGGTAATACAGTCAACTCGGGAAGGCAATCAACTTTTGAAATACAGTCAACTGGGGTAATACAGTCATGGGGTAATACAGTCAACTGGGGCAATACAGTCACTTGGGGCAATACAATCAACTGGGTTAATAGAGTCACCTGGGGCAATACAGTCAACTGGGACAATACAGTCAACTGGGGTAATACAGTCAATTGGGGTAATACAGTCAATTGGGGTAATACAGTCAAGTGGCGTAATATTGTCAACTGGGGTAATAGAGCCAACTGGGGCAATACAGTCAACTGGAGAAATACAGCCAACATTTGAAATACAGTCAATTGGGGTAATACAGTCATGGGGTAATACAGTCAAACTGGGGCAATACAGTCAGTTGGGACAATAAAATCAACTGGGGCAATACAGTCAGTTGGGGCAATAAAATCAACTGGGGAAATATAGTCAACTGGGGAAATACAGCCAACTTTAGAAATACAGTCAATTGGGGTAATACAGTTATTTGGGGTAATACAGTCAACTGGGGCAATACAGTCAGTTGGGGAATTCCAATCAACTGGGCCAATACAGTCAACTAGGGCAATACAGTCAACTGGGGTAATACAGTCAACTGGGCCAATAAAGTCAACTGTGATAATACAGTCAACTACGGCAATACAGTTCACTGGGGCAATACCGCCAACTGGGGCAATATAGTCAACTGGGTTAATACAGTAAATGGAGACAATACAGTCAACTGGGGTAATACAGTCAATTGGGGCAATACTGTCAACTGGGGTACTAAAGTCAACTGGGGCAATACAGTCAACTGGCGCAATACAGTCAACTGGGTCAATACAGTCAATTTGGGCAATACAGTCAACTGGGGTAATACAGTCAACTGGGGCAATGCAGTCTACTGGGGCAATGCAGTCAACTGGGGCAATACAGCCAACTGGGCCAATGCAGTCAACTGCGATAATACAGTCAACTACGGCAATACAGTTCACTGGGGCAATACCGCCAACTGGGGCAATATAGTCAACTGGGTTAATACAGTAAATGAGGACAATACAGTCATCTGGGGTAATACAGTCAATTGGGGCAATACTGTCAACTGGGGTACTAAAGTCAACTGGGGCAATACAGTCAACTGGGGCAATACAGTCAACTGGGTCAATACAGTCAATTTGGGCAATACAGTCAACTGGGGTAATACAGTCAACTGGGGCAACAGAGTCAACTGTGGTAATACAGTCAACTGGGGCAATTGTCAATTGGGGCAATATAGTCAACAGCGACAATGCAGCCAACAGGGAAAATATAGGCAACTGTGGCAAGACAGGCAACCTTTGCAATACAATCATTTGGGGCAATACAATCAACTGGGGTAATGCAGCCAACTGTGGTAATCTAATCAACTGTGGCAATGAAGTCATTTGGAGCAATACAGTCAACTGGGGCAATGCAGTCAACGGCGCGATACAGTCAACTGGGGCAATACATTCAACTGCGGCAATACAGTCCACTGGGTAAATACAGTCTCCTGGAGTAATACAGTCAACTGGGGAAACAGTCAAATGGGGCAATGCAGTCAAATGGGGCAATAGAGTCAACTGGGGTAATACAGTCAACTGCGGCAATACAGTCAACTGGGGCAATACAATCAACTGGGGCAATCGAGTCAACTGGGGCAATACAGCCAACTGCGGCAATACAGTCAACTGGGGCAATACCGACAACTGGTGCAATGCAGTCAACTGGGACAATACAGTCAACTGGCGAAACACTGTCAAGTGGGGTAATACAGTTAATGCGGGAAATAATGTCAACGGGAGCAAAGCATGCAACTGGGGAAATAAAGTCAACTGGGGTAATGTAGCCAACTCGGGCAATATAGTCAACTGGGGCCAACACAATCAAAGGTGGCAAAACAGTCAACTTGGGCAATAAAATCAACTGGGGCAATAGAGTCAACTGGGGCAATACAGCCAACTGCGGCAATACAGTCCACTGGGGCAATACAGTCAACTGGGGCAATGCAGTCCACGAGGGCAATACAGCCAACTGGGGCATTAGAATCAACTGGGGTAATACAGTCAATGGGGACAATACAGTCAACGGGGGTAATACAGTCAACTGGGGCAATAGAGTCAACTGGGGCAATAGAGTCAACTGGGGCAATACAGTCAACTGGGGCTATACAGTCAACTGGGGCAATACAGACAACTGGGGTAATACAGTCAACTGGGGCAATACAGCCAACTGGGGCAATACAGAAAACTGGGACAATACAGTCAACTGGCGAAACACTGTCAAGTGGGGTAATAAAGTGAATGGGTGAAATAATGTGAACGGGAGCAATACAGTCAACTGGGGAAATAAAGTCAACTGGGGTAATACAGTCAACTGGGGCAATACAGTCCACTTCAGCAATGCAGTCAACAGAGGCAATAGAGTCAACTGGGGTAATACAGTCAACTGGGGCAATACAGTCAACGCGGGCAATACAGTCAACTGCAGAAATACAGTCCACTGGGGCAATACAGTCCACTGGGCTAATACAGTCAACTGGGGCAATACAGTCAACTGGGGCAATAAAGTCCATTGGGGTAATACAGTCAATTGGGGTAATACAGTCAACTGGGGTAATACAGTCAAATGGCGTAATACTGCCAACTGGGGTAATAGAGTCAACTAGGGCAATAGAGCCAACTGGGACAATACAGTCAACTGGAGAAATACAGCCAACTTTTGAAATACAGTCAATTCGAGTAATACAGTCATGGGGTAATACAATCAACTGGGGCAATACAGTCAGTTAGGGCAATACAATCAACTGGGGCAATACAGTCAGTTGGGGCAATACAATCAACTGGGGCAATATATAATCAATTGGGGTAATACAGTCAACTGGGGTAATACAATCAACTGGGGTAATTCAGTCAAATGGCATAATACTGTCAACTGGGGTAATAGAGTCAACTGGGGCAATACAGTCACCTGGGGCAATGCAGTCAACTGGGGCAATACAGTCAATTGGGGTAATACAGTCAATTGGGGTAATACAGTCAACTGGGGTGATACAGTCACTGGCGTAATTCTGTCAACTGGGCAATAGAGTCAACTGGGGCAATAATGTCAACGAGGGAAAGACAGCCAACTTTTGAAATACAGTCAATTGGGGTAATACAGTCATGGGGTATACAGTCAACTGTGGCAATACAGTCACTTGAGGCAATACAATCAACTGGGGCAATAGAGTCAACTGGGGCAATACAGTCACCTGGGGCAAGACAGTCAACTGGGTCAATACAGTCAACTTTGGTAATACAGTCAACTGGGGCAATACATTCAATTGGGGTAAGATAGTCAACTGGGGTAATACAGTCAAATGGCGTAATATAGTCAACTGGGGCAATACAGTCAGTTGGGGCAATACAATCAACTGGGGCAATACAGTCAACTTGGGCAACAGGGCCAACAGGGGAAAGACAGTCAACTGGGGAGATACAATTAACTGGGACAATAAAGTCAACTGGAGAAAGAGAGTCAATGGGGCAGTACACACAATGGGAGCAATACCGTCAACTGGGGCAATTCAGTCACCTGGGGCAAGGCAGTCAAATGGGGCAACACAGTCACCTGGGGCAATACAGTCAAATGGGGCAATTCAGTCACCTGGGGCAATACAGCCAACTGGGACAATACAGTCACCTGGGGCAATACAGTCAATTGGGGCAATACTGTCAACTGGAGTACTACAGTCAACTGGTGCAATACAGTCTACTAGGGCAATACAGTCAACTGGGTCAATACAGTCAATTGGGGCAATATGGTCAACTGGGGTGTTACAGTCAATGGGAGCAATACAGTCAACTGGTGCAATACAGTCAACTGGGGAAATACAGTAAACTGCGGCAATAAAGTCCACTGGGGCAATAGAGTCAACTGCGGCAATACAGCCAACTGGGCAAATACAGTCAACTGGGTCAATACAGTCAACTGGCGCAAAACAATCAATTGTGCAATACAATCAACAGGGGCAACAGAGTCCACTGGGGCAATACAGTCAACTGGGGCAATACAGTCAATGGGGGCAATACAGTCCACTGGGTTAATACAGTCACCTGAAGTAATGCAGTCAACTGGGAAATAGAGTCAAATGGGGAAATACAGTCAACTGGGGCAATAGAGTCAACTGGGGTAATACAGCAAACTAGGGCAATACATTCAATGGGGCAATAGAGTCAACTGGGGCAATACAGTCACCTGGGGCAATACAGTCAATTGGAGCAATACTGTCAACTGGGGTACTACAATCAACTGGGGCAATACAGCCAACTGGGCAAATACAGTCAACTGGGTCAATACAGTCAACAGGCGGAAAACAATCAATTGTGCAATACAATCAACTGGGGTAATGCAGTAAACTGGGGCAATGCAGCCGACTCTGGCAATGCAGTCAACTGGGGCAATAGAGCCAACTGGGCCAATAAAGTCAACTGCGATAATACTGTCAACTACGGCAATTAAGTTCACTGGGGCAATACCGCCAACTGGGGCAATATAGTCAACTGGGTTAATACAGTAAATGGGGACAATACAGTCAACTGGGGTAATACAGTCAATTGGGGCAATACTGTCAACTGGGGTACTGAAGTCAACTGGGGCAATACAGTCACCTGGGGCAATACAGTCAACTGGGTCAATACAGTTAATTGGGGGAAATGCAGCCAGCTATGAAAATACAGGCAACTGTGGCAATACATTCAACTGGGGCAATATAGTCAACTGGGGCAATACAGTCAACAGGGATAATGCATGCATCTGGGGCAATACAGTCAACTGAGGCTATACAGTCAACTGGGGCAATACAGACAACTGGGGTAATACAGTCAACTGGGGCAATACAGCCAACTGGGGCAATACAGTCAACTGGGGCAATACAGTCAACTGGGTCAATACAGTCAATTTGGGCAATACAGTCAACTGGGGTAATACAGTCAACTGGGGCAACAGAGTCAACTGTGGTAATACAGTCAACTGGGGAAATTGTCAATTGGGGCAATATAGTCAACTGCGACAATGCAGCCAACAGGGAAAATACAGGAAAATGGGGGCAACACATTCACCTGGGGTACTGCAGTCAAGTGGGGCAACAGAGTCAACGGGGTAATACAGTCAACTGGAGCAATACATTCAACTGTGGCAATAGTCAACTGGGGCAATGCAGTCCACTGGGTGGGGCAATACAGTCAATTGGGGCAATATAGTCAACTGGGGCAATATAGACAACTGGGGTAATACAGTCAACTGAGGCAATACATTCAACTGCGGCAATACAGTCACCTGGGGCAATACAGTCAACTGGGTCAATACAGTTAATTGGGGGAAATGCAGCCAGCTATGAAAATACAGGCAACTGTGGCAATACATTCAACTGGGGCAATATAGTCAACTGGGGCAATACAGTCAACAGGGATAATGCATGCAACTGGGGCAATACAGTCAACTGAGGCTATACAGTCAACTGGGGCAATAAAGACAACTGGGGTAATACAGTCAACTGGGGCAATACAGGCAACTGGGGCAATACAGTCAACTGGCAAAACACTGTCAAGTAGGGTAATAAAGTGAATGGGGGCAATAATGTTAACGGGAGCAATACAGTCAACTGGGGAAATAAAGTCACCTGGGGCAATACAGTCAACTGGGGCAATACTGTCAACTGGGGCAATACAGTCAACTGGGGCAATACAGTCAACTAGGGAAAGAGAGCCAACTTTTGAAATACAGTCAACTGGCGTAATGCGGTCATGGGGTAATACAGTCAACTCGGGAAAGACAGTCAACTAGGGAAAGAGAGCCAACTTTTGAAATACAGTCAACTGGGGTAATACAGTCATGGGGTAAAACAGTCAACTACGGAAAGGCAATCAACTTTTGAAATACAGTCAACTGGGGTAATACAGTCATGGGGTAATACAGTCAACTGGGGCAATACAGTCACTTGGGGCAATAAAATCAACTGGGTTAATAGAGTCACCTGGGGCAATACAGTCAACTGGGACAATACAGTCAACTGGGGTAATACAGTCAATTGGGGTAATACAGTCAATTGGGGTAATACAGTCAAGTGGCGTAATATTGTCAACTGGGGTAATAGAGCCAACTGGGGCAATACAGTCAACTGGAGAAATACAGCCAACATTTGAAATACAGTCAATTGGGGTAATACAGTCATGGGGTAATACAGTCAAACTGGGGCAATACAGTCAGTTGGGGCAATACAATCAACTGGGGCAATACAGTCAGTTGGGGCAATAAAATCAACTGGGGAAATATAGTCAACTGGGGAAATACAGCCAACTTTAGAAATACAGTCAATTGGGGTAATACAGTTATTTGGGGTAATACAGTCAACTGGGGCAATACAGTCAGTTGGGGAATTCCAATCAACTGGGCCAATACAGTCAACTAGGGCAATACAGTCAACTGGGGTAATGCAGTCAACTGGGCCAATAAAGTCAACTGTGATAATACAGTCAACTACGGCAATACAGTTCACTGGGGCAATACCGCCAACTGGGACAATATAGTCAACTGGGTTAATACAGTAAATGGAGACAATACAGTCAACTGGGGTAATACAGTCAATTGGGGCAATACTGTCAACTGGGGTACTAAAGTCAACTGGGGCAATACAGTCAACTGGCGCAATACAGTCAACTGGGTCAATACAGTCAATTTGGGCAATACAGTCAACTGGGGTAATACAGTCAACTGGGGCAATGCAGTCTACTGGGGCAATGCAGTCAACTGGGGCAATACAGCCAACTGGGCCAATGCAGTCAACTGCGATAATACAGTCAACTACGGCAATACAGTTCACTGGGGCAATACCGCCAACTGGGGCAATATAGTCAACTGGGTTAATACAGTAAATGGGGACAATACAGTCATCTGGGGTAATACAGTCAATTGGGGCAATACTGTCAACTGGGGTACTAAAGTCAACTGGGGCAATACAGTCAACTGGGGCAATACAGTCAACTGGGTCAATACAGTCAATTTGGGCAATACAGTCAACTGGGGTAATACAGTCAACTGGGGCAACAGAGTCAACTGTGGTAATACAGTCAACTGGGGCAATTGTCAATTGGGGCAATATAGTCAACAGCGACAATGCAGCCAACAGGGAAAATATAGGCAACTGTGGCAAGACAGGCAACCTTTGCAATACAATCATTTGGGGCAATACAATCAACTGGGGTAATGCAGCCAACTGTGGTAATCTAATCAACTGTGGCAATGAAGTCATTTGGAGCAATACAGTCAACTGGGGCAATGCAGTCAACGGCGCGATACTGTCAACTGGGGCAATACATTCAACTGCGGCAATACAGTCCACTGGGTTAATACAGTCACCTGGAGTAATACAGTCAACTGGGGAAACAGTCAAATGGGGCAATGCAGTCAAATGGGGCAATAGAGTCAACTGGGGTAATACAGTCAACTGGGGCAATACAGTCAACGCGGGCAATACAGTCAACTGCAGAAATACAGTCCACTGGGGCAATGCAGTCCACTGGGCTAATACAGTCAACTGGGGCAATACAGTCAACTGGGGCAATAAAGTCAATTGGGGTAATACAGTCAATTGGGGTAATACAGTCAACTGGGGTAATACAGTCAAATGGCGTAATACTGTCAACTGGGGTAATAGAGTCAACTATGGCAATAGAGCCAACTGGGACAATACAGTCAACTGGAGAAATACAGCCAACTTTTGAAATACAGTCAATTCGAGTAATACAGTCATGGGGTAATACAATCAACTGGGGCAATACAGTCAGTTAGGGCAATACAATCAACTGGGGCAATACAGTCAGTTGGGGCAATACAATCAACTGGGGCAATATATAATCAATTGGGGTAATACAGTCAACTGGGGTAATACAATCAACTGGGGTAATTCAGTCAAATGGCATAATACTGTCAACTGGGGTAATAGAGTCAACTGGGGCAATACAGTCACCTGGGGCAATGCAGTCAACTGGGGCAATACAGTCAATTGGGGTAATACAGTCAATTGGGGTAATACAGTCAACTGGGGTGATACAGTCACTGGCGTAATTCTGTCAACTGGGCAATAGAGTCAACTGGGGCAATAATGTCAACTAGGGAAAGACAGCCAACTTTTGAAATACAGTCAATTGGGGTAATACAGTCATGGGGTATACAGTCAACTGTGGCAATACAGTCACTTGAGGCAATACAATCAACTGGGGCAATAGAGTCAACTGGGGCAATACAGTCACCTGGGGCAAGACAGTCAACTGGGTCAATACAGTCAACTTGGGCAACAGGGCCAACAGGGGAAAGACAGTCAACTGGGGAGATACAATTAACTGGGACAATAAAGTCAACTGGAGAAAGAGAGTCAATGGGGCAGTACACACAATGGGAGCAATACCGTCAACTGGGGCAATTCAGTCACCTGGGGCAAGGCAGTCAAATGGGGCCACACAGTCACCTGGGGCAATACAGTCAAATGGGGCAATTCAGTCACCTGGGGCAATACAGCCAACTGGGACAATACAGTCACCTGGGGCAATACAGTCAATTGGGGCAATACTGTCAACTGGAGTACTACAGTCAACTGGTGCAATACAGTCAATTGGGGCAATATGGTCAACTGGGGTGTTACAGTCAATGGGAGCAATACAGTCAACTGGTGCAATAGAGTCAACCGTGAAAATGTGCCAACTGCGGCAATACAGCCAACTGGGCAAATACAGTCAACTGGGTCAATACAGTCAACTGGCGCAAAACAATCAATTGTGCAATACAATCAACAGGGGCAACAGAGTCAACTGGGGTAATACAGTCAACTGGGGCAATACAGTCAATGGGGGCAATACAGTCCACTTTGGTAATAAAGCCAACTGGCGCAATAGAGTCAACTGGGGTAATACAGTCAACTGGGGAAATACAGTAAACTGCGGCAATAAAGTCCACTGGGGCAATAGAGTCAACTGGGGTAATACAGTCAACTGGGGCAATACAGTCAACGCGAGCAATACAGTCAACTACAGCAATACAGTCCACTGGGGCAATACAGTCAACTGGGGCAATACAGTCAACTGGGGCAATACAGTCCACTGGGTTAATACAGTCACCTGGAGTAATACAGTCAACTGGGAAATAGAGTCAAATGGGGAAATACAGTCAACTGGGGCAATAGAGTCAACTGGGGTAATACAGCAAACTAGGGCAATACATTCAATGGGGCAATAGAGTCAACTGGGGCAATACAGTCACCTGGGGCAAGACAGTCAACTGGGTCAATACAGTCAACTTTGGTAATACAGTCAACTGGGGCAATACATTCAATTGGGGTAAGATAGTCAACTTGGCTAATACAGTCAAATGGCGTAATATAGTCAACTGGGGCAATACAGTCAGTTGAGGCAATACAATCAACTGGGGCAATACAGTCAACTTGGGCAACAGGGCCAACAGGGGAAAGACAGTCAACTGGGGAGATACAATTAACTGGGACAATAAAGTCAACTGGAGAAAGAGAGTCAATGGGGCAGTACACACAATGGGAGCAATACCGTCAACTGGGGCAATTCAGTCACCTGGGGCAAGGCAGTCAAATGGGGCCACACAGTCACCTGGGGCAATACAGTCAAATGGGGCAATTCAGTCACCTGGGGCAATACAGCCAACTGGGACAATACAGTCACCTGGGGCAATACAGTCAATTGGGGCAATACTGTCAACTGGAGTACTACAGTCAACTGGTGCAATACAGTCTACTGGGGCAATACAGTCAACTGGGTCAATACAGTCAATTGGGGCAATATGGTCAACTGGGGTGTTACAGTCAATGGGAGCAATACAGTCAACTGGTGCAATAGTGTCAACCGTGAAAATGTGCCAACTGCGGCAATACAGCCAACTGGGCAAATACAGTCAACTGGGTCAATACAGTCAACTGGCGCAAAACAATCAATTGTGCAATACAATCAACAGGGGCAACAGAGTCAACTGGGGTAATACAGTCAACTGGGGCAATACAGTCAATGGGGGCAATACAGTCCACTTTGGTAATAAAGCCAACTGGCGCAATAGAGTCAACTGGGGTAATACAGTCAACTGGGGAAATACAGTAAACTGCGGCAATAAAGTCCACTGGGGCAATAGAGTCAACTGGGGTAATACAGTCAACTGGGGCAATACAGTCAACGCGAGCAATACAGTCAACTACAGCAATACAGTCCACTGGGGCAATACAGTCAACTGGGGCAATACAGTCAACTGCGGCAATACAGTCCACTGGGTTAATACAGTCACCTGGAGTAATACAGTCAACTGGGAAAGAGAGTCAAATGGGGAAATACAGTCAACTGGGGCAATAGAGTCAACTGGGGTAATACAGCAAACTCGGGCAATACATTCAATGGGGCAATATAGTCAACTGGAGCGATACAGTCAACTGGGGCAATACATTCAACTGGGTCAATATAGTCAACTGTGGCTATACAGTCAACTGGGCAATACAGACAACTGGGGTAATACATTCAACTGGGGTAATATAGCCAACTGGGACAATACAGTCACCTGGCGAAACACTGTCAAGTGGGGTAATAAAGTGAATGGGGGCAATAATGTTAATGGGAGCAATACAGTCAACTAGGGAAATAACGTCAACTGGGGCAATACAGCCAACCGGGGCAATACAGTCACGTGGGGCAATACAGTCAACTGGGTCAATACAGTCAACTGGGGTAATACAGTCAACTGGGTTAATACAGTCAACTGGGGCAATACAGTCAACGTGGGCAAAATAGTCAACTGCGGCAATACAGCCCACTGGGGCAATACAGTCAACTGGGACAATACAGTCAACAGAGCGATAGAGTCAACTGGGGAAATACAGCAAAATAGGGCAATACAGTCAATGGGGCAATACAGTCAATTGGGACAATACAGTCAACTAGTGAAACACTGTCAAGTGGGGAAATAAAGTGAACGGGGGCAATAATGTCAACGGGAGCAATGCATTCAACTGGGGAAATAAAGTCAACGGGGCAACACAGCCAACCAGGGCAATACAGTCAACTGGGGCAATACAGTCACCTGGGGCAATACAGATAATTGGGGCAATGTAGCCAACTGGGAAAATACAGGCAACTGTGGCAATACATTCAACTGGGGCAATAGAGTCAACTGGGGCAATACAGTCAATTGGGGCAATACAGACAACTGGGGCAATACAGTCAACTGGGGCAATACAGTCAACTAGGGAAATACAGCCAACTTTTGAAATGCAGTCAAATGGGGTAATACAGTCATGGGGTAATACAGTCAACTGGGACAATACAGTCAGTTGGGGCAATACAATCAACTGGGGCAATACAGTCAACTTGGGCAACAGGGCCAACAGGGGAAAGACAGTCAACTGGGGGAATACAATTAACTGGGGCAATAAAGTCAACTGGAGAAAGAGAGTCAATGGGGGAAGTTCATACAATGGGAGCAATACAGCCAACTGGGGCAATACAGTGAAATGGGGCAATTCAGTCAACTGGCGCAAAACAATCAATTGTGCAATACAATCAACAGGGGCAACAGAGTCAGCTGGGGTAATAGAGTCAACTGGGGCAATACAGTCAATGGGGGCAATACAGTCCACTTTGGTAATACAGTCAACTGGGGCAATACAGTCAATGGGGGCAATACAGTCCACTTTGGTAATACAGCCAACTGGGGTAATACAGTCAACTGGGGAAATACAGTCAACTGCGGCAATAAAGTCCACTGGGGCAATACAGTCAGCTGGGATAATGCAGTCAATGGGGGCAATTCAGTCAACTGGGGCAATAGAGTCAACTGGGGGAATGCAGTCCACTGGCACAATGCAGTCAACTGGGGCAATACAGCCAACTGGGGCAATAGAGTCAACTGGGGCAATAGAGTCAACTGGGGCAATACAGTCAACTGGGGCAATAGAGTCAACTACGGAAATACAGTCCACTGGGGCAATAACACCATCTGGGGCAATACAGTCAACTGGGTTAATACAGTAAATGGGGGCAATACAGTCAACCAGGGTAATACAGTCAATTTGGGTAATACTATCAACTGAGGCAATACAGTCAACTGGGGCAATGCAGTCAATGGGGGCAATACAGTCAACTGGGGTAATACAGTGAACTGGGGTAATACAGTCAACTGGGGTAATGCAGTCAACTGGGGCAACAGAGTCAACAGGGTAATACAGTCAACTGGGGCAATACAGTCAACTGGAGTAATACAGTCAACTGGGGAATAGAGTCAAATGGGGCAATACAGTCAGTTGGGGCAATAAAGTCAACTGGGGTAAGATAGCAAACTAGGGCAACAGGGCCAACAGGGGAAAGACAGTCAACTGGGGAAATACAATTAACTGGGGCAATAAAGTCAACTGGAGAAAGAGAGTATATGGGGGCAGTACACACAAAGGGAGCAATACAGTCAACTGGGGCAATACATTCAACTGGGGCAATTCAGTCACCTGGGGCAAGGCAGTCAAATGGGGCAACACAGTCACCTGGGGCAATACAGTCAAATGGGGCAATTCAGTCACCTGGGGCAAATCAGCCAACTGGGATAATACAGTCACCTGGGGCAATACAGTCAATTGGAGCAATACTGTCAACTGGGGTATTTCAATCAACTGGGGCAATACAGTCTACTGGGGCAATACAGTCAACTGGGTCAATACAGTCAATTGGGGCAATATTGTCAACTGGGGTGTTACAGTCAAAGGGAGCAATGCAGTCAACTGGTGCAATACAGTCAATCGTGAAAATGCTGCCAACTGCGGCAATACAGCCAACTGGGCAAATACAGTCAACTGGGTCAATACAGTCAACTGGCGGAAAACAATCAATTGTGCAATACAATCAACAGGGGCAACAGAGTCAACTGGGGCAATACAGTCAACTGTGGCAATACAGTCAATGGGGGCAATACAGTCCACTTTGGTAATAAAGCCAACTGGGGCAATACAGTCACCTGGGGCAATACAGTCAAATGGGGCAATTCAGTCACCTGGGGCAAATCAGCCAACTGGGACAATACAGTCACCTGGGGCAATACAGTCAATTGGAGCAATACTGTCAACTGGGGTATTTCAATCAACTGAGGCAATACAGTCTACTCGGGCAATACAGTCAACTGGGTCAATACAGTCAATTGGGGCAATATTGTCAACTGGGGTGTTACAGTCAACGGGAGCAATGCAGTCAACCGGTGCAATACAGTCAACCGTGAAAATGCTGCCAACTGCGGCAATACAGCCAACTGGGCAAATACAGTCAACTGGGTCAATACAGTCAACTGGCGGAAAACAATCAATTGTGCAACACAATCAACAGGGGCAACAGAGTCAACTGGGGCAATACAGTCAACTGTGGCAATACAGTCAATGGGGGCAATACAGTCCACTTTGGTAATAAAGCCAACTGGGGCAATACAGTCAATTGGGGTAATACAGTCATTTGTGAAATACAGTCAACTGGGGCAATACAGTCAACTGGGCAACACAGTCAACTGTGGCAATACAGTCCACAGGGGCAATACAGCCAATTGGGGCAATACAGTCAACTGGGGTAATACAGTCAACTGGGACAATACAGTCCACTGGGGCAATACAGTCAACTGGGGCAATACAGTCAACTGGGGCAATGCAGTCAACGGACGATACAGTCAACTGGGTCAATACATTCAACTGCGGCATACAGTCCACTCGGTTAATACAGTCAACTGGAGTAATACAGTCAACTGGGGAATACAGTCAAATGGGGCAATACAGTCAACTGGGGAAAAAAAGTAAACTGGGGCAATACACCCAACCGGGCCAATACAGTAAACTGGGGCAATACATTCAAAGGGGGCAATACATTCAACTGGGGCAATACAGTCACCTGGGGCAATAGGATCAACTGGGGCAATACAGTCATCTGGGGCAATACAATCAACTGGGTAAATACAGTCAACTGGGGTAATACAGTCAACTGGGGCAATACAGTCAATTGGGGTAATACAGTCAACTGGGGTAATAGAGTCAAATGGCGTAATACTGTCAACTGGGGTAATAGAGTCAACTAGGGCAATAGAGCCAACTGGGACAATACAGTCAACTGGAGAAATACAGCCAACTTTTGAAATACAGTCAATTCGAGTAATACAGTCATGGGGTAATACAATCAACTGGGGCAATACAGTCAGTTAGGGCAATACAATCAACTGGGGCAATACAGTCAGTTGGGGCAATACAATCAACTGGGGCAATATATAATCAATTGAGGTAATACAGTCAACTGGGGTAATACAATCAACTCGGGTAATTCAGTCAAATGGCATAATACTGCCAACTGGGGTAATAGAGTCAACTGGGGCAATACAGTCAACTGGGTCAATACAGTCAATTGGGGCAATATTGTCAACTGGGGTGTTACAGTCAACGGGAGCAATGCAGTCAACTGGTGCAATACAGTCAATCGTGAAAATGCTGCCAACTGCGGCAATACAGCCAACTGGGCAAATACAGTCAACTGGGTCAATACAGTCAACTGGCGGAAAACAATCAATTGTGCAATACAATCAACAGGGGCAACAGAGTCAACTGGGGCAATACAGTCAACTGTGGCAATACAGTCAATGGGGGCAATACAGTCCACTTTGGTAATAAAGCCAACTGGGGCAATACAGTCACCTGGGGCAATACAGTCAAATGGGGCAATTCAGTCACCTGGGGCAAATCAGCCAACTGGGACAATACAGTCACCTGGGGCAATACAGTCAATTGGAGCAATACTGTCAACTGGGGTATTTCAATCAACTGAGGCAATACAGTCTACTCGGGCAATACAGTCAACTGGGTCAATACAGTCAATTGGGGCAATACTGTCAACTGGGGTGTTACAGTCAACGGGAGCAATGCAGTCAACTGGTGCAATACAGTCAACCGTGAAAATGCTGCCAACTGCGGCAATACAGCCAACTGGGCAAATACAGTCAACTGGGTCAATACAGTCAACTGGCGGAAAACAATCAATTGTGCAATACAATCAACAGGGGCAACAGAGTCAACTGGGGCAATACAGTCAACTGTGGCAATACAGTCAATGGGGGCAATACAGTCCACTTTGGTAATAAAGCCAACTGGGGCAATACAGTCAATTGGGGTAATACAGTCATTTGTGAAATACAGTCAACTGGGGCAATACAGTCAACTGGGCAACACAGTCAACTGTGGCAATACAGTCCACAGGGGCAATACAGCCAATTGGGGCAATACAGTCAACTGGGGTAATACAGTCAACTGGGACAATACAATCAACTGGGGCAATAGAGTCAACTGGGGAAATACAGCCAACTGCGGCAATACAGTCCACTGGGGTAATACAGTCAACTGGGGCAATACAGTCAACTGGGGTAATACAGTCAACTGGGGCAATACAGTCCACTGGGGCAATACAGTCAACTGGGGCAATACAGTCAACTGGGGCAATGCAGTCAACGGACGATACAGTCAACTGGGGCAATACATTCAACTGCGGCATACAGTCCACTCGGTTAATACAGTCAACTGGAGTAATACAGTCAACTGGGGAATACAGTCAAATGGGGCAATACAGTCAACTGGGGAAAAAAAGTAAACTGGGGCAATACACCCAACCGGGCCAATACAGTAAACTGGGGCAATACATTCAAAGGGGGCAATACATTCAACTGGGGCAATACAGTCACCTGGCGCAATACAGTCAACTGGGGCAATACAGTCAGTTGGGGCAATACAATCAACTGGGGCAATAGGATCAACTGGGGCAATACAGTCATCTGGGGCAATACAATCAACTGGGTAAATACAGTCAACTGGGGTAATACAGTCAACTGGGGCAATACAGTCAATTGGGGTAATACAGTCAAATGGCGTAATACTGTCAACTGGGGTAATAGAGTCAACTAGGGCAATAGAGCCAACTGGGACAATACAGTCAACTGGGGAAATACAGCCATCTTTTGAAATACAGTCAATTGGGGTAATACAGTCATGGGGTAATACAGTCAACTGGGGCAATACAGTCAGTTAGGGCAATACAATCAACTGGGGCAATACAGTCAGTTGGGGCAATACAATCAACTGGGGCAATAGGGTCAACTGGAGCAATACAGTCATCTGGGGCAATACAGTCAACTGGCTAAATACAGTCAACTGGGGTAATACAGTCAACTGGGGCAATACAGTCAATTGGGGTAATACAGTCAATTGGGGTAATACAATCAACTGGGGCAATACCGTCAGTTGGGGCAATACAATCAACTGGGGCAATAGGGTCAACTGGGGCAATACAGTCATCTGGGGCAATAGAGTCAACTGGATAAATACAGTCAACTGGGGTAATACAGTCAACTGGGGTAATACAGTCAAATGGCGTAATACTGCCATCTGGGTAATAGAGTTAACTGTGGCAATACAGTCACCTGGGGCAATATAGTCAACTGGGGCAATACAGTCAACTTGCGTAATACAGTCAATTGGGGTAATACAGTCAACTGGGGTAATACAGTCAACTGGCATAATACTGTCAACTGGGGTATTGGAGTCAACTGGGCAATAGTCAACTGGGGCAATACAGTCAACTGGGGAAAGACAGCCAACATTTGAAATACAGTCAATTGGGGTAATACATTCACTTGGGGCAATATAATCAACTGGGGCAATAGAGTTAATTGGGGCAATGCAGTTACCTGGGGCAATACAGTCAACTGGGACAATAAAGTCAACTGGGGTAATACAGAAAACTGGGGCAGTACAGTCAATTGGGGTAATACAGTCAATTGGGGTAAGACAGTCAACTGGGGTAATAGAGTAAAATGGCGTAATACTGTCAACTGGGGTAATAGAGTCAACTAGGGCAATAGAGCCAACTGGGACAATACAGTCAACTGGGGAAATACAGCCATCTTTTGAAATACAGTCAATTGGGGTAATACAGTCATGGGGTAATACAGTCAACTGGGGCAATACAGTCAGTTAGGGTAATACAATCAACTGGGGCAATACAGTCAGTTGGGGCAATACAATCAACTGGGGCAATAGGTTCAACTGGGGCAATACAGTCATCTGGGGCAATAGGTTCAACTGGGGCAATACAGTCATCTGGGGCAATACAGTCAACTGGGTAAATACAGTCAACTGGGGTAATACAGTCAACTGGGGCAATACAGTCAATTGGGGTAATACAGTCAATTGGGGTAATACAATCAACTGGGGCAATACAGTCAGTTGGGGCAATACAATCAACTGGGGCAATAAGGTCAACTGGGGCAATACAGTCATCTGGGGCAATACAGTCAACTGGCTAAATACAGTCAACTGGGGTAATACAGTCAACTGGGGCAATACAGTCAATTGGGGTAATACAGTCAGTTAGGGCAATACAATCAACTGGGGCAATACAGTCAGTTGGGGCAATACAATCAACTGGGGCAATATAGTCAATTGAGGTAATACAGTCAATTGGGGTAATACAGTCAACTGGGGTAATACAGTCAACTGGCATAATACTGTCAACTGCGGTATTGGAGTCAACTGGGCAATAGTCAACTGGGGCAATACAGTCAACTGGGGAAAGACAGCCAACATTTGAAATACAGTCAATTGGGGTAATACATTCACTTGGGGCAATACAATCAACTGGGGCAATACAGTCAACTGGGGCAATGCAGTTACCTGGGGCAATACAGTCAACTGGGTCAATAAAGTCAACTGGGGTAATACAGTCAACTGGGGCAATACAGTCAATTGGGGTAATACAGTCAATTGGGGTAAGACAGTCAACTGGGGTAATACAGTAAAATGGCATAATACTGTCAACTGGGGTAATAGAGCCAACTGGGGCAATAGGGCCAACTGGGGTTATACAGTCAACTGGGGAAATACAGCCAACTTTTGAAATACAGTCAACTGGGGTAATACAGTCATGGGGTAATACAGTCAACTGGGGCAATACAGTCAGTTGGGGCAATACAATCAACTGGGGCAATACAGTCAGTTGGGGCAATACAATCAACTGGGGCAATACAGTCAACTTGGGCAACAGGGCCAACAGGGGAAAGACAGACAACTTGGGAAATACAATGAACTGGGGCAATAAAGTCAATTGGAGAAAGAGAGTCAATGGGGGCAGTACACACAATGGGAGCAATACTGTCAACTGGGGCAATTCAGTCACCTGGGGCAAGGCAGTCAAATGGGGCAACACAGCCACCTGGGGCAATACAGTCAAATGGGGCAATTCAGTCACTTGGGGCAATACAGCCAACTGGGACAATACAGTCACCTGGGGCAATACAGTCAATTGGGGCAATACTGTCAACTGGAGCACTACAGTCAACTGGGGCAATACAGTCTACTGGGGCAATACAGTCACCTGGGGCAATACAGTCAATTGGGGCAATATAGTCAACTGAGGTGTTACAATCAACGGGAGCAATACAGTCAACTGGTGCAACACAGTCAACCGTGAAAATGTGCCAACTGCGGCAATACAGCCAACTGGGCAAATACAGTCAACTGGGTCAATACAGTCAAATGGGGCAATTCAGTTACCTGGGGCAATACAGCCAACTGGGACAATACAGTCACCTGGGGCAATACAGTCAATTGAGGCAATACTGTCAACTGGGGTACTACAATAAACTGGGGCAATCCAGTCTAATGGGGCAATACAGTCAACTGGGTCAATACAGTCAATTGGGGCAATATAGTCAACTGGGGTGTTAGAGTCAACTGGTGCAATACAGTCAACTGGGGCAATACAGTCAATGGGGGCAATACAGTCCACTTTGGTAATAAAGCCAACTGGGGCAATACAGTCAACTGGGGTAATACAGTCATTTGTGAAATGAAGTCAACTGGGCAACACAGTCAACTGGGGCAATACAGCCAACTGGGGCAAAACAGTCAACTGGGCAATACAGTCAACTGGGGCAATACAGTCAACTGGGGCAATGCAGTTAACTGGGGCAATGCAGTCAACTGGGGCAATGCAGCCAACTGGGCCAATGCAGTCAACTGCGATAATACAGTCAACTACGGCAATACAGTTCACTGGGGCAATACCGCCAACTGCGGCAATACAGTCAACTGGGTTAATACCGTAAATGGGGACAATACAGTCAACTGGGGGAATACAGTCAATTGGGGCAATACTGTCAACAGGAGTACTAAATTCAACTGGGGCAATACAATCAACTGGGGCAATACAGTCAACTGGGGTATTCCAGTCAATGGGGGTAATACAGTCAACTGGGGTAATACAGTCAACTGGGGCAATTGTCAATTGGGGCAATATAGTCAACTGGGACAATGCAGCCAACAGGGAAAATACAGGCAACTGTGGCAATACAGGCAACTTTTGCAATACAATCATTTGGGGCAATACAATCAACTGGGGTATTGCAGCCAACTGTGGTAATATAATCAACTGTGGCAATGAAGTCATTTGGAGCAATATAGTCAACTGGGGCAATGCAGTCAACGGCGCGATACAGTCCACTGGGTTAATACAGTCACCTGGAGTAATACAGTCAACTGGGGAAACAGTCAAATGGGGCAATAAAATCAACTGGCGCAATAGAGTCAACTGGGGCAATGCAGCCAACTGCGGCAATACAGTCAACTGGGGCAATACAGATAACTGGGGCAATAGAGTCAACTGGGACAATACAGTCAACTGGCGAAACAATGTCAAGTGGGGTAATAAAGTTAATGGAGGCAATAATGTCAACGGGAGCAATGCAGTCAACTGGGGAAATAAAGTCAACTGGGGCAATACAGCCAACTAGGGCAATACAGTCAACTGGGGCAATACAATCAAAGGGGGCAAAACAGTCAACTGGGGCAATACAATCAACTGGGGCAATAGAGTCAACTGGGGAAATACAGCCAACTGCGGAAATACAGTCCACTGGGGTAATACAGTCAACTGGAGCAATACAGTCAACTGGGGTAATGCAGTCAACTGGGGCAATACAGTCAACTGGGGCATTAGAATCAACTGGGGCAATACAGCCAACTGGGGCAAAACAGTCAACTGGGCAATACAGTCAACTGGGGCAATACAGTCAACTGGGGCAATGCAGTCAACTGGGGCAATGCAGTCAACTGGGGCAATGCAGCCAACTGGGCCAATGCAGTCAACTGCGATAATACAGTCAACTACGGCAATACAGTTCACTGGGGCAATACCGCCAACTGCGGCAATACAGTCAACTGGGTTAATACCGTAAATGGGGACAATACAGTCAACTGGGGGAATACAGTCAATTGGGGCAATACTGTCAACAGGAGTACTAAATTCAACTGGGGCAATACAATCAACTGGGGCAATACAGTCAACTGGGGTATTCCAGTCAATGGGGGTAATACAGTCAACTGGGGTAATACAGTCAACTGGGGCAATTGTCAATTGGGGCAATATAGTCAACTGGGACAATGCAGCCAACAGGGAAAATACAGGCAACTGTGGCAATACAGGCAACTTTTGCAATACAATCATTTGGGGCAATACAATCAACTGGGGTAATGCAGCCAACTGTGGTAATATAATCAACTGTGGCAATGAAGTCATTTGGAGCAATATAGTCAACTGGGGCAATGCAGTCAACGGCGCGATACAGTCCACTGGGTTAATACAGTCACCTGGAGTAATACAGTCAACTGGGGAAACAGTCAAATGGGGCAATAAAATCAACTGGCGCAATAGAGTCAACTGGGGCAATGCAGCCAACTGCGGCAATACAGTCAACTGGGGCAATACAGATAACTGGGGCAATAGAGTCAACTGGGACAATACAGTCAACTGGCGAAACAATGTCAAGTGGGGTAATAAAGTTAATGGAGGCAATAATGTCAACGGGAGCAATGCAGTCAACTGGGGAAATAAAGTCAACTGGGGCAATACAGCCAACTAGGGCAATACAGTCAACTGGGGCAATACAATCAAAGGGGGCAAAACAGTCAACTGGGGCAATACAATCAACTGGGGCAATAGAGTCAACTGGGGAAATACAGCCAACTGCGGCAATACAGTCCACTGGGGTAATACAGTCAACTGGGGCAATACAGTCAACTGGGGTAATACAGTCAACTGGGGCAATACAGTCAACTGGGGCATTAGAATCAACTGGGGCAATACAGTCAATGGGGGCAATACAGTCAACTGGGGCAATACAGTCCACTTCAGAAATGCAGTCAATAGAGGCAATAGAGTCAACTGGGCTAATGCAGTGAACTGGGGCAATACAGTAAACGCGGGCAATACAGTCAACTGGGGTAATACAATCAACTGGGGCAATACAGGTAACTGGGGCAATACAGTCAACTGGCGAAACACTATCAAGTGGGGTAATAAAGTGAATGGGGGCAATAATGTTAATGGGAGCAATACAGTCAACTGGGGAAATAAAGTCAACTGGGGCAATACAGTCAGTTGTGGCAATACAGTCCACTTCAGCAATGCAGTCAACTGGGACAATACAGTCAACTGGCGAAACACTGTCAAGTGGGGTAATAAAGTTAATTGGGGCAATAATGTCAACAGGAGCAATGCAGTCAACTGGGGAAAGAAAGTCAACTGGGGCAATACAGCCAACTAGGGCAATACAGTCAACTGGGGCAATACAAGCAACTGGGGCAATACAATCAAAGGGGGCAAAACAGTCAACTGGTGCAATACAGTCAACTGGGGTAATACAGTCAACTGGGGCAATACAGTCAACTGGGGCAATGCAATCAAAGGGGGCAAAACAGTCAACTGGGGCAATACAATCAACTGGGGCAATAACATCAACTGGGGCAATACATCCAACTGGGGCATTAGAATCAACTGGGGTAATACAGTCAATGGGGGCAATACAGTCAACTGGGGTAATTCAGTCACCTGCGGTAATACAGTCAACTGGGGCAATACAGTCCACTTCAGAAATGCAGTCAACAGAGGCAGTAGAATCAACTGGGCTAATACAGTGAACTGGGGCAATACAGTCACCGCGGGCAATACAGTCAACTGGGGTAATACAGTCAACTGGGGCAATACAGTCAACTGGGGCAATACAGTCCACTGGGGCAATAAAGCCAACTGGGTCAATACAGTCAACTGGGGCTATACCGTCAACTAGGGCTATACAGTCAACTGGGGTAATAGAGTCAACTGGGGCAATACAACCAACCGGGGCAATACAGTCAACTGGGACAATACAGTCAACGGCCGAAACACTGTCAAGTGGGGTAATAAAGTGAATGGGGGCAATTATGTTAATGGGAGCAATACAGTCAACTGTGGAAATAAAGTCAACTGGGGCAATACAGTCAACACGGGCAATACAGTCCACTTCCGCAATGCAGTCAACAAAGGCAATAGAGTCAACTGCGCTAATACAGTGAACTGGGCCAATACAGTCAACGCGGGCAATACAGTCCAGGGGCAATACAGTCAACTGTGGCAATACAGTACACTGGGGCAATACAGCCAACTGGGGCAATACAGTCAACTGGGGATATACAGACAACTGGGGCAATACAGACAATTGGGGCAATACAGTCAACTGGGACTATACAGTCAACTGGGACAATACAGTCAACTGGCGAAACACTGTCAAGTGGGGTAATAAAGTGAATGGGGGCAATAATGTTAACGGGAGTAATACAGTCAACTGGGGAAATAAAGTCAATTGGGGCAATACAGTCAACACGGGCAATACAGTCCACTTCAGCAATGCAGTCAACAGAGGCAGTAGAGTCAACTGGGGTAATACAGTGAACTGGGGCAATACAGTCAACGCGGGCAATACAGTCAACTGCAGCAATACAGTCCACTGCGGCAATAATGTCCACTGGGGCAATACAGTGAACTGGGGCAATACAGTCCACTGGGGCAATACAGCCAACTGGGGCATTAGAATCAATTGGGGTAATACAGTCAATGGGGGCAATACAGGCAACTGGGGTAATACAGTCAACTGGGGCAATACAGTCAACGCGGGCAATACAGTCAACTGCAGCAATAAAGTCAACTGGGACAATACAGTCCACTGGGGCAATACAGTCCACTGGGGCAATGCAGTCAACGGGGCGATACAGTCAACTGGGGCAATACATTCAACTGCGGCATACAGTCCACTCGGTTAATACAGTCAACTGGAGTAATGCATTCAACTGGGGAATACAGTCAAATGGGGCAATACAGTCAACTGGGGAAATAAAGTCAACTGGGACAATACAGCCAACCGGGGCAATACAGTAAACTGGGCAATTCAATCAAAGGGGGCAATACAGTCAACTGGGGCAATACAGTCACCTGGGGCAATACAGTCAACTGGGACAATACAGTCAACTGGTTAAATACAGTCAACTGGGGTAGTACCGTCAACTGGGGCAATACAGTCAATTGGGGTAATAAAGTCAATTGGGGTAATACAGTCAACTGGGGTAATACAGTCAAATGGCGTAATACTGTCAACTGGGGTAATAGAGTCAACTGGGGTAATAGCGTCAACTGGGGCAATACAGCCAACTGGGGTAATACAGTCAACTGGGGAAATACAGTCAATTGAGGTAATACAGTCATGGGGTAATAGAGTCAACTGGGGCAATATAGTCAGTTGGGGCAATACAATCAACTGGGGCAATACATTCAACTGCGGCATACAGTCCACTCGGTTAATACAGTCAACTGGAGTAATGCATTCAACTGGGGAATACAGTCAAATGGGGCAATACAGTCAACTGGGGAAATAAAGTCAACTGGGACAATACAGCCAACCGGGGCAATACAGTAAACTGGGCAATTCAATCAAAGGGGGCAATACAGTCAACTGGGGCAATACAGTCACCTGGGACAATACAGTCAACTGGTTAAATACAGTCAACTGGGGTAGTACCGTCAACTGGGGCAATACAGTCAATTGGGGTAATACAGTCAATTGGGGTAATACAGTCAACTGGGGTAATACAGTCAAATGGCGTAATACTGTCAACTGGGGTAATAGAGTCAACTGGGGTAATAGCGTCAACTGGGGCAATACAGCCAACTGGGGTAATACAGTCAACTGGGGAAATACAGTCAATTGAGGTAATACAGTCATGGGGTAATAGAGTCAACTGGGGCAATACAGTCAGTTGGGGCAATACAATCAACTGGGGCAATACAGTCAGTTGAGGCAATACAATCAACTGGGGCAATACAATCAACTTGGGCAACAGGGACAACAGGGGAAAGACAGTCAATTGGGGAAATACAATGAACTGGGGCAATAAAGTCAACTGGAGAAAGAGAGTCAATGGGGGCAGTACACACAATGGGAGCAATACAGTCAACTGGGGCAATTCAGTCACCGGGGGCAAGGCAGTCAAATGGGGCAACACAGTCACCTGGGGCAATACTGTCAAATGGGGCAATTCAGTCACCTGGAGCAATACAGCCAACTGGGACAATACAGTCACCTGGGAGAATACAGTCAATTGGGGCAATATAGTCAACTGGCGCAAAATAATCAATTGTGCAATACAATCAACAGGGGCAACAGAGTCAACTGGGGTAATACAGTCAACTGGGGAATACAGTCAAATGGGGCAATACAGTCAACTGGGGAAATAAAGCCAACTGGGCCAATACAGCCAACCGGGGCAATACAGTAAACTAGGGCAATTCAATCAAAGGAGGCAATACAGTCAACTGGGGCAATACAGTCACCTGGGGCAATACAGTCAACTGGGACAATACAGTCAGTTGGGGCAATACAATCAACTGGGGCAATAGGGTCAACTGGGGCAATACAGTCAACTGGGGCAATACAGCCAACTGCGGCAATACAGTCAACTGGGGCAATACAGATAACTGGGGCAATAGAGTCAACTGGGACAATACAGTCAACTGGCGAAACAATGTCAAGTGGGGTAATAAAGTTAATGGAGGCAATAATGTCAACGGGAGCAATGCAGTCAACTGGGGAAATAAAGTCAACTGGGGCAATACAGCCAACTGGGGTAATACAGTCAACTGGGAAAATACAGCCAACTTTTGAAATACAGTCAATTGAAGTAATACAGTCATAGGGTAATAGAGTCAACTGGGGCAATTCAGTCACCTGGGGCAATGCAGTCAAATGGGGCAACACAGTCACCTGGGGCAATACTGTCAAATGGGGCAATTCAGTCACCTGGAGCAATACAGCCAACTGGGACAATACAGTCACCTGGGGCAATACAGTCAATTGGGGCAATATAGTCAACTGGCGCTAAATAATCAATTGTGCAATACAATCAACAGGGGCAACAGAGTCAACTGGGGTAATACAGTCAACTGGGGCAATACAGTCAACTGCAGCAATACAGTCCACTGGGGCAATACAGTCAACTGGGGCAATACAGTCCACTGGGGCAATACAGCCAACTGGGGCAATACAGTCAACTGGGGCTATACAGTCAACTGGGGCAATACAGTCCACTGGGGCAATACAGCCAACTGGGGCAATACAGTCAACTGAGGCTATACAGTCAACTGGGGCAATACAGACAACTGGGGTAATACAGTCAACTGGGGCAATACAGCCAACTGGGGCAATACAGCCAACTTGGACAATACAGTCAACTGGCGAAACACTGACAAGTGGGGTAATAAAGTGAATGGGGGCAATAATGTTAATGGGAGCAATACAGTCAACTGGGGCAATACAATCAACTGGGGCAATAGAGTCAACTGCGGATATACAGCCAACTGGGGCATTAGAATCAACTGGGGTAATACAGTCAATGGGGGCAATACAGTCAACTGGTGTAATACAGTCAACTGGGGTAATACAGTCAACTGGGGCAATACAGTCCACTTCAGAAATGCAGTCAACAGAGGCAATAGAGTCAACTGGGCTAATACAGTGAACTGGGGCAATACAGTCAACGCGGGCAATACAGTCAACTGGGGTAATACAGTCAACTGGGGCAATGCAGCCAACTGGGGCAATACAATCAAAGGGGGCAAAACAGTCAACTGGGGCAAGACAATCAACTGGGGCAATAGAGTCAACTGGGGCAATACAGTCCACTTCAGCAATGCAGTCAACTGAGGCAATAGAGTCAACTGGGGCAATACAGTCAAGGCGGGCAATACAGTCAACTGCAGCAATACAGTCAACTGGGAAAATACAGTCCACTGGGGCAATACAGTCAACTGGGGCAATACAGTTAACTGGGGCAATGCAGTCAACGGACGATACAGTCAACTGGGGCAATACATTCAACTGCGGCAGACAGTCCACTCGGTTAATACAGTCAACTGGAGTAATACAGTCAACTGGGGAATACAGTCAAATGGGGCAATACAGTCAACTGGGGGAAAAAAGTCAACTGGGGCAATACACCCAACCGGGCCAATACAGTAAACTGGGGCAATACAATCAAAGGGGGCAATACATTCAACTGGGGCAATACAGTCACCTGGGGCAATACAGTCAACTGGGGCAATACAGTCAGTTGGGGCAATACAATCAACTGGGGCAATAGGATCAACAGGGGCAATACAGTCATCTGGGGCAATACAGTCAACTGGGGCAATACAGTCGATTGGGGTAATACAGTCAATTGGGGTAATACAGTCAACTGGAGTAATACAGTCAAATGGCGTAATACTGTCAACTGGGGTAATACAGTCAACTAGGGCAATAGAGCCAACTGGGACAATACAGTCAACTGGGGAAATACAGCCATCTTTTGAAATACAGTCAATTGGGGTAATACAGTCATGGTGTAATACAGTCAACTGGGGCAATACAGTCAGTTAAGGCAATACAATCAACTGGGGCAATACAGTCAGTTGGGGCAATACAATCAACTGGGGCAATATAGTCAATTGAGGTAATACAGTCAACTGGGGTAATACTGTCAATTGGGGTAATACAGTCAACTGGGGTAATACAGTCTACTGGCATAATACTGTCAACTGGGGTATTGGAGTCAACTGGGCAATAGTCAACTGGGGCAATACATTCACTTGGGGCAATACAATCAACTGGGGCAATAGAGTCAACTTGGGCAATACAGTTACATGGTGCAATACAGTCAACTGGGTCAATAAAGTCAACTGGGGTAATACAGTCAATTGGAGTAAGACAGTCAACTGGGGTAATACAGTCAAATGGCGTAATACTGTCAACTGGTGTAATAGAGTCAACTGGGGCAATAGGGCCAACTGGGGTAATACAGTCAACTGGGGAAATACAGCCAACTTTTGAAATATAGTCAACTGCGGTAATACAGTCAGTTGGGGCAATACAATCAACTGGGGCAATACAGTCAGTTGGGGCAACACAATCAACTGGGGCAATACAGTCAACTTGGGCAACAGGGCCAACAGGGGAAAGACAGACAACTGGGGAAATACAATTAACTGGGGCAATAAAGTCAACTGGAGAAAGAGAGTCAGGGGGCAGTACACACAATGGGAGCAATACAGTCAACTGGGGCAATTCAGTCACCTGGGGCAAGGCAGTCAAATGGGGCAACACAGTCACCTGGGGCAATACAGTCAAATGGGGCAATTCAGTCACCTGGGGCAATACAGCCAACTGGGACAATACAGTCACCTGGGGCAATACAGTCAATTGGGGCAATACTGTCAACTGGAGTAGTACAGTCAACTGGGACAATACAGTCTACTGGGGCAATACAGTCAACTGGGTCAATAAAGTCAATAAGGGCAATATAGTCAACTGAGATGTTACAGTCAACGGGAGCAATACAGTCAACTGGTGCAATACAGTCAACCGTGAAAATGTGCCAACTGCGGCAATACAGCCAACTGGGCAAATACAGTCAACTGGGTCAATACAGTCAAATGGGGCAATTCAGTCACCTGGGGCAATACAGCCAACTGGGACAATACAGTAACCTGGGGAAATACAGTCAATTGGGGCAATACTGTCAACTGGGGTACTACAATCAACTGGGGCAATACTGTCTACTGGGGCAATACAGTCAACTGGGTCAATACAGTCAATTGGGGCAATATAGTCAACTGGGGTGTTACAGCCAACTGCGGCAATACAGCCAACTGGGTCAATACAGTCAACTGGCGCAAAACAATCAATTGTGCAATACAATCAACAGGGGCAACAGAGTCAACTGGGGCAATACAGTCAACTGGGGCAATACAGTCAACTGGGGCAATACAGTCAACTGGGGCAATGCAGTCAACTGGGGCAATACAGCCAACTGGGCCAATACAGTCAACTGCGATAATACAGTCAACTACGGCAATACAGTTCACTGGGACAATACCGCTAACTGCGGCAATACAATCAACTGGGTTAATGCAGTAAATGGGGACAATACACTAAACTGGGGTAATACAGTCAATTGGGGCAATACTGTCAACTGGGGAACTAAAGTCAACTGGGGCAATACAGTCAACTGGGGCAATACAATCAACTGGATCAATACAGTCAATTTGGGCAATACAGTCAACTGGGGTATTCCAGTCAATGGGGGTAATGCAGTCAACTGGGGTAATACAGTCAACTGGGGCAACAGAGTCAACTGTGGTAATACAGTCCACTGGGGCAATACAGTCCACTGGGGTACTACAATCAACTGGGGCAATACTGTCTACTGGGGCAATACAGTCAACTGGGTCAATACAGTCAATTGGGGCAATATAGTCAACTGGGGTGTTAGAGTCAACGGGAGCAATGCAGTCAACTGATGCAATACAGTCAACTGCGAAAATGCTGCCAACTGCGGCAATACAGCCAACTGGGCAAATACAGTCATCTGGGGCAATACAGTCAACTGGGGCAATACAGTCAATGGGGGCAATACAGTCCACATTGTTAATAAAGCCAACTGGGGCAATACAATCAACTGGGGTAATACAGTCATTTGTGAAACAAAGTCCACTGGGGCAATACAGTCAACTGGGGCAATACAGTTAACTGCGGCAATACAGTCCACTGGGGCAATACAGCCAACTGGGGCAATACAGTCAACTGGGGCAATACAGTCAACTGGGGCAATACAGTCAACTGCGATAATACAGTCAACTACGGCAATACAGTTCACTGGGACATTACCGCCAACTGCGGCAATACAGTCAACTGGGTTAATACAGTAAATGGGGACAATACAGTCAACTGGGGTAATACAGTCAATTGGGGCAATACTGTCAACTGGGGTACTAAAGTCAACTGGGGCAATACAGTCAACTGGGACAATACAATCAACTGGGTCAATACAGTCAATTTGGGCAATACAGTCAACTGGGGTATTCCAGTCAATGGGGGTAATGCAGTCAACTGGGGTAATACAGTCAACTGGGGCAACAGAGTCAACTGTGGTAATACAGTCCACTGGGGCAATACAGTCCACTGGGGTACTACAATCAACTGGGGCAATACTGTCTACTGGGGCAATACAGTCAACTGGGTCAATACAGTCAATTGGGGCAATATAGTCAACTGGGGTGTTAGAGTCAACGGGAGCAATGCAGTCAACTGATGCAATACAGTCAACTGCGAAAATGCTGCCAACTGCGGCAATACAGCCAACTGGGCAAATACAGTCATCTGGGTCAATACAGTCAACTGGCGGAAAACAATCAATTGTGCAATACAATCAACAGGGGCAACAGAGTCAACTGGGTAATACAGTCAACTGGGGCAATACAATCAACTGGGGCAATACAGTCAATGGGGGCAATACAGTCCACTTTGGTAATAAAGCCAACTGGGGCAATACAATCAACTGGGGTAATACAGTCATTTGTGAAATAAAGTCCACTGGGGCAATACAGTCAACTGGGGCAATACAGTTAACTGCGGCAATACAGTCCACTGGGGCAATACAGCCAACTGGGGCAATACAGCCAACTGGGGCAATACAGTCAACTGGGGCAATACAGTCAACTGGGGCAATGCAGTCAACTAGGGCAATACAGCATACTGGGCCAATAAAGTCAACTGCGATAATACAGTCAACTACGGCAATACAGTTCACTGGGACAATACCGCCAACTGCGGCAATACAGTCAACTGGGTTAATACAGTAAATGGGGACAATACAGTCAACTGGGGTAATACAGTCAATTGGGGCAATACTGTCAACTGGGGTACTAAAGTCAACTGGGGCAATACAGTCAACTGGGACAATACAATCAACTGGGTCAATAGTCAATTTGGGCAATACAGTCAACTGGGGCATTCCAGTCAATGGGGGTAATGCAGTCAACTGGGGTAATACAGTCAGCTGGGGCAACAGAGTCAACTGTGGTAATACAGTCCACTGGGGCAATACAGTCCACTGGGGCAATACAGTCAACTGCGGCAATCCAATCCACTTCAGCAATGCAGTCAACAGAGGCAATAGAGTCAAATGGGGTTATACAGTCAACTGGGGCAATACAGTCAACTGGGACAATACAGTCCACTGGGGCAATACAGTCCACTGGGGCAATGCAGTCAACGGGGCAATACAGTCAACTGGGGCAATACTGTCAACTGGAGCACTACAGTCAACTGGGGCAATACAGTCTACTGGGGCAATACAGTGAACTGGGTCATTACAGTCAATTGGGGCAATATAGTCAACTGAGGTGTTACAGTCAACGGGAGCAATACAGTCAACTGGTGCAAAACAGTCAACCGTGAAAATGTGCCAACTGCGGCAATACAGCCAACTGGGCAAATACAGTCAACTGGGTCAATACAGTCAAATGGGGCAATTCAGTCACCTGGGGCAATACAGCCAACTGGGAAAATACAGTCACCTGGGGCAATACAGTCAATTGGGGCAATACTGTCAACTGGGGTACTACAATAAACTGGGGCAATACAGTCTACTGGGGCAATACAGTCAACTGGGTCAATACAGTCAATTGGGGCAATATAGTCAACTGGGGTGTTACAGTCAACGGGAGCAAAGCAGTCAACTGGTGCAATACAGTCAATCGCGAAAATGCTGCCAACTGCGGCAATACAGCCACCTGGGCAAATACAGTCAACTGGGTCAATACAGTCAACTGGCGCAAAACAATCAATTGTGCAATACAATCAACAGGGGCAACAGAGTCAACTGGGTAATACAGTCAACTGGGGCAATACAATCAACTGGAGCAATACAGTCAATGGGGGCAATACAGTCCACTTTGGCAATAAAGCCAACTGGGGCAATACAGTTAACTGGGGTAATACAGTCATTTGTGAAATAAAGTCAACTGGGCAATACAGTCAACTGGGGCAATACAGTCAACTGCGGCAATACAGTCCACTGGGGCAATACAGCCAACTGGGGCAATACAGTCAACTGGGGCAATGCAGTCAACTGGGGCAATGCAGTCAACTGGGGCAATACAGCCAACTGGGCCAATGCAGTCAACTGCGATAATACAGTCAACTACGGCAATACAGTTCACTGGGACAATACCGCCAACTGCGGCAATACAGTCAACTGGGTTAATACAGTAAATGGGGACAATACAGTCAACTGGGGTAATACAGTCAATTGGGGCAATACTGTCAACTGGGGTACTAAAGTCAACTGGGGCAATACAGTCAACTGGGACAATACAATCAACTGGGTCAATACAGTCAATTTGGGCAATACAGTCAACTGGGGCATTCCAGTCAATGGGGGTAATGCAGTCAACTGGGGTAATACAGTCAGCTGGGGCAACAGAGTCAACTGTGGTAATACAGTCCACTGGGGCAATACAGTCCACTGGGGCAATACAGTCAACTGCGGCAATCCAATCCACTTCAGCAATGCAGTCAACAGAGGCAATAGAGTCAAATGGGGTTATACAGTCAACTGGGACAATACAGTCCACTGGGGCAATACAGTCCACTGGGGCAATGCAGTCAACGGGGCGATACAGTCAACTGGGGCAATACTGTCAACTGGAGCACTACAGTCAACTGGGGCAATACAGTCTACTGGGGCAATACAGTGAACTGGGTCAATACAGTCAATTGGGGCAATATAGTCAACTGAGGTGTTACAGTCAACGGGAGCAATACAGTCAACTGGTGCAAAACAGTCAACCGTGAAAATGTGCCAACTGCGGCAATACAGCCAACTGGGCAAATACAGTCAACTGGGTCAATACAGTCAAATGGGGCAATTCAGTCACCTGGGGCAATACAGCCAACTGGGACAATACAGTCACCTGGGGCAATATAGTCAATTGGGGCAATACTGTCAACTGGGGTACTACAATAAACTGGGGCAATACAGTCTACTGGGGCAATACAGTCAACTGGGTCAATACAGTCAATTGGGGCAATATAGTCAACTGGGGTGTTACAGTCAACGGGAGCAAAGCAGTCAACTGGTGCAATACAGTCAATCGCGAAAATGCTGCCAACTGCGGCAATACAGCCACCTGGGCAAATACAGTCAACTGGGTCAATACAGTCAACTGGCGCAAAACAATCAATTGTGCAATACAATCAACAGGGGCAACAGAGTCAACTGGGTAATACAGTCAACTGGGGCAATACAATCAACTGGAGCAATACAGTCAATGGGGGCAATACAGTCCACTTTGGCAATAAAGCCAACTGGGGCAATACAGTTAACTGGGGTAATACAGTCATTTGTGAAATAAAGTCAACTGGGCAATACAGTCAACTGGGGCAATACAGTCAACTGCGGCAATACAGTCCACTGGGGCAATACAGCCAACTGGGGCAATACAGTCAACTGGGGCAATGCAGTCAACTGGGGCAATGCAGTCAACTGGGGCAATACAGCCAACTGGGCCAATGCAGTCAACTGCGATAATACAGTCAACTACGGCAATAAAGTTCACTGGGGCAATACCGCCAACTGCGGCAATACAGTCAACTGGGTTAATACCGTAAATGGAGACAATACAGTCAACTGGGGTAATATAGTCAATTGGGGCAATACTGTCAACTCGGGGACTACAATAAACTGGGGCAATACAATCTACTGGGAAAATACAGTCACCTGGGGCAATACAGTCAATTGGGGCAATATAGTCAACTGGGGTGTTACAGTCAACGGGAGCAATGCAGTCAACTGGTGCAATACAGTCAATCGCGTAAATACTGCCAACTGCGGCAATACAGCCACCTGGGCAAATACAGTCAACTGGGTCAATACAGTCAACTGGCGGAAAACAATCAATTGTGCAATACAATCAACAGGGGCAACAGAGTCAACTGGGTAATGCAGTCAACTGGGGCAATACAGTCAATGGGGGCAATGCAGTCCACTTTGGTAATAAAGCCAACTGGGGCAATACAGTCAACTGGGGTAATACAGTAATTTGTGAAATAAAGTCAACTGGGCAATACAGTCAACAGGGGCAATACAGTCAACTGCGGCAATACAGTCCACTGGGGCAATACAGCCTACTGGGGCATTAGAATCAACTGGGGTAATACAGTCAATGGGGGCAATTCAGTCAACTGGGGCATTACAGTCCACTTCAGAAATGCAGTCAATAGAGGCAATAGTCAACTGGGATAATACAGTGAACTGGGGCAATACAGTCAACGCGGGCAATGCAGTCAACTGGGGTAATACAGTCAACTGGGGCAATACAGCTAACTGGGGCAATACAGTCAACTGGGACAATACAGTCAACTGGCGAAACACTGTCAAGTGGGGTAATAAAGTGAATGGGGGCAATACAATTAAAGGGGGCAAAACAGTCAACTGGGACAATACAATCAACTGGGGCAACAGAGTCAACTGGGGCAATACAGCCAACTGGGGCATTAGAATCAACTGGGGTAATACAGTCAATGGGGGCAATACAGTCAACTGGGGTAATTCAGTCAACTGCAGTAATACAGTCAACTGGGGCAATACAGTCCACTTCAGAAATGCAGTCAACAGAGGCAACAGAGTCAACTGGGCTAATACAGTGAACTGGGGCAATACAGTCCACAGGGGCAATACAGTCAACTGGGACAACACAGTCAACGGCCGAAACACTGTCAAGTGGGGTGATAAAGTGAATGGGGGCAGTCATGTTAATGGGAGAAATACAGTCAACTGGGTAAATAAAGTCAACTGGGGCAATACAGTCAACACGGGCAATACAGTCCACTTCAGAAATGCAGTCAACAGAGGCAGTAGAGTCAACTGGGGTAATACAGTGAACTGGGGCAATACAATCAACGCGGGCAATACAGTCAACTGCAGCAATACAGTCCACTGGGGCAATACAGTCCACTGGGGCAATACAGTCAACTGGGGCAATACAGTCCACTGGGGCAATACAGCCAACTGGGGCATTAGAATCAATTGGGGTAATACAGTCAATGGGGGCAATACAGGCAACTGGTGTAATACAATCAACTGGGGCAATACAGTCCACTTCAGCAATGCAGTCAACAGAGGCAATAGAGTCAACTGGGGTAATACAGTCAACTTGGGCAATACAGTCAACGCGGGCAATACAGTCAACTGCAGCAATAGTCAACTGGGACAATACAGTCCACTGGGGCAATACAGTCCACTGGGGCAATGCAGTCAACGAGGCTTTACAGTCAGCTGGGGCAATACATTCAACTGCGGCATACAGTCCACTCGGTTAATACAGTCAACTGGAGTAATACAGTCAACTGGGGAATACAGTCAAATGGGGCAATACAGTCAACTGGGGAAATAAAGTCAACTGGGCCAATACAGCCAACCGGGGCAATACAGTAAACTGGGGCAATTCAATCAAAGGGGGCAATACAGTCAACTGGCGCAATACAGTCACCTGGGGCAATACAGTCAACTGGGACAATACAGTCAGTTGGGGCAATACAATCAACTGGGGCAATAGGGTCAACTGGGGCAATACAGTCATCTGGGGCAATACAGTCAACTGGTTAAATACAGTCAACTGGGGTAGTACCGTCAACTGGGGCAATACAGTCAATTGGGGTAATACAGTCAATTGGGGTAATACAGTCAACTGGGGTAATACAGTCAAATGGCGTAATACTGTCAACTGGGGTAATAGAGTCAACAGGGGTAATAGAGTCAACTGGGGCAATACAGCCAACTGGGGTAATACAGTCAACTGGGGAAATACAGCCAACTTTTGAAATACAGTCAATTGAGGTAATACAGTCATGGTGCAATAGAGTCAACGGGGGCAATACAGTCAGTTGAGGCAATACAATCAACTGGGGCAATACAATCAACTTGGGCAACAGGGCCAACAGGGGAAAGACAGTCAACTGGGGAAATGCAATGAACTGGGGCAATAAAGTCAACTGGAGAAAGAGAGTCAATGGGGGCAGTACACACAATGGGAGCAATACAGTCAACTGGGGCAATTCAGTCACCTGGGGCAAGGCAGTCAAATGGGGCAACACAGTCACCTGGGGCAATACTGTCAAATGGGGCAATTCAGTCAACTGGGGCAATACAGCCAACTGGGACAATACAGTCACCTGGAGCAATACAGTCAATTGGGGCAATATAGTCAACTGGGGCATTACAGTCAACGGGAGCAATACAGTCAACTGGTGCAATACAGTCAACCGTGAAAATGTGCCAACTGCAGCAATACAGCCAACTGGGCAAATACAGTCAACTGGGTCAATACAGTCAACTGGCGCAAAATAATCAATTGTGCAATACAATCAACAGGGGCAACAGAGTTAACTGGGGTAATACAGTCAACTGGGGCAATACAGTCAATGGGGGCAATAGAGTCCACTTTGGTAATAAAGCCAACTGAGGCAATACAGTCAACTGGGGTAATGCAATCAATGGGGGTAATATATTCAACTGGGGTAATACAGTCAACTGGGGCAATGCAGTCTACTGGGGCAATGCAGTCAACTGGGGCAATACAGCCAACTGTGGCAATACAGTGAACTGGGGTAATACAGTCAACTACGGCAATACAGTTCACTGGGGCAATACCGCCAACTGGGGCAATACAGTCAACTGGGTTAATACAGTAAATGGGGGCAATACAGTCAACAGGGGTAATACAGTCAATTGGGGCAATACTGTCAACTGGGGTACTAAAGTCAACTGAGGCAAGACAGTCAACTGGGGCAATACAGTCAACTGGGTCAATACAGTCAATTTGGGCAATACAGTCAACTGGGGTATTACCGTCAATGTGGGTAATACAGTCAACTGGGGTAATACAGTCAACTGGGGCAATTGTCAATTGGGGCAATATAGTCAACTGGGACAATGCAGCCAACAGGGAAAATACAGGCAACTGTGGCAATACATGCAACTTTTGCAATACAATAATTTGGGGCAATACAATCAACTGGGGTAATGCAGCCAACTGTGGTAATCTAATCAACTGTGGCAATGAAGTCATTTGGAGCAATACAGTCAACTGGGGCAATGCAGTCAACGGCGCGATACAGTCAACTGGGGCAATACATTCAACTGCGGCAATAGAGTCCACTGGGTTAATACAGTCACCTGGAGTAATACAGTCAAATGTGTATAAAGTCAAATGGGGCAATACAGTCGAATGGGGCAATAGATTCAACTGGGGTAATACAGCAAACGAGGACAATACAGTCAATGGGGCAATACAGTCAATTGGGACAATAGAGCCAACTGGCGAAACACTGTCAAGTGGGGAAATAATGTGAACGGGGGCAATAATGTCAACGGGAGCAATGCAGTCAACTGGGGAAATAAAATCAACTGGGGCAATACAGCCAACTAGGGCAATACAGTCAAATGGGGCAATACAATCAAAGAGGGCAATACAGTCAACTGGGGCAATACAGTCAAATGGGGCAATTCAGTCACCTTGGGCAATACAGTCAACTGCGGCAATACAGTCCACTGGAGCAATACAGTCAACTGGGGCAATACAGTCCACTGGGGCAATACAGCAAACTGGGGCATTAGAATCAACTGGGGTAATACAGTCAAATGGGCCAATACAGTCCACTTCAGCAATGCAGTCAACAGAGGCAATAGAATCAACTGGGGTAATACAGTGAACTGGGGCAATATAGTCAATGCGGGCAATACAGTCAACTGCAGCAATACAGTCCACTGGGGCAATACAGTCAACTGGGGCAATACAGTCCACTGGGGCAATACAGCCAACTGGGGCAATACAGTCAACTGAGGCTGTACAGTCAACTGGGGCAATACAGACAACTGGGGTAATACAGTCAACTGGGGCAATACAGCCAACTGGGGCAATACAGTCAACTGGGACAATACAGTCAACTGGCGAAACACTGTCAAGTGGGGTAATAAAGTGAATGGGGGCAATAATGTTAATGGGAGCAATACAGTCAACTGGGGCAATACAATCAACTGGGGCAATAGAGTCAACTGGGGCAATACAGCCAACTGGGGCATTGGAATCAACTGGGGTAATACAGTCAATGGGGGCAATACAGTCAACTGAGGTAATACAGTCAACTGGGGTAATACAGTCAACTGGGGCAATACAGTCTACTTCAGAAATGCAGTCAACAGAGGCAATAGAGTCAACTGGGCTAATACAGTGAACTGGGGCAATACAGTCAACGCGGGCAATACAGTCAACTGGGGTAATACAGTCAACTGGGGCAATGCAGCCAACTGGGGCAATAAAATCAAAGGGGGCAAAACAGTCAACTGGGGAAATACAATCAACTGGGGCAATAGAGTCAACTGGGGCAATACAGCCAACTGCGGCAATACAGTCCACTGGGGTAATACAGTCAACTGGGGCAATACAGTCCACTAGGGCAATACAGCCAACTGGGGCATTAGAATCAACTGGGGTAATGCAGTCAATGTGGGCAATACAGTCAACTGGGGTAATACAGTCAACTGGGGTAATACAGTCAACTGGGGCAATACAGTCCACTTCAGCAATGCAGTCAACAGAGGCAATAGAATCAACTGGGCTAATACAGTGAACTGGGGCAATACAGTCAAAGCGGGCAATACAGTCAACTGCAGCAATACAGTCCACTGGGGCAATACAGTCAACTGGGGCAATACAGTCCACTGGGGCAATACAGCCAACTGTGGCAATACAGTCAACTGGGGCTCTACACTCAACTGGGGCTATACAGTCAACTGAGGTAAGACAGTCAATGTGGGCAATACAGTCAACTGGGGAAATAAAGTCAACTGGGGCAATACAGTCAACACGGGCAATGCAGTCCACTTCATCAATGCAGTCAACAGAGGCAATAGAGTCAACTGGGGTAATGCAGTGAACTGGGGCAATACAGTCAACGCGGGCAATACAGTCAACTGCAGCAATACAGTCCACTGGGGCAATACAGTCCACTGGGGAAATACAATCAACTGGGGCAATACAGTCCACTGGTGAAATACAGCCAACTGGGGCATTAGAATCAATTGGGGTAATACAGTCAATGGGGGCAATACAGTCAACTGGGGTAATACAGTCAACTTGGGCAATACAGTCAACTGGGACAATACAGTCCACTGGGACAATGCAGTCAACGGGGCGATACAGTCAACTGGGGCAATTCAGTCATCTGGGGCAATACAGCCAACTGGGACAATACAGTCACCTGGGGCAATACAGTCAATTGGGGCAATACTGTCAACTGAGCACTACAGTCAACTGGGGCAATACAGTCTACTGGGGCAATACAGTCAACTGGGTCAATACAGTCAATTGGGGCAATATATTCAACTGAGGTGTTACAGTCAACGGGAGCAATACATTCAACTGGTGCAACACAGTCAACCGTGAAAATGTGCCAACTGCGGCAATACAGCCAACTGGGCAAATACAGTCAACTGGGTCAATACAGTCAAATGGGGCAATTCAGTCACCTGGGGCAATACAGCCAACTGGGACAATACAGTCACCTGGGGCAATACAGTCAACTGGGGCAATACAGTCAACTGGGGCAATGCAGTCAACTGGGGCAATGCAGTCAAATTGGGCAACACAGCCAACTGGGCCAATACAGTCAACTGCGATAATACAGTCAACTACGGCAATACAGTTCACTGGGGCAATACCGCCAACTGCGGCAATAAGTCAACTGGGTTAATACAGTAAATGGGGACAATACAGTCAACTTGGGCAATACAGTCAACTGGGGCAATACAGTCAACTGTGTCAATACAGTCAATTTGGGCAATACAGTCAACTGGGGTATTCCAGTCAATGGGGCAATACAGTCAACTGGGGCAATACAGTCAACTGGGGCAATACAGTCAATTTGGGCAATACAGTCAACTGGGGTATTCCAGTCAATGGGGGTAATACAGGCAACTGTGGCAATACAGGCAACTTTTGCAATACAATCATTTGGGGCAATCCAATCAACTGGGGTAATGCAGCCAACTGTGGTAATATAATCAACTGTGGCAATGAAGTCATTTGGAGCAATACAGTCAACTGGGGCAATGCAGTCAACGGCGCGATACAGTCAACTGGGGCGATACATTCAACTGCGGCAATACGGTCCACTGGGTTAATACAGTCACCTGGAGTAATACAGTCAACTGGGGAAACAGTCAAATGGGGCAATAAAATCAACTGGGGCAATAGAGTCAACTGGGGCAATACAGCCAACTGCGGCAATACAGTCAACTGGGGCAATACAATCAAAGGGGGCAAAACAGTCAACTGGGGCAATACAATCAACTGGGGCAATAGAGTCAACTGTGGCAATACAGCCAACTGCGGCCATACAGTCCACTGGGGTAATACTGTCACCTGGGGCAATACAGTCAACTGGGGTAATACAGTCAACTGTGGCAATACAGTCAACTGGGGCAATACAATCATAGGGGGCAAAAGAGTCAACTGGGGCAATACAATCAACTGGGGCAATAGAGTCAACTGGGGCAATACAGCCAACTGGGGCATTAGAATCAACTGGGGTAATACAGTCAATGGGGGCAATACAGTCAACTGGGGCAATACAGTCCACTTCAGAAATGCAGTCAATAGAGGCAATAGTCAACTGGGCTAATACAGTGAACTGGGGCAATACAGTCAACTGGGTCAATACAGTCAACTGGGACAATACAGTCAACTGGCGAAACACTGTCAAGTGGGGTAATAAAGTGAATGGGGGCAATAATGTTAACGGGAGCAATACAGTCAACTGGGGAAATAAAGTCAACTGGGGCAATACAGTCAACTGGGGCAATACAGTCCACTTCAGCAATGCAGTCAACTGGGACAACACAGTCAACTGGCGAAACACTGTCAAGTGGGGTAATAAAGTTGATGGGGGCAATAATGTCAACGGGAGCAATGCAGTCAACTGGGGAAATAAAGTCAACTGGGGCAATACAGTCCACTGGGGCAATACAGTCAACTGGGGCATTACAATCAATTGGGGTAATACAGTTAATGGGGGCAATACAGGCAACTGGGGTAATACAATCAACTGGGGCAATACAGTCCACTTCAGCAATGCAGTCAACAGAGGCAATAGAGTCAACTGGGGTAATACAGTCAACTGGGGCAATACAGTCAACGCGGGCAATACAGTCAACTGCAGCAATACAGTCAACTGGGGCAATACAATCAACTGGGGCAATAGGGTCAACTGGGGCAATACAGTCATCTGGGGCAATACAGTCAACTGGTTAAATACAGTCAACTGGGGTAGTACCGTCAACTGGGGCAATAGAGTCAATTGGGGTAATACAGTCAATTGGGGTAATACAGTCAACTGGGGTAATACAGTCAAATGGCGTAATACTGTCAACTGGGGTAATAGAGTCAACTGGGGTAATAGAGTCAACTGGGGCAATACAGCCAACTGGGGTAATACAGTCAACTGTGGAAATACAGCCAACTTTTGAAATACAGTCAATTGAGGTAATACAGTCATGGGATAATAGAGTCAACTGGGGCAATACAGTCAGTTGGGGCAATACAATCACCTGGGGCAATACAGTCAGTCGAGGCAATACAATCAACTGGGGCAATACAATCAACTTGGGCAACAGGGCCAACAGGGGAAAGACAGTCAACTGGGGAAATGCAATGAACTGGGGCAATAAAGTCAACTGGAGAAAGAGAGTCAATGGGGGCAGTACACACAATGGGAGCAATACAGTCAACTTGGGCAATTCAGTCACCTGGGGCAAGGCAGTCAAATGGGGCAACACAGTCACCTGGGGCAATACTGTCAAATGGGGCAATACAGCCAACTGGGACAATACAGTCACCTGGGGCAATACAGTCAATTGGGGCAATATAGTCAACTGGGGCGTTACAGTCAACGGGAGCAATACAGTCAACTGGTGCAATACAGTCAACCGTGAAAATGTGCCAACTGCAGCAATACAGCCAACTGGGCAAATACAGTCAACTGGGTCAATACAGTCAACTGGCGCAAAATAATCAATTGTGCAATACAATCAACAGGGGCAACAGAGTCAACTTGTTTAAACAGTCAACTGGGGCAATACAGTCAATGGGGGCAATAGAGTCCACTTTGGTAATAAAGCCAACTGGGGCAATACAGTCAACTGGGGTAATACAGTCAACTGTGGAAATACAGTCAATTGCGGCAATACAGTCCAATGGGGAAATACAGCGAACTGGGACAATACAGTCAACTGGGGTAATGCAATCAATGGGGGTAATACATTCAACTGGGGTAATACAGTCAACTGGGGCAATGCAGTCTACTGGGGCAATGCAGCCAACTGGGGCAATACAGTTAACTGGGGTAATACAGTCAACTGGGGTAATACAGTCAACTACGGCAATACAGTTCACTGGGGCAATACCGCCAACTGGGGCAATACAATCAACTGGGTTAATCCAGTAAATGGGGGCAATACAGTCAACAGGGGTAATACAGTCAATTGGGGCAATACTGTCAACTGGGGTACTAAAGTCAACTGGGGCAAGACAGTCAACTGGGGCAATACAGTCAACTGGGTCAATACAGTCAATTTGGGCAATACAGTCAACTGGGGTATTACCGTCAATGTGGGTAATACAGTCAACTGGGGTAATACAGTCAACTGGGGTAATACAGTCAACTGGGGTATTACCGTCAATGTGGGTAATACAGTCAACTGGGGTAATACAGTCAACTGGGGTAATACAGTCAACTGGGGCAATTGTCAATTAAGGCAATATAGTCAACTGGGACAATGCAGCCAACAGGGAAAATACAGGCAACTGTGGCAATACATGCAACTTTTGCAATACAATCATTTGGGGCAATACAATCAACTGGGGTAATGCAGCCAACTGTGGTAATCTAATCAACTGTGGCAATGAAGTCATTTGGAGCAATACAGTCAACTGGGGCAATGCAGTCAACGGCGCGATACAGTCAACTGGGGCAATACATTCAACTGCGGCAATACAGTCCACTGGGTTAATACAGTCACCTGGAGTAATACAGTCAAATGTGTATAAAGTCAAATGGGGCAATACAGTCAAATGGGGCAATACAATCAAAGGGGGCAATACAGTCAACTGGGGCAATACAGTCAAATGGGGCAATACAGTCACCTTGGGCAATACAGTCAACTGCGGCAATACAGTCCACTGGAGCAATACAGTCAACTGGGGCAATACAGTCCACTGGGGCAATACAGCCAACTGGAGCATTAGAATCAACTGGGGTAATACAGTCAAATGACGTAATCCTGTCAACTGGGGTAATAGAGTCAACTGGGGTAATAGAGTCAACTGGGGCAATACAGCCAACTGGGGTAATACAGTCAACTGGGGAAATACAGCCAACCTTTGAAATACAGTCAATTGAGGTAATACTGTCATGGGATAATAGAGTCAACTGGGGCAATACAGTCAGTTGGGGCAATACAATCACCTGGGGCAATACAGTCAGTCGAGGCAATACAATCAACTGGGGCAATACAATCAACTTGGGCAACAGGGCCAACAGGGGAAAGACAGTCAACTGGGGAAATGCAATGAACTGGGGCAATAAAGTCAACTGGAGAAAGAGAGTCAATGGGGGCAGTACACACAATGGGAGCAATACAGTCAACTGGGGCAATTCAGTCACCTGGGGCAAGGCAGTTAAATGGGGCAACACAGTCACCTGGGGCAATACTGTCAAATGGGGCAATTCAGTCACCTGGGGCAATACAGCCAACTGGGACAATACAGTCACCTGGGGCAATACAGTCAATTGGGGCAATATAGTCAACTGGGGCGTTACAGTCAACGGGAGCAATACAGTCAACTGGTGCAATACAGTCAACCGTGAAAATGTGCCAACTGCAGCAATACAGCCAACTGGGCAAATACAGTCAACTGGGTCAATACAGTCAACTGGCGCAAAATAATCAATTGTGCAATACAATCAACAGGGGCAACAGAGTCAACTGGGGTAATACAGTCAACTGGGGCAATACAGTCAATGGGGGCAATAGAGTCCACTTTGGTAATAAAGCCAACTGGGGCAATACAGTCAACTGGGGTAATACAGTCAACTGTGGAAATACAGTCAATTGCGGCAATACAGTCCAATGGGGAAATACAGCGAACTGGGACAATACAGTCAACTGGGGTAATGCAATCAATGGGGGTAATACATTCAACTGGGGTAATACAGTCAACTGGGGCAAAGCAGTCTACTGGGGCAATGCAGTCAACTGGGGCAATACAGCCAACTGGGGCAATACAGTCAACTGGATTAATACAGTAAATGGGGGCAATACAGTCAACAGGGGTAATACAGTCAATTGGGGCAATACTGTCAACTGGGGTATTACTGTCAATGTGGGTAATACAGTCAACTGGGGTAATACAGTCAACTGGGGTAATACAGTCAACTGGGGCAATTGTCAATTAAGGCAATATAGTCAACTGGGACAATACAGCCAACAGGGAAAATACAGGCAACTGTGGCAATACATGCAACTTTTGCAATACAATCATTTGGGGCAATACAATCAACTGGGGTAATGCAGCCAACTGTGGTAATCTAATCAACTGTGGCAATGAAGTCATTTGGAGCAATACAGTCAACTGGGGCAATGCAGTCAACGGCGCGATACAGTCAACTGGGGCAATACATTCAACTGGGGCAATACAATCAACTGGGGCAATAGGGTCAACTGGGGCAATACAGTCATCTGGGGCAATACAGTCAACTGGTTAAATACAGTCAACTGGGGTAGTACCGTCAACTGGGGCAATACAGTCAATTGGGGTAATACAGTCAATTGGGGTAATACAGTCAACTGGGGTAATACAGTCAAATGGCGTAATACTGTCAACTGGGGTAATAGAGTCAACTGGGGTAATAGAGTCAACTGGGGCCATACAGCCAACTGGGGTAATACAGTCAACTGGGGAAATACAGTCAACTGGGGCAATACAGTCAATGGGGGCAATAGAGTCCACTTTGGTAATAAAGCCAACTGGGGCAATACAGTCAACTGGGGTAATACAGTCAACTGTGGCAATACAGTCCATTGCGGCAATACAGTCCAATGGGGAAATACAGCGAACTGGCACAATACAGTCAACTGGGGTAATGCAATCAATGGGGGTAATACATTCAACTGGGGTAATACAGTCAACTGGGGCAATGCAGTCTACTGGGGCAATGCAGTCAACTGGGGCAATACAGTCAACAGGGGTAATACAGTCAATTGGGGCAATACTGTCAATGGGGTATTACCGTCAATGTGGGTAATACAGTCAACTGGGGTAATACAGTCAACTGGGGTAATACAGTCAACTGGGGCAATTGTCAATTAAGGCAATATAGTCAACTGGGACAATGCAGCCAACAGGGAAAATACAGGCAACTGTGGCAATACATGCAACTTTTGCAATACAATAATTTGGGGCAATACAATCAACTGGGGGTAATGCAGCCAACTGTGGTAATCTAATCAACTGTGGCAATGAAGTCATTTGGAGCAATACAGTCAACTGAGGCAATGCAGTCAACGGCGCGACACAGTCAACTGGGGCAATACATTCAACTGGGGCAATACAATCAACTGGGGCAATAGGGTCAACTGGGGCAATACAGTCATCTGGGGCAATACAGTCAACTGGTTAAATACAGTCAACTGGGGTAGTACCGTCAATTGGGGCAATACAGTCAATTGGGGTAATACAGTCAATTGGGGTAATACAGTCAACTGGGGTAATACAGTCAAATGGCGTAATACTGTCAACTGGGGTAATACAGTCAACTGGGGTAATAGAGTCAACTGGGGCAATACAGCCAACTGGAGTAATACAGTCAACTGGGGAAATACAGCCAACTTTTGAAATACAGTCAATTGAGGTAATACAGTCATGGGATAATAGAGTCAACTGGGGCAATACAGTCAGTTGGGGCAATACAATCACCTGGGGCAATACAGTCAGTCGAGGCAATACAATCAACTGGGGCAATACAATCAACTTGGGCAACAGGGCCAACAGGGGAAAGACAGTCAACTGGGGAAATGCAATGAACTGGGGCAATAAAGTCAACTGGAGAAAGAGAGTCAATGGGGGCAGTACACACAATGGGAGCAATACAGTCAACTGGGGCAATTCAGTCACCTGGGGCAAGGCAGTCAAATGGGACAACACAGTCACCTGGGGCAATACTGTCAAATGGGGCAATTCAGTCACCTGGGGCAATACAGCCAACTGGGACAATACAGTCACCTGGGGCAATACAGTCAATTGGGGCAATATAGTCAACTGGGGCGTTACAGTCAACGGGAGCAATACAGTCAACTGGTGCAATACAGTCAACCGTGAAAATGTGCCAACTGCAGCAATACAGCCAACTGGGCAAATACCGTCAACTGTGTCAATACAGTCAACTGGCGCAAAATATAATCAATTGTGCAATACAATCAACAGGGGCAACAGAGTCAACTGGGGTAATACAGTCAACTGGGGCAATACAGTCAATGGGGGCAATAGAGTCCACTTTGGTAATAAAGCCAACTGGGGCAATACAGTCAACTGGGGTAATACAGTCAACTGTGGAAATACAGTCAATTGCGGCAATACAGTCCAATGGGGAAATACAGCGAACTGGGACAATACAGTCAACTGGGGTAATGCAATCAATAGGGGTAATACATTCAACTGGGGTAATACAGTCAACTGGGGCAATGCAGTCGACTGGGGCAATGCAGTCAACTGGGGCAATACAGCCAACTGGGGCAATACAGTCAACTGGGTTAATACAGTAAATGGGGGCAATACAGTCAACAGGGGTAATACAGTCAATTGGGGCAATACTGTCAACTGGGGTACTAAAGTCAACTGGGGCAAGACAGTCAACTGGGGCAATACAGTCAACTGGGTCAATACAGTCAATTTGGGCAATACAGTCAACTGGGGTATTACCGTCAATGTGGGTAATACAGTCAACTGGGGTAATACAGTCAACTGGGGCAATACAGTCAACTGGGGCAATTGTCAATTAAGGCAATATAGTCAACTGGGACAATACAGCCAACAGGGAAAATACAGGCAACTGTGGCAATACATGCAACTTTTGCAATACAATCATTTGGGGCAATACAATCAACTGGGGTAATGCAGCCAACTGTGGTAATCTAATCAACTGTGGCAATGAAGTCATTTGGAGCAATACAGTCAACTGGGGCAATGCAGTCAACGGCGCGATACAGTCAACTGGGGCAATACAGTCATCTGGGGCAATACAGTCAACTGGTCAATACAGTCAACTGGGGTAGTACCGTCAACTGGGGCAATACAGTCAATTGGGGTAATACAGTCAATTGAGGTAATGCAGTCAACTGGGGTAATACAGTCAAATGGCGTAATACTGTCAACTGGGGTAATAGAGTCAACTGGGGTAATAGAGTCAACTGGGGCAACACAGCCAACTGGGGTAATACAGTCAACTGGGGAAATACAGCCAACTTTTGAAATACAGTCAATTGAGGTAATACAGTCATGGGATAATAGAGTCAACTGGGGCAATACAGTCAGTTGGGGCAATACAATCACCTGGGGCAATACAGTCAGTCGAGGCAATACAATCAACTGGGGCCATACAATCAACTTGGGCAACAGGGCCAACAGGGGAAAGACAGTCAACTGGGGAAATGCAATGAACTGGGGCAATAAAGTTAACTGGAGAAAGAGAGTCAACGGGGGCAGTACACACAATGGGAGCAATACAGTCAACTGGGGCAATTCAGTCACCTGGGGCAAGGCAGTCAAATGGGGCAACACAGTCACCTGGGGCAATACTATCAAATGGGGCAATTCAGTCACCTGGGGCAATACAGCCAACTGGGACAATACAGTCACCTGGGGCAATACAGTCAATTGGGGCAATATAGTCAACTGGGGCGTTACAGTCAACGGGAGCAATACAGTCAACTGGTGCAATACAGTCAACGGTGAAAATGTGCCAACTGCAGCAATACAGCCAACTGGGCAAATACCGTCAACTGGGTCAATACAGTCAACTGGCGCAAAATAATCAATTGTGCAATACAATCAACAGGGGAAACAGAGTCAACTGGGGTAATACAGTCAACTGGGGCAATACAGTCAATGGGGGCAATAGAGTCCACTTTGGTAATAAAGCCAATTGGGGCAATACAGTCAACTGGGGTAATACAGTCAACTGTGGAAATACAGTCAATTGTGGCAATACAGTCCAATGAGGAAATACAGCGAACTGGGACAATACAGTCAACTGGGGTAATGCAATCAATGGGGGTAATACATTCAACTGGGGTAATATAGTCAACTGGGGCAATGCAGTCTACTGGGGCAATGCAGTCAACTGGGGCAATACAGTCAACTGGGTTAATACAGTAAATGGGGGCAATACAGTCAACAGGGGTAATACAGTCAATTGGGGCAATACTGTCAACTGGGGTACTAAAGTCAACTGGGGCAAGACAGTCAACTGGGGCAATACAGTCAACTGGGTCAATACAGTCAATTTGGGCAATACAGTCAACTGGGGTATTACCGTCAATGTGGGTAATACAGTCAACTGGGGTAATACAGTCAACTGGGGTAATACAGTCAACTGGGGCAATTGTCAATTAAGGCAATATAGACAACTGGGACAATGCAGCCAACAGGGAAAATACAGGCAACTGTGGCAATACATGCAACTTTTGCAATACAATCATTTGGGGCAATACAATCAACTGGGGTAATGCAGCCAACTGTGGTATTCTAATCAACTGTGGCAATGAAGTCATTTGGAGCAATACAGTCAACTGGGGCAATGCAGTCAACGGCGCGATACAGTCAACTGGGGCAATACATTCAACTGCGGCAATACAGTCCACTGGGTTAATACAGTCACCTGGAGTAATACAGTCAAATGTGTATAAAGTCAAATGGGGCAATACAGTCAAATGGGGCAACACAATCAAAGGGGGCAATACAGTCAACTGGGGCAATACAGTCAAATGGGGCAATTCAGTCACCTTGGGCAATACAGTCAACTGCGGCAATACAGTCCACTGGAGCAATACAGTCAACTGGGGCAATACAGTCCACTGGGGCAATACAGCCAACTGGAGCATTAGAATCAACTGGGGTAATACAGTCAAATGGGCCAATACAGTCCACTTCAGCAATGCAGTCAACAGAGGCAATAGAATCAACTGGGGTAATACAGTGAACTGGGGCAATATAGTCAATGCGGGCAATACAGTCAACTGCAGCAATACAGTTCACTGGGGCAATACAGTCAACTGGGGCAATACAGTCCACTGGGGCAATACAGCCAACTGGGGCAATACAGTTAACTGGGACAATACAGTCAACTGGCGAAACACTGTCAAGTGGGGTAATAAAGTGAATGGGGGCAATAATGTTAATGGGAGCAATACAGTCAACTGGGGCAATACAATCAACTGGGGCAATAGAGTCAACTGGGGCAATACAGCCAACTGGGGCATTAGAATCAACTGGGGTAATACAGTCAATGGGGGCAATACAGTCAACTGGGGTAATACAGTCAACTGGGGTAATACTGTCAACTGGGGCAATACAGTCCACTTCAGCAATGCAGTCAACAGAGGCAATAGAGTCAACTGGGCTAATACAGTGAACTGGGGCAATACAGTTAATGCGGGCAATACAGTCAATTGTGGTAATACAGTCAACTGGGGCAATGCAGCCAACTGGGTAATTTCCATCAAAGGGGGCAAAACAGTCAACTGGGGCAATACAATCAACTGGGGCAATAGAGTCAACTGGGGCAATACAGCCAACTGCGGCAATACAGTCCACTGGGGTAATACATTCAACTGGGGCAATACAGTCCACGAGGGGAATACAGCCAACTGGGGCATTAGAATCAACTGGGGTAATACAGTCAATGGGGGCAATACAGTCAACTGGGGTAATACAGTCAACTGGGGTAATACAGTCAACTGGGGCAATACAGTCCACTTCAGCAATGCAGTCAACAGAGGCAATAGAATCAACTGGGCTAATACAGTGAACTGGGGCAATACAGTCAAAGCGGGCAATACAGTCAACTGCAGCAATACAGTCCACTGGGGCAATACAGTCAACTGGGGCAATGCAGTCCACTAGGGCAATACAGCCAACTGGTGCATTAGAATCAACTGGGGTACTACAGTCAACGGGCGCAATACAGGCAACTGGGCCAATATAGTCCACTGGGGCAATACAGTCAACTGGGGCAATACAATCCACTGGGGCAATACAGCCAACTGTGGCAATACAGTAAACTGGGGCGCTGCAGTCAACTGGGGCTATACAGTCAACTGGGGCAATACAGACAACTGGGGCAATACAGTCAACTGGGACAATACAGTCAACGGCCGAAACACTGTCAAGTGGGGTAATAAAGTGAATGGGGGCAATAATGTTAACGGGAGCAATACAGTCAACTGGGGAAATAAAGTCAACTGGGGCAATAAAGTCAACTGGGGCAATACAGTCAACACGGGCAATGCAGTCCACTTCAGCAATGCAGTCCATAGAGGCAATGGAGTCAACTGGGGAAATAAAGTCAACTGGGGCAATACAGTCAACACGGGCAATGCAGTCCACTTCAGCAATGCAGTCAACAGAGGCAATAGAGTCAACTGGGGCAATACAGTGAACTGGGGCAATACAGTCAACGCGGGCAATACAGTCAACTGCAGCAATACAGTCCACTGGGGCAATACAGTCCACTGGGGCAATACAGTCAACTGGGGCAATACAGTCCACTGGTGAAATACAGCCAACTGGGGCATTAGAATCAATTGGGGTAATACAGTCAATGGGGGCAATACAGTCAACTGGGGTAATACAGTCAACTGGGGCAATACAATCCACTTCAGCAATGCAGTCAACAGAGGCAATAGAGTCAAATGGGCTAATACAGTCAACTGGGGCAATACAGTCAACTGGGACAGTACAGTCCACTGGGGCAATACAGTCCACTGGGGCAATGCAGTCAACGGGGCGATACAGTCAACTGGGGCAATACATTCAACTGCGGCATACAGTCCACTCGGTTAATACAGTCAACTGGAGTAATACAGTCAATTGGGGAATACAGTCAAATGGGGCAATACAGTCACCTGGGGCAATACAGTCAACTGGGACAATACAGTCACCTGGGGCAATACAGTCAATTGGGGCAATATAGTCAACTGGGGCGTTACAGTCAACGGGAGCAATACAGTCAACTGGTGCAATACAGTCAACCGTGAATATGTGCCAACTGCAGCAATACAGCCAACTGGGCAAATACAGTCAACTGGGTCAATACAGTCAACTGGCGCAAAATAATCAATTGTGCAATACAATCAACAGGGGCAACAGAGTCAACTGGGGTAATACAGTCAACTGGGGCAATACAGTCAATGGGGGCAATAGAGTCCACTTTGGTAATAAAGCCAACTGGGGCAATACAGTCAACTGGGGTAATACAGTCAACTGTGGAAATACAGTCAATTGCGGCAATACAGTCCAATGGGGAAATACAGCAAACTGGGACAATACAGTCAACTGGGGTAATGCAATCAATGGGGGTAATACATTCAACAGGGGTAATACAGTCAACTGCGGCAATACAGTTCACTGGGGCAATACCGCCAACTGGGGCAATACAGTCAACTGGGTTAATACAGTAAAAGGGGGCAATACAGTAAACAGGGATAATACAGTCAATTGGGGCAATACTGTCAACTGGGGTACTAAAGTCAACTGGGGCAATACAGTCAACTGGGTCAATACAGTCAATTTGGGCAATACAGTCAACTGGGGTATTACCGTCAATGTGGGTAATACAGTCAACTGGGGTAATACAGTCAACTGGGGTAATACAGTCAACTGGGGCAATTGTTAATTGAGGCAATATAGTCAACTGGGACAATGCAGCCAACAGGGAAAATACAGGCAACTGTGGCAATACATGCAACTTTTGCAATACAATCATTTGGGGCAATACAATCAACTGGGGTAATGCAGCCAACTGTGGTAATCTAATCAACTGTGGCAATGAAGTCATTTGGAGCAATACAGTCAACTGGGGCAATGCAGTCAACGGCGCGATACAGTCAACTGGGGCAATACATTCAACTGCGGCAATACAGTCCACTGGGTTAATACAGTCACCTGGAGTAATACAGTCAAATGTGTATAAAGTCAAATGGGGCAATACAGTCAAATGGGGCAATACAATCAAAGGGGGCAATACAGTCAACTGGGGCAATACAGTCAAATGGGGCAATTCAGTCACCTTGGGCAATACAGTCAACTGCGGCAATACAGTCCACTGGAGCAATACAGTCAACTGGGGCAATACAGTCCACTGGGGCAATACAGCCAACTGGAGCATTAGAATCAACTGGGGTAATACAGTCAAATGGGCCAATTCGGTCCACTTCAGCAATGCGGTCAACAGAGGCAATAGAATCAACTGGGGTAATACAGTGAACTGGGGCAATATAGTCAATGCGGGCAATACAGTCAACTGCAGCAATACAGTCCACTGGGGCAATACAGTCAACTGGGGCAATACAGTCCACTGGGGCAATACAGCCAACTGGGGCAATACAGTCAACTGGGGCTATACAGTCAACTGGGGCAATACAGACAACTGGGGTAATACAGTCAACTGGGGCAATACAGCCAACTGGGGCAATACAGTCAACTGGGACAATACAGTCAACTGGCGAAACACTGTCAAGTGGGGTAATAAAGTGAATGGGGGCAATAATGTTAATGGGAGCAATACAGTCAACTGGGGCAATACAATCAACTGGGGCAATAGAATCAACTGGGGCAATACAGCCAACTGGGGCATTAGAATCAACTGGGGTAATACAGTCAATGGGGGCAATACAGTCAACTGGGGTAATACAGTCAGCTGGGGTAATACTGTCAACTGGGGCAATACAGTCCACTTCAGCAATGCAGTCAACAGAGGCAATAGAGTCAACTGGGCTAATACAGTGAACTGGGGCAATACAGTTAACGCGGGCAATACAGTCAATTGTGGCAATACAGTCAACTGCGGCAATGCAGCCAACTGGGGCAATACAATCAAAGGGCGCAAAACAGTCAACTGGGGCAATACAATCAACTGGGGCAATAGAGTCAACTGGGGCAATACAGCCAACGGCGGCAATACAGTCCACTGGGGTAATACATTCAACTGGGGCAATACAGTCCACGAGGGCAATACAGCCAACTGGGGCATTAGAATCAACTGGGGTAATACAGTCAATGGGGGCAATACAGTCAACTGGGGCAATATAGTCAACTGGGGCAATACAGTCCACTTCAGCAATGCAGTCAACAGAGGCAATAGAGTCAACTGGGGTAATACAGTGAACTGGGGCAATACAGTCAACGCGGGCAATACAGTCAACTGCAGCAATACAGTCCACTGGGGCAATACAGTCCACTGGGGCAATACAGTCAACTGGGGCAATACAGTCCACTGGTGAAATACAGCCAACTGGGGCATTAGAATCAATTGGGGTAATACAGTCAATGGGGGCAATACAGTCAACTGGGGTAATACAGTCAACTGGGGCAATACAATCCACTTCAGCAATGCAGTCAACAGAGGCAATAGAGTTAAATGGGGTAATACAGTCCACTGGGGCAATGCAGTCAACGGGGTGATACAGTCAACTGGGGCAATACATTCAACTGCGGCATACAGTCCACTCGGTTAATACAGTCAACTGGAGTAATACAGTCAATTGGGGAATACAGTCAAATGGGGCAATACAGTCAACTGGGGAAATAAATTCAACTGGGCCAATACAGCCAACCGGGGCAATACAGTAAACTGGGGCAATACAATCAAAGGGGGCAATAGAGTCAACTGGGGCAATACAGTCACCTGGGGCAATACAGTCAACTGGGACACTACAGTCAGTTGGGGCAATATAATCAACTGGGGCAACAGGGTCAACTGGGGCAATACAGTCATCTGGGGCAATACAGTCAACTGGTTAAATACAGTCAACTGGGGTAGTATAGTCAACTGGGGCAATACAGTCAATTGGGGTAATACAGTCAATTGGGGTAATACAGTCAACTGGGGTAATACAGTCAAATGGCGTCATACTATCAACTGGGGTAATAGAGTCAACTGGGGTAATAGCGTCAACTGGGGCATTAGAGCCAACTGGGGTAATACAGTCAACTGGGGAAATACATCCAACTTTTGAAATACAGTCAATTGGGGTAATACAGTCATGGGGTAAAAGAGTTAACTGGGGCAATACAGTCAGTTGGAGCAATATAATCAACTGGGGCAATACAGTCAGTTGGGGCAATACAATCAACTGGGGCATTACAATCAACTTGGGCAACAGGGCCAACAGGGGAAAGACAGTCAACTGGGGAAATACAATGAACTGGGGCAATAAAGTCAACTGGTGAAAGAGAGTCAATGGGGGCAGTACACACAATGGGAGCAATACAGTCAACTGGGGCAATTCAGTCACCTGGGGCAAGGCAGTCAAATGAGGCAACACAGTCACCTGGGGCAATACAGTCAAATGGGGCAATACAGTCAACTGGGACAATACAGTCAACTGGCGAAACACTGTCAACTGGGGTAATAAAGTGAATGGGGGCAATAATGTTAATGGGAGCAATACAATCAACTGGGGCAATACAATCAACTGGGGCAATAGAGTCAACTGGGGCAATACAGCAAACTGGGGCATTAGAATCAACTGGGGTAATACAGTCAATGGGGGCAATACAGTCAACTGGGGTAATACAGTCAACTGGGGTAATACAGTCAACTGGGGCAATGCAGCAGTCAACTGGGTAATACAGTCAACTGGGGCAATACAGTCCACTTCAGCAATGCAGTCAACAGAGGCAATAGAATCAACTGGGCTAATACAGTGAACTGGGGCAATACAGTCAATGCGGGCAATACAGTCAACTGCAGCAATACAGTCCACTGGGGCAATACAGTCAACTGGGGCAATACAGTCTACTGGGGCAACACAGCCAACTGGGGCAATAAAGTCAACTGGGGCTATACAGTCAACTGGTGAAATACAGCCAACTGGGGCATTAGAATCAATTGGGGTAATACAGTCAATGGGGGCAATACAGTCAACTGGGGTAATACAGTCAACTGGGGCAATACAGTCCACTTCAGCAATGCAGTCAACAGAGGCAATAGAGTCAAGTGGGGTAATACAGTCAATTGGGGCAATACAGTCAACTGGGACAATACAGTCCACTGGGGCAATACAGTCTACTGGGGCAATGCAGTCAACGGGGCGATACAGTTAACTGGGGCAATTCATTCAACTGCGACATACATTCCACTCGGTTAATACAGTCAACTGGAGTAATACAGTCAACTGGGGAATACAGTCAAATGGGGCAATACAGTCAACTGGGGAAATAAAGTCAACTGGGCCAATACAGCCAACCGGGGCAATACAGTAAACTAGGGCAATACAATCAAAGGGGGCAATACAGTCAACTGGGGCAATACAGTCAACGCGGGCAATACAGTCAACTGGGACAATACAGTCAGTTGGGGCAATACAATCAACTGGGGCAACAGGGTCAACTGGGGCAATACAGTCATCTGGGGCAATACAGTCAACTGGTTAAATACAGTCAACTGGGGTACTCCAGTCAACTGGGGCAATACAGTCAATTGGGGTAATACAGTCAATTGGGGTAATACAGTCAAATGGCGTAATACTGTCAACTGGGGTAATAGAGTCAACTGGGGTAATAGAGTCAACTGGGGCAATAGAGCCAACTGGGGTAATACAGTCAACTGGGGAAATACAGCCAACTTTTGAAATACAGTCAATTTGGGTAATACAGTCATGGGGTAATAGAGTCAACTGGGGCAATACAGTCAGTTGGGGCAATAAAATCAACTGGGGCAATAAAGTCAGTTGGGGCAATACAATCAACTGGTGCATTACAATCAACTTGGGCAACAGGGCCAACAGGGGAAAGACAGTCAACTGGGGAAATAGAATGAACTGGGGCAATAAAGTCAACTGGTGAATGAGAGTCAATGGGGGCAGTACACACAATGGGAGCAATACAGTCAATGGGGCAATTCAGTCACCTGGGGCAATTCAGTCACCTGGGGCAATACAGCCAACTGGGACAATACAGTCACCTGGGGCAATACAATCAATTGGGACAATACTGTCAACTGGAGTACTACAGTCAACTGCGGCAATACAGTCTACTGGGGCAATACAGTCAACTGGGTCAATACAGTCAATTGGGGAAATATAGTCAACTGGGGTGTTACAGTCAACGGGAGCAATACAGTCAACTGGTGCAATACAGTCAACCGTGAAAATGTGCCAACTGCAGCAATACAGCCAACTGGGCAAATACAGTCAACTGGGTCATTACAGTCAACTGGCGCAAAACAATCAATTGTGCAATACAATCAACAGGGGCAACAGAGTCAACTGGGGTAATACAGTCAACTGGGGCAATACAGTCAATGGGGGCAATAGAGTCCACTTTGGTAATAAAGCCAACTGGGGCAATACAGTCAACTGGGGTAATACAGTCAACTGGGGAAATACAGTCATTAGCGGCAATACAGTCCAATGGGGCAATACAGCCAACTGGGACAATGCAGTCAACTGGGGTAATGCAATCAATGGGGGTAATACATTCAACTGGGATAATACAGTCAACTGGGGTAATACAGTCAACTACGGCAATGCAGTTCACTGGGGCAATACCGCGAATTGGGGCAATACAGTCAACTGGGTTAATACAGTAAATTGGGGCAATGCAGTCAACAGGGGTAATACAGTCAATTGGGGCAATACTGTCAACTGGGGTACTAAAGTCAACTGGGGCAATACAGTCAACTGGGTCAATACAGTCAATTTGAGCAATACAGTCAACTGGGGTATTACAGTCAATGTGGGTAATACAGTCAACTGGGGTAATACAGTCAACTGGGGTAATACAGACAACTAGGGTAATACAATCAACTGGGGCAATTGTCAATTGGGGCAATATAGTCAACTGGGACAATGCAGCCAACAGGGAAAATACAGGCAACTGTGGCAATACATGCAACTTTTGCAATACAATCATTTGGGGCAATACAATCAACTGGGGTAATGCAGTCAACTGTGGTAATATAATCAACTGTGGCAATGAAGTCATTTGGAGCAGTACAGTCAACTGGGGCAATGCAGTCAACGGCGCGATACAGTCAACTGGGGCAATACATTCAACTGCGGCAATACAGTCCACTGGGTTAATACAGTCACCTGGACTAATACAGTCAAATGTGTATCAAGTCAAATGGGGCAATACAGTCAAATGGGGCAATAGATTCAACTGGGGTAATACAGCAAACTAGGACAATACAGTCAATGTGGCAATACAGTCAATTGTGACAATGTAGTCAACTTGCGAAACACTGTCAAGGGGGGAAATAATGTGAACGGGGGCAATAATGTCAACGGGAGCAATGCAGTCAACTGGGGAAATAAAGTCAACTGGGGCAATACAGCCAACTCGGGCAATACAGTCAACTGGGGCAATACAATCAAAGGGGGCAATACAGTCAACTGGGGCAATACAGTCAAATGGGGCAATTCAGTCACCTTGGGCAATACTGTCAACTGCAGCAATACAGTCCACTGGAGCAATACAGTCAACTGGGGCAATACAGTCCACTGGAGCAATACAGTCAACTGGGCCAATACAGTCCACTTCAGCAATGCAGTCAACAGAGGCAATAGAATCAACTGGGGTAATACAGTGAACTGGGGCAATATAGTCAATGCGGGCAATACAGTCAACTGCAGCAATACAGTCCACTGGGGTAATACAGTGAACTGGGGCAATAGAGTCCACTGGGGCAATACAGCCAACTGGGGCAATACAGTCAACTGGGGCTATACAGTCAACTGGGGCAATACAGTCAACTGGGGCAATACAGTCAACTGGGGCAATATAGTCCACTTCAGAAATGCAGTCAAAAGAGGCAATAGAGTCAACTGGGCTAATACAGTGAACTGGGGCAATACAGTCAACGCGGGCAATACAGTCAACTGGGGTAATACAGTCAACTGGGGCAATACAGCCAACTGGGGCAATACAGTCAACTGGGACAATACAGTCAACTGGCGAAACACTGTCAAGTGGGATAATAAAGTGAATGGGGGCAATAATGTTAATGGGAGCAATACAGTCAACTGGGGAAATAAAGTCAACTGGGGCAATACAGTCAACTGGGGCATTAGAATCAACTGGGGTAATACAGTCAATGGGGGCAATACAGTCAACTGGGGTAATACATTCAACTGGGGTCATACAGTCAACTGTGGCAATACAGTCCACTTCAGCAATGCAGTCAACAGAGGCAATAGAATCAACTGGGCTAATACAGTGAACTGGGGCAATACAGTCAACGCGGGCAATACAGTCAACTGCAGCAATACAGTCCACTGGGGCAATACAATCAACTGGGGCAATACAGTCCACTGGGGCAATAAAGCCAACTGGGACAATACAGTCAACGGCCGAAACACTGTCAAGAGGGGTAATAAAGTGAATGGGGGCAATCATGTTAACGGGAGCAATACAGTCAACTGGGGAAATAAAGTCAACTGGGGCAATACAGTCAACACGGGCAATACAGTCCACTTCAGCAATGCAGTCAACAGAGGCAATAGAGTCAACTGGGGTAATGCAGTCAACTGAGGTAATACAGTCAACTGGGGCAACACAGTCAACTGCAGCAATACAATCAACTGTGGTAATAATGTCAACTGGGGCAATACAGCCAACTGGGGCAATACAGTCAACTGGGGTAATACAGTCAACTACGGCAATACAGTTCACTGGGGCAATGCAGTCTACTGGGCTAATACAGTCAACCGGGGCATTACAGTCAATGGGGCAGTACAGTCAATTGGGGCAATATAGTAAACTGGGGCATTGCAGCCAACTGGGCCAATACAGTCAACTGGGGTAATACAGTCAACCGGAGCATTACAGTCAATGGGGCAATACAGTCAACTGGGGCAATGCAGTCAACTGGGGCAATGCAGTCAACTGGATCAATACAGCCAACTGGGGCAATACAGTCAACTGGGGTAATACAGCCAACGTGGGTAATGCAGTCAACTGGGGTAATACAACCTACTGGGATAATACAGTCAACTAGGGCAATACAGTCATTTGGGGCAATGCAGTCATTTGGGGCAATATAGTCAACTGGGGTAATGCAGCCAACTGGGGTAATACAGTCAACGGGGGCAATACAGTCAACTGGGGCAATACAGTCAACTGGAGCAATACAGTCAACTGGGGCAATACAGTCAATTGGGGCAATGCAGTCAACGGTGGCAATACAGTCCACTGGGGCATTATAGCCAACTGGGGCAATACAGTCAACTGGGGTAATACAATCAATGGGGGCAATACAGTCAACTGGGGTAATATAGTCAACTGGGGCAATACAGTCAACTGCGGCAATACAGTCCACTGGGGCATTATAGCCAACTTGGCCAATACAGTCAACTGGGGTAATACAGTCAATGGGGGCAATACAGCCAGCTGGGGAAATACAGTCAACTGGGCCAATACAGTCAACTAGGGCAATAGGGTCAACAGGGGAAAGATCGTCAACTGTGGAAATACAATCAACTGGGGCAATAATGTCAACTGGAAAAAGAGAGTCAATGGAGGCAATACAGCCAGCTCGGGCAAAACAGTCAAATGGGGCAATACAATCAAAGGGGGCAATACAGTCAACTGGGGCAATACAGTCAAATGGGGCAATTCAGTCACCAAGGGCAATACAGTCAACTGCAGCAATACAGTCCACTCGAGCAATAGAGTCAACTGGGGCAATACAGTCCACTGGGGCAATACAGCCAACTGGTGTATTAGAATCAACTGGGGTAATACAGTCAACTGGGCCAATACAGTCCACTTCAGCAATGCAGTCAACAGAGGCAATAGAATCAACTGGGGTAATACAGTGAACTGGGGCAATATAGTCAATGCGGGCAATACAGTCAACTGCAGCAATACAGTCCACTGGGGTAATACAGTCAACTGGGGCAATACAGTCCACTGGGGCAATACAGTCAACTGGAGCAATACAGTCAACTGGGGCTATACAGTCCACTGGGGCAATACAGACAACTGGGGCAATATAATCCACTTCAGAAATGCAGTCAAAAGAGGCAATAGAGTCAACTGGGCTAATACAGTGAACTGGGGCAACACAGTCAACGCGGGCAATACAGTCAACTGGGGTAATACAGTCAACTGGGGCAATACAGCCAACTGGGGCAATACAGTCAACTGGGACAATACAGTCAACTGGCGAAACACTGTCAAGTGGGGTAATAAAGTGAATGGGGGCAATAATGTTAATGAGAGCAATACTGTCAACTGGGGAAATAAAGTCAACTGGGGCAATACAGTCAACTGGGGCAATACAGCCAACTGGGGCAATACAGTCAACTGGGGCTATACAGTGAACTGGGGCAATACAGTCAACTGGGGCAATACAGTCAATTGGGGCAATAGAGTCAACTGGGGCAATACAGCCAACTGCGGCAATACAGTCCACTGGGGTAATACAGTCAACTGGGGCAATACAGTCCACTAGGGCAATACAGCCAACTGGGGCATTAGAATCAACTGGGGTAATACAGTCAATGGGGGCAATACAGTCAACTGGGGTAATACATTCAACTGGGGTAATACAGTCAACTGTGGCAATACAGTCCACTTCAGCAATGCAGTCAACAGAGGCAATAGAATCAACTGGGCTAATACAGTGAACTGCGGCAATACAGTCAACGCGGGCAATACAGTCAACTGCAGCAATACAGTCCACTGGGGCAATACAGTCAACTGGGGCAATACAGTCCACTGGGGCAATAAAGCCAACTGGGACAATACAGTCAACGGCCGAAACACTGTCAAGTGGGGTAATAAAGTGAATGGGGGCAATCATGTTAACGGGAGCAATACAGTCAACTGGGGAAATAAAGTCAACTGGGGCAATACAGTCAACACGGGCAATACAGTCCACTTCAGCAATGCAGTCAACAGAGGCAATAGAGTCAACTGGGGTAATACAGTCAACTGAGGTAATACAGTCAACTGGGGCAATACAGTCCACTGGGGCAATACAGTCAACTGTGGCAATACAGTCTACTGGGGCAATACAGTCAACAGGGGTATTGCATTCAACTGTGGCAATACAGTCAACTGCGGCAATACAGTCCACTGGGGCAATACAGTCAACTGCAGCAATACAATCAACTGTGGTAATAATGTCAACTGGGGCAATACAGCCAACTGGGGCAATACAGTCAACTGGGGTAATACAGTCAACTACGGCAATACAGTTCACTGGGGCAATGCAGTCTACTGGGCTAATACAGTCAACCGGGGCATTACAGTCAATGGGGCAGTACAGTCAATTGGGGCAATATAGTAAACTGGGGCATTGCAGCCAACTGGGGCAATGCAGTCAACTGGGGCAATACAGCCAACTGGGGCAATACAGTCAACTGGGGTAATACAGTCAACCGGAGCATTACAGTCAATGGGGCAATACAGTCAACTGGGGCAATGCAGTCAACTGGGGCAATGCAGTCAACTGGGGCAATACAGCCAACTGGGGCAATACAGTCAACTGGGGTAATACAGCCAACGTGGGTAATGCAGTCAACTGGGGTAATACAGCCAACTGGGATAATACAGTCAACTAGGGCAATACAGTCATTTGGGGCAATGCAGTCATTTGGGGCAATACAGTCAACTGGGGTAATGCAGCCTACTGGGGTAATACAGTCAACGGGGGCAATACAGTCAACTGGGGCAATAAAGTCAACTGGAGCAATACAGTCAACTGGGGCAATACAGTCAATTGGGGCAATGCAGTCAACGGTGGCAATACAGTCCACTGGGGCATTATAGCCAACTGGGGCAATGCAGTCTACTGGGCTAATACAGTCAACCGGGGCATTACAGTCAATGGGGCAGTACAGTCAATTGGGGCAATATAGTAAACTGGGGCATTGCAGCCAACTGGGGCAATGCAGTCAACTGGGGCAATACAGCCAACTGGGGCAATACAGTCAACTGGGGTAATACAGTCAACCGGAGCATTACAGTCAATGGGGCAATACAGTCAACTGGGGTAATGCAGTCAACTGGGGCAATGCAGTCAACTGGGGCAATACTGCCAACTGGGGCAATACAGTCAACTGGGGTAATACAGCCAACGTGGGTAATGCAGTCAACTGGGGTAATACAGCCAACTGGGATAATACAGTCAACTAGGGCAATACAGTCATTTGGGGCAATGCAGTCATTTGGGGCAATACAGTCAACTGGGGTAATGCAGCCAACTGGGGTAATACAGTCAACGGCGGCAATACAGTCAACTGGGGCAATACAGTCAACTTGAGAAATACAGTCAACTGGGGCAATACAGTCAATTGGGGCAATGCAGTCAATGGTGGCAATACAGTCCACTGGGGCATTATAGCCAACTGGGGCAATACAGTCAACTGGGGTAATACAATCAATGGGGGCAATACAGTCAACTGGGGTAATATAGTCAACTGGGGCAATACAGTCAACTGCGGCAATACAGTCCACTGGGGCATTATAGCCAACTGGGGCAATACAGTCAACTGGGGTAATACAGTCAATGGGGGCAATACAGCCAGCTGGGGAAATACAGTCAACTGGGCCAATACAGTCGACTATGGCAATAGGGTCAACAGGGGAAAGTTCGTCAACTGTGGAAATACAATCAACTGGGGCAATAATGTCAACTGGAAAAAGAGAGTCAATGGGGGCAATACAGCCAGCTCGGGCAATACAGTCAAATGGGGCAATACAATCAAAGGGGGCAATACAGTCAACTGGGGCAATACATTCAAATGGGGCAATTCAGTCACCAAGGGCAACACAGTCAACTGCAGCAATACAGTCCACAGGAGCAATACAGTCAACTGGGGCAATACAGTCCACTGGGGCAATACAGCCAACTGGGGCATTAGAATCAACTGGGGTAATATAGTCAACTGGGCCAATACAGTCCACTTCAGCAATGCAGTCAACAGAGGCAATAGAATCAACTGGGGTAATAAAGTGAACTGGGGCAATTTAGTCAATGCGGGCAATACAGTCAACTGAAGCAAACAGTCCACTGGGGTAATACAGTCAACTGGGGCAATACAGTCCACTGGGACAATACAGCCAACTGGGGCAATACAGTCAACTGGGGCTATACAGTCAACTGGGGCAATACAGACAACTGGGGCAATATAGTCCACTTCAGAAATGCAGTCAACAGAGGCAATAGAGTCAACAGGGGTAATACAGTCAACTGAGGTAATACAGTCAACTGGGGCAATACAGTCCAATGGGGCAATACAGTCAACTGTGGCAATACAGTCCACTGGGGCAATACAGTCAACAGGGGTATTGCATTCAACTGTGGCAATACAGTCAACTGGGGCAATAGAGTCAATTGGGGAAATACAGTCCACTGGGGCAATAGAGTCAACTGGGGTAGTACAGTCAACTGGGGCAAAACAGTCAACTGTGGTAATGCAGTCAACTGGGGTAATACAGTCAACTGGGGCAATACAGTCAACTGCGGCAATACAGTCCACTGGGGCAATACAGTCAACTGCAGCAAAACAATCAACTATGGTAATAATGTCAACTGGGGCAAATCAGTCACCTGGGGCAATACAGCCAACTGGGGCAATACAGTCACCTGGGGCAATACATTCAACTGTGGTACTACAGTCAACAGGCGCAAAATAATCAATTGGGCAAAAGAATCAACAGGGGCAACACAGTCAACTGGGGTAATATAGTCAACTGGGGCAATACTGTCAACTGGGGCAATACGTTCAACTGCAGCAACACAGTCAAATTAGGCAATTCAGTCACCTGGGGCGTTACAGCCAACTGGGGTAATACAGTCACCTGGGGCAATACACTCAATTGGGGCAATACTGTCAACTGGGGCAATACAGTCAACTGAGGCAATACAGTCAACTGGGGCAATACAGTCACCTGGGGCAATACAGTAATTTGGGGCAATACAGTCAACTGGGGTAATGCAGTCAACGGGGACAATACAGTCATTTGGGGCAATGCAGTCATTTGGGGCAATACAGTCAACTGGGGTAATGCAGCCGACTGGGGTAATACAGTCAACGGGGGCAATACAGCCAACTGGGGCAATACAGTCAACTGGATAAATACAATCAATGGGGGCAATACAGTCAACTGGGGTAATACAGTCAACTGGGGCAATACAGTCAACGGGGGCAATACAGTCCACTGTGGCAATACAGTCCACTGGGGTATTGCATTCAACTGGGGCAATACATTCAACTGGGGGAATACAGTCCACTGGGACAATAGAGTCAACTGGGGTAATACAGTCCACTGGGGCAATACAGTCTACTGGGGTAATACAGTCAACTGTGGCAATACAGTCAACTGTGGTAATACAGTCAACTGGGGCAATGCAGTCAACTGGGGCAATGCAGTCAACTGGGGTAATACAGCCAACTGGGGTAATGCAGTCAACTGGGGTAATACAGCCAACTGGGACAATACAGTCAACTCGGGCAATACAGTCATTTGGGGCAATGCAGTCATTTGGGGCAATACAGTCAACTGGGGTAATACAGTCAACTGGGGTAATGCAGCTGACTGGGGTAATACAGTCAACGGGGGCAATACAGTCAACTGGGGCAATACAGTCAACTGGGGCAATACAGTCAATTGGGGCAATGCATTCAACTGTGGCAATACAGTCCACTGGGGCATTATAGCCAACTGGGGCAATACAGTCAACTGGGTAAATACAATCAATGGGGGCAATACAGTCAACTGGGGAAATACAGTCAACTGGGGCAATACAGTAAACTGCGGCAATGCAGTCCACTGGGGCATTATAGCCAACTGGTGCAATACAGTCAACTGGGGCAAGGCAGTCAACTGGGGTAATGCAGTCAACTGGGGCAATACAGTCAACGGGGGCAATACAGTCCACTGTGGCAATACAGTCAACTGCGGCAATACAGTCCACTGGGGCAATACAGTCAACTGCAGCAAAACAATCAACTGTGGTATTAATGTCAACTGGGGCAAATCAATCACCTGGGGCAATACAGCCAACTGGGGCAATACAGTCACCTGGGGCAATACATTCAACTGGGGTACTACAGTCAACTGGCGCAAAATAATCAATTGGGCAAAAGAATCAACAGGGGCAACACAGTCAACTGGGGTAATATAGTCAACTGGGGCAATACTGTCAACTGGGGCAATACGTTCAACTGCAGCAACACAGTCAAATGAGGCAATTCAGTCACCTGGGGCGTTACAGCCAACTGGGGTAATACAGTCACCTGGGGCAATACACTCAATTGGGGCAATACTGTCAACTGGGGCAATACAGTCAACTGAGGCAATACAGTCAACTGGGGCAATACAGTCACCTGGGGCAATACAGTAATTTGGGGCAATACAGTCAACTGGGGTAATGCAGTCAACGGGGGCAATACAGTCATTTGGGGCAATGCAGTCATTTGGGGCAATACAGTCAACTGGGGTAATGCAGCCGACTGGGGTAATACAGTCAACGGGGGCAATACAGTCAACTGGGGCAATACAGTCAACTGGGGCAATACAGTCAATTGGGGCAATGCATTCAACTGTGGCAATACAGTCCACTGGGGCATAAAAGCCAACTGGGGCAATACAGTCAACTGGGTAAATACAATCAATGGGGGCAATACAGTCAACTGGGGTAATACAGTCAACTGGGGCAATACAGTAAACTGCGGCAATGCAGTCCACTGGGGCATTATAGCCAACTGGTGCAATACAGTCAACTGGGGCAAGGCAGTCAACTGGGATAATGCAGTCAACTGGGGCAATACAGTCAACGGGGGCAATACAGTCCACTCTGGCAATACAGTCCACTGGGGTATTGCATTCAACTGGGGCAATACATTCAACTGGGGTAATACAGTCCACTGGGGCAATAGAGTCAACTGGGGTAATACAGTCCACTGGGGCAATACAGTCAACTGGGGTAATACAGTCAACTGTGGCAATACAGTCAACTGTGGTAATACAGTCAACTGGGGCAATGCAGTCAACTGGGGCAATGCAGTCAACTGGGGTAATACAGCCAACTGGGGTAATGCAGTCAACTGGGGTAATACAGTCAACGGGGGCAATACAGTAATTTGGGGCAATACAGTCAACTGGGGTAATGCAGTCAACGGGGGCAATACAGTCATTTGGGGCAATGCAGTCATTTGGGGCAATACAGTCAACTGGGGTAATGCAGCCGACTGGGGTAATACAGTCAACGGGGGCAATACAGTCAACTGGGGCAATACAGTCAACTGGGGCAATACAGTCAATTGGGGCAATGCATTCAACTGTGGCAATACAGTCCACTGGGGCATTATAGCCAACTGGGGCAATACAGTCAACTGGGTAAATACAATCAATGGGGGCAATACAGTCAACTGGGGTAATACAGTCAACTGGGGCAATACAGTAAACTGCGGCAATGCAGTCCACTGGGGCATTATAGCCAACTGGTGCAATACAGTCAACTGGGGCAAGGCAGTCAACTGGGATAATGCAGTCAACTGGGGCAATACAGTCAACGGGGGCAATACAGTCCACTCTGGCAATACAGTCCACTGGGGTATTGCATTCAACTGGGGCAATACATTCAACTGGGGTAATACAGTCCACTGGGGCAATAGAGTCAACTGGGGTAATACAGTCCACTGGGGCAATACAGTCAACTGGAGCAATACAGTCAACTGGAGCAATACAGTCAATTGGGGCAATGCAGTCAATTGTGGCAATACAGTCCACTGGGGCATTATAGCCAACTGGGGCAATACAGTCAACTGGGGTAATACAATCAATGGGGGCAATACAGTCAACTGGGGTAATATAGTCAACTGGGGCAATACAGTCAACTGCGGCAATACAGTCCACTGGGGCATTATAGCCAACTGGGGCAATACAGTCAACTGGGGTAATACAGTCAATGGGGGCAATACAGTCAACTGGGGTAATACAGTCAACTGGGGAAATACAGTCAACTGCGGCAATACAGTCCACTGGGGCAATACAGTCAACTGCAGCAAAACAATCAACTGTGGTAATAATGTCAACTGGGGCAAATCAGTCACCTGGGGCAATACAGCCAACTGGGGCAATACAGTCACCTGGGGCAATACATTCAACTGGGGTACTACAGTCAACTGGCGCAAAATAATCAATTGGGCAAAAGAATCAACAGGGGCAACACAGTCAACTGGGGTAATATAGTCAACTGGGGCAATACTGTCAACTGGGGCAATACGTTCAACTGCAGCAACACAGTCAAATGAGGCAATTCAGTCACCTGGGGCGTTACAGCCAACTGGGGTAATACAGTCACCTGGGGCAATACACTCAATTGGGGCAATACTGTCAACTGGGGCAATACAGTCAACTGAGGCAATACAGTCAACTGGGGCAATACAGTCACCTGGGGCAATACAGTAATTTGGGGCAATACAGTCAACTGGGGTAATGCAGTCAACGGGGGCAATACAGTCATTTGGGGCAATGCAGTCATTTGGGGCAATACAGTCAACTGGGGTAATGCAGCTGACTGGGGTAATACAGTCAACGGGGGCAATACAGTCAACTGGGGCAATACAGTCAACTGGGGCAATACAGTCAATTGGGGCAATGCATTCAACTGTGGCAATACAGTCCACTGGGGCATTATAGCCAACTGGGGCAATACAGTCAACTGGATAAATACAATCAATGGGGGCAATACTGTCAACTGGGGTAATACAGTCAACTGGGGCAATACAGTCAACTGCGGCAATGCAGTCCACTGGGGCATTATAGCCAACTGGTGCAATACAGTCAACTGGGGCAAGGCAGTCAACTGGGGTAATGCAGTCAACTGGGGCAATACAGTCAACGGGGGCAATACAGTCCACTGTGGCAATACAGTCCACTGGGGTATTGCATTCAACTGGGGCAATACATTCAACTGGGATAATACAGTCCACTGGGGCAATACAGTCAACTGGGGTAATACAGTCAACTGTGGCAATACAGTCAACTGTGGTAATACAGTCAACTGGGGCAATGCAGTCAACTGGGGCAATGCAGTCAACTGGGGTAATACAGCCAACTGGGGTAATGCAGTCAACTGGGGTAATACAGCCAACTGGGACAATACAGTCAACTCGGGCAATACAGTCATTTGGGGCAATGCAGT